>NW_027191431.1:581645-847834 GCF_041956435.1 Mycothermus thermophilus
TGATGTTTGGACCAGGGTTTGCAGTATGAACTGAGTAAAAGGGACAACACGTGGGGATGAAAGTCAAACATCACAAACAGGATCATGAGTCAAACAAGCAAAGAGGGTGACAAGAGACACTTAAATAGTAGCTGCCCATTTCAGGTGCAGTCGTGATCAAGGCGTGCCCGTACGTTTCTGACCCGGGTATCTCGGTATATACAAGACCACATAACTTTCCCCCTGCAATTCTAGAGATAACATTCGCGACAACTTAGTTCCCTTCTCCCAAGCAAGCCGAATAACTTGTGTCTAACTTAGTCCAACTACTCACGGGATGGCCATGACGGAGATAATCACCCACGTTCAGTGCTCTGCCTCTTCCAGCCGCCGAAACTTAAACGTGAACACTATTTACACCATGATTCGCGGCCGGGACTGGCACCAAGTCGTCACCAAGCGAATCATCAACAACAACCGACGCGGTGGCTTGAACCGGCAAGTCGGAGAAGAAACCATGGCCGGCGCTTTGTACGAGTGGCCTCTCTGCGGGAGACTCTTCGGGACCCTAAAGTCCCTACAACAGCACATAGACTCCGTGGCACGTAAGTCGCATTTCTTATAACATGTCGCTCTACTTCCCATCGGCTTCTTCGCTCATCACCTCTTTATTCTGCTATGGTTAAGTATTTATTTCCCCGCCGCCCCAGATCGAGAAGCCATGTACAAATGCCCGAGCAAATTTTGCACACAGGACTTCAACAGTTGTGCTGCAGTCGTCAACCATCTCGAGAGCGGGGTCTGCCATTATATGACCCCTTTACAAGTTCGCAAATGGACTCGCAAGCGCTTGCCACCAACCGCCCCATCTTCCCGTCAGCGGGCCCAACGCCGCGACACTTGATTCCGTTAGAGGCTCTCGACAGCCTTTACCAGAGCCTGGCTGCCCGTCACCTCCACGTCCTCGAGTGCCAGCATATCTTTAGCGACGATCACCAGAACATGCTGAACCAAAGACCGGACAGTCCGCCACAGGTCTTTGCCTGTATCAAATGCGAGAACTGCACGTTCACTACTCAAGAGGATCGCGATCACCACGAGAGCTACAGCCCATTACTACTGCCCGATGTCTGACCCCCACAGGACTTTGCGTGCATTCAATGCCACACCCACGCCAGCGTCAACAAGGAGACATTCTTGTTGAACTCGACTAGCTCTGAGGAGGGAAGCTTGGGAAGAACTGAAAAATCTCTGAATTGCGTTGAATTAGGAGTTGGGAGTTAAAGAGGGGAGAGAAAGCCCCGTTGAATACACGAGCAGATCTGTTAGTGGACGGGAGCTCTGACAGACCACTTGATAGGTCTTAGAAAGCCTTTCGTGATACATCTACTGGTGTTTAACTGCCTCCCAAATCACCATCACACGAACAGAGGCTTCTAAATCTTACACGTACTATTCTGCTTGCATTCCTCAACGCATTCACCCAACAGGATTAGAACGTAAGAACAATCTATTCATTCTAAATCTATGAGAAACGTGCTCCAAAACTGCGCAAACAGATTGCCACCCAAATCCTATTATCCGCCTTTCCAACCGCGAGGTCAGCAAGCACACTCCCCTCACATAGCCCACAACTCCACCATCGCATCCACCGACCCCAACGCCGCGCCCAACCCGACCTTGACCGCCCTCCTGTACTTCATCAAGAAATAAATCCCCCCGGCCAGAATCGGCGCCCCGACCAAGCCCGCAAGGCCCCTCGCCAGCAGGCGGCCCTGGCGCTCGCTCTTGGCCACCACCTCCGAGTACCGTTCGTTGCCGAACGACACGCGCGCGTACTTGGTCTGCCACCCCAGCGAGGGCGCGTACTTGGACAGCGTCTCCTCGAGGAACTTGCGCAGGCGGTAGGCGGGGGAGAGCACCGACGCGCGCATCTCGACGTAATTTTGCAGCGCGAGGTCGTTGATGGCGTGCGCGTCGGGCACGCGGACGGAGGTGTACTCGGCCAGGGCGCGGGCGCGGGTTACCGCGGGGGAGGAGGATGTATCGCCCGCGGTGACGGCGCTGACCTCCTCGTCCTGGCGGGCGTGTTTGTCCAGGGTGTCGAACAGGATGCGCACGTCCTCGAAACCCGCGTTCATCCCTTGCCCGTAGAAGGGGACCATGGCGTGGGCGGCGTCGCCGACCAGCACGACGGACGAGCCGTAGCTGTGCGGTTTGCACTTGATGCTGATGAGAGGGAGATGTGGGTTGCGCTGGAACTGGGCGATCAGCTCCGCCGGCGGAATCAGGGATGTCACGCCGGGGAAGTGCTTGTCGAAGAACGGCGGCACGAGGGCGCCTGAGGGGTCGGACTCCAGATACTCGTACAGGTGGCCCGGGGCGAAGAGGGTGCATGTGAAGGAGCCATCCTATGTGAGGGGTTAATGGCTTCAGAGGTCCTGGGAGGGTTAATGAAAAGGGGTGAGTTGTTCTCACCTGGTTAGGCAGTGCGATGAACATAAACTCCTTGCCGGGCCAGATGTGGAGGTGGTTCGGGGAGATGGCAAACCGGGATTTGAAGTCCGCGTCCGGCGAGGTCATCTTGGGTTCAATGTGGAACTCGCACCAGATAGCATCAATGTACTGTTGTTGGTAGTCCATGCGGGTGAACTTCATCATGTGGTAGCGGACGGCCGAGTGGGCGCCGTCGGCGCCGATCATGAAGTCGAAATCGACCTCAATCTCGCGGGCACGCTGGCCCTTGGCGGCGGCGGCGCCATTCCCATTCTCGCGCACCTCGAACCAGGCTTTGTTCTTACGGAAGTCGGCTCCCGTGAGCTTGTGGCCGAAGTGGAACGTCACGTTGGGCATCTCCTCGAGGATATCGAGGAGGAGCCTGTTGAGGCCACCGCGGTCGATGGCGCGGATGCACTGAGGCGCTCATTCAGTACATGGCCGGACAGAGGCTTCATACATTTAATAGTAGTGCACTTACACGCCCATGGGCGTCGTAGTCCTGCGGCTCCTCGTACAGGTCGCCATTTACACGGCGGCCGTGGATCATGCGGCCGCGCATGGGGATGGTAGCACTCATGACATGCTCGACGAGCCGTGGTTGACCGGCATGACGCATGGCATTGATGCCGCGTTCCGACACGGCCAGGTTAATGGATTTGGTGAAGTTGAGTGGCGTGGTTGAAGGATCCCTCAGATCTGCAGCTGGGTTTCAGTGCTTCTGGTTCTGCGCTGCGCTGTGCGACCAAGATATTGGAACTCCAATATGCTTCACTCACCACTGCGCAACTCGTAAATATCAACTTGATGGCCCCGGTTGGCGGCATACAAGGCGGCCAGAGAGCCCACGGGCCCGCCTCCGACGACGACGATTTTCTGTTGTTGAGGCATTATTGGATGAGATAGATGGTGATATATTTCATGAAGAACAACTAGGTTGATGGGGGATGGGCAACATCAGACTATGTATTATACATACAGCACAACGGCGACCAAAGACAATGTGGCGAGTCTATGAATAAGCTCCAGGATAAACATTTAAAACATTTTAGACTTTTAAGCTCGCTCAAGCAACTCGGCTCAGCAACCTCCCGCTCCATGGATGTCGGCTCAGACCCACAGTCTCGGCTTGGATCGGGCGGTTGGTGCCGCCGTCTCGTGCAAACCAACTGATGACGGAACTTCCAGTTTGAAAGGTCCTGGACTGAGAAAAAGGTCCAGCCCGTGATTTTGGTGGTGCGGCGGGGCGCCCTGGGTGGAAGGTGGGTCTCGCCGCTGCCGTTCGCTGTGCCCCACCAGCTGAGAATCTGCCCGCCGGCCCCGCCACCAGCATCCATCCAGTCGCTCGGCCCTTGTCAAAATGTTTTGACCCTGCAAGGTTCACCACCATCCACCCAAGGCAGAAGTGTCTGGTTGGAACCGACATTCTTGTTCTTCTTTGATACTCGATTCTTTTATTATTTCGAATTTAGCAACCTTCAACGCTCGTCGACGACGGCTGTCCCCGTCGAATCCCTTACTCGACCCCGTCCCTCCACCTGGTCCCTCGCTGCGTCCGAGTCTTTTCGCCGATCCTCCATGGCCGAGGAACCCCCAACGAAGCGCAAGTGCCTCGGCGCCGGCTGCGAGAACGAGGCCACCTCGTTGCAATGTCCCAAATGTCTCGCTCTCGGGATCAAGGATAGCTACTTTTGCTCTCAGGAGTGCTTCAAGAAGAACTGGGTAGGTTGAGGTCTGGCTGCCGCTAGATGATGCCCCGCAGCTAACAGTGAGCCAGGCTACCCACAAGTCCATGCACAAGACAGAGACGAGTATATTGCACCGCTTCTTCCCTCCAAAGGCTGTATCTAAACCGGATCCAGAAACTGGCTTCTACAATCCCTTCCCCAACTTCCCCTTCACCGGCCCGTTGCGACCCGTCTATCCCTTGTCTCCACGACGCGAGGTCCCCAAGTCGATACCTCACCCCGACTATGCTGAGGACGGTATTCCCAAGCATGGCCGCTCGCTCGTCCGCTCCAACAAGATTACCCAGCTGGACGCCAAGGGGCAGGAGGCCATGCGCAAGGTGTGCCGCCTGGCCCGAGAAGTCCTGGACATTGCCGCTGCTGCCATCCGACCGGGAATCACCACCGACGAGATCGACGCGATAGTACACCAGGCCTGCATTGAGCGCAATGTATGTCGATAGCGCGTTCCACGTGTCGAGTTTGGTGAAAGCTGACCACCGCCAGGCTTATCCGTCGCCCCTGAACTACAACCACTTTCCTAAATCGGTGTGCACGTCAGTCAACGAGGTCATTTGCCACGGCATCCCAGATCAGCGCGTTCTGCTCGACGGCGACATCATTAATCTCGACGTGACTCTTTACCACGAGGGCTACCACGGCGACCTCAACGAGACGTACTACGTCGGCGACCGCGCCAAGGCGGATCCGGACTCGGTGCGGGTGGTGGAGACGGCGCGCGAGTGTCTGGAGGAGGCCATTAAGCTCGTCAAGCCCGGCACGCTGTTCCGCGAGTTTGGCAACGTCATCGAGGCGCACGCCAAGTCGCGGGGCTGCAGCGTCATCCGCACCTATGTCGGCCACGGCATCAACACCATCTTCCACTGCCCGCCCAACATTCCGCACTACGCCAAGAACAAGGCCGTCGGCGAGTGCAAGCCCGGCATGACCTTCACCATCGAGCCCATGATTGCCCTCGGCAAGTACCGCGACGTGACGTGGCCGGATAACTGGACGAGCACCACCATTGACGGCAAGAGAACCGCGCAGTTTGGTAAGTCGTTTGATTGCGGCATCCAAGTGTTTGCGCTGACCGGGATACACAGAGCATACGTTGTTGGTGACGGAGACGGGTGTCGAGGTTCTGACGGCGCGCAAGCCCGATTCTCCTGGAGGACCCGTTCCGATGCCGACCCCGGCGCCGGCGACCAACGGGTCGAGTTAAGGGAGTTCCGAGGGGATTCGATACTTAGAGCGTTGTCCTTCATTGACCATTTACGCATCGTATCTCATGATGACATGCTGGATGGGCGGTACTTTTGTGATACCCAGCGCTGGTAGTGCAGCACAGCGCTCCCACGCTACTCTGAGTTCCATGCTTCCCGGTCCCCATATGTTTGGTTCCAGGTTCTCCTCCTCGAGGAATGAGATGGCGGTTGTCCTCCATGATGATCAAGTCCGTACGTAGACCACGGGTTTTACCGGAGCTGGCCAGCGAATGCTCTGGACCGGCACTCCGGTTTGCTTTGATGCCTCAGTGTGGGATTCACGTGCAGCATGAAGCAACCCCCCAAATGGCGACCCAATCATTGCCTCGCAAGGCTCCAGGCAAGGTCACAGCCGACGCGGCAGGCGAAAGAGTCCGGAGGAGCTTTGACCACCCCGAGTCGGGCGGAAGCGGCGCTCTTCGGGCGGGTTTCGTGGGGGGGAGGACGCCCCACTTGCATCATTTTCCCAGCTCGGGCTCTGCCAACCACCACCAACCACCAGCTTCAGGTTCCAGGTTTGCAATCTTTCACAGCCTGGGCTGCTTCTGCTGCGCACAACAACCTGGAACAACAAGGCCTTGACTTATCTGTCCTCTTCGAGTCTGCCCATATATCCCGAGAGACAATAGGAAAGAAAAAAAAAACACTTCGGTCAAAAGGGTTGTCATCTTGCATTTTCTCCTGTCCCAAAAGACCACACAAGTTCAGGTCCATATCTCTCTTCTCTTGTTCCTCCACTCTGCAGCCCAATTCGTTCGCGCAGCCCACCGACTGGCCCACATCCCCGAGCTCACCAACTTCCGACTCCGTCATCGTGCCAAACTCTCCAAAAGTCGCTGCCCGCACACACCGCAACCGGCGCACTAGACTCCCCCCTGAACTGCTCGCACGTCGCAAAAGCCGACAGCCGCTACCATTCTTGTCTCTGTTCACTCGACGGACGACTACTACTACACCAACCGACACCACTGAACATCAGCTGCTGAGCAAACCGCCAACATGTCGGGCGAGGCGTGGTTATACCTCTTTGCCGTCATCATAAACGCGGTCAACCTGTTCCTGCAGGTCTTCTTCACCATCATGTACAGCGATCTGGAATGGTATGCGCCCCATCTCTTCCTCTGACGCCGCGATCAGCACCCGCAGGACGAGACAGGAGCGCGAGGTGGTGCTGGGGTGTCAGCTTCAGAGCAAAAAGCTATCTGGAGCTGGCTGAACCCCGCCGCACCATGACGCCATCCCTGACCGTTGCCTGCGAGCTGTTTCCTCCCACCACAACCTCCCTTCACAAAGCAAGACTGGATGCTAACCCGGATCGCGACAGTGACTACATCAACCCTATCGATCTCTGCAACCGCCTCAACACCTACATCATCCCCGAGGTCGTCGTCCATGGCTTCCTGACCTTCCTGTTCTTGATCAACGGATATTGGCTGCCCCTGATCCTCAACCTGCCTCTGCTGGGTTGGAACGTTAAGAAGTGCGTATCTCTGTGTTGCGATAAGGGCGAACGCCCGATGTGATGGGGAAGCGGCGGGGTGCTGACAGCGACGTAACACAGGATCATCGACAACACCCACCTCCTGGATGCCACCGAGATCTTTAGGAAGCTCAATGTGCACAAGAAGGTACGAAGCCATCCACCCCCAAGCATGGCCGTCCTACAGCGCACTAGTTCCAGGGACAGGACTGACGTGATTTTTTTTTCCGACCTGCAGGAATCCTTCACAAAGCTCGGTTTCCACCTTGTCCTGTTCTTCTTCTACCTCTACAGCATGATCGTCGCCTTGATCCGGGATGAGGCCCACTAAGCGTGTCCCTCTTCTCGCTCAATACGGCCCCGGCGCGCACTCTGGCTGGCTCACGAGGTGGCGGCGCCGCGCTGGGATGTCCCAGGCTCTACACCCATGATGTGATACCATGACAGACACCCTGTGTGTGGGTTAGCCAGGGGCTCGGACGGTTTGATCTGTATAGAGAGGGGGTTTTCCTTCCCGGGTGGTCGGATGAGGCAGGTCAGGTGGGTGTACGGTTTATGTTGCTATGTTTGGTAATGGCGGGGCAAACTCGGACGAGGACAACGGACGAAGACACGACGGGGAGAATGAGAAACGCCACGACGACAAACACAAACAACATAGGCGGGCTAATGGATGGATGTTTATTGATTCTGCTCCGGGCGATGGGAGGGCAAGTGGACAAGAAAAAAACCCCACTCACTCCCCATTCCAATGAAGTTTTTGCTGCGTGGGAGAAGATAGCTGGATATGCGCACTCCGCTGGATACCTTGTATCTAGACCTTTTCAGTTCAGGCTTGTTGGGGCTTGCTCGGGTTGTCTCCTCTGTCGTATCCTGTACTTCTTCTGTGGCTGTTTTGGGGTTTTTGGATGGGCTGGGTTCAGGGAGGATGGGTGGTGGGTAAGGAGGTAGGTTTTCCGTCTTTGTTTAGGTGGGAGTTTGCGGTGTTCTCACGAATGCGATATGGTACATAAAGTAATCTCGGTGCCTCAGAACCCTGTCCCTGTCCTCGACTCTACACCGGAAAGACGAGTCTATGAGACGGTGATGTGTGTGTGTGTGTGTTGTATCCGACGCGGGAGGATGGTGACGGGAGTTGATGTGGCCCGTGCGCCTGGCCCGGTTTTGATGTCTTGGCGCCATCTTATCGTTGCTCCTCTCGACGATTTCCAATCCCAGCAATCCACCAAGGTTCCCAGCTTCAACCATCAACCACAAAAGAATAGCACCACTTCGGCAGGCCGGCACGGGATCCTCATCAACCTTCGTCCACCCTTTGTTTTTCTCTTCTTTTCCTTTTCCCTCTGACACCGACCGCCGAATAATCATCCACTCGACAACCCCAACAACCATGGCCGACTTTGGCGAATACGCCCCGAACCGGCCTGTCCAAGATGCCCTCATCGTGCGCGAGAACCAAGAGCCAGACCATGCCGTCGTGCCCTACACCGCCGAAAACCTCGCCCGCCCGCGCCTTGGGCCCGCGAACCCCTTCCGCGACGACTCGACGCCCGCTTCGCTCAAGCGCAAGAACGTCCTGACCGGCCACGCCGAGGAAACCTTCATCTCGGAACACACCTTCCGCGCAAAACACCGCGCCGTCGAGCGCGCCGGCGCCCAGGGCCCTCAGCGCGAAATGGCTATGAACAACCGCGAGCGGAAGGAGCTGCATAAGAAGCTCCGCGCCGAAAGGGAAGGGAAGGGGGACGCGACGATTGCGGATGGTGATGGCGCGTATGTTGGCCCGTGGGCGAGGTATAAGAAGGAGAGGTATGAGGAGGTGGAGCTTGGGGAGGATGAGGAGCTGGGCAGCGGGGAGGAGTATGAGATTGTGGAGGTGGAGGAGGGTGAAGATGACGAGGTTGTGCCCAGCGGGACGGTCGTGCAGGCGCCGGCTCCCGCGCTCGCGAAACGGCAGGAGGTGGAAGCCGTCGGCGCGGAAACGACAGAGTTTCTCGGCTCGAACGAGTACGACTACCTCGGCCGGACGTACATGCACGTCCCGCAAGACCTGGGCTTCTCGCTGTCCAAGGAGCCCGGGAGCGTCACCAACTACATCCCAAAGAAGCTCTTTTACACGTGGAAGGCGCACACAAAACCCGTCACGGCGCTGCGGCTGTTCCCGCGGTCGAGCCATCTCGGCCTCACGGGCGCGGCGGACGGAGCTATCAAGATCTGGGACGTCTATCGCGACAGGGAAGTGCTGCGCTCGTATGTCGGGCATAACAAGGCGGTTACGGACCTGTCGTTCAACAACGACGGCACCAAGTTCTTGTCGGGCGGGTTTGATCGGAGGATTCGGCTCTGGGATACGGAGACGGGGCAGTGTGTTAATCGGTTCAACTGCGGCAAGACGCCGCACGTTATCAAGTTCAACCCGTCGTCGGAGAACGGTCACGAGTTTCTGGCAGGTCTGTCCGACAACCGGATTCTGCAGTACGATAGCCGCGCCGGGCCAGGGACGGTGCAGGAGTATGACCATCACTTGGGGGCTATCAATACCATCGAGTTTATCGATGAGAGCCGCAGGTTCATGTCCACGTCTGATGACCGGTCGCTGCGCGTATGGGAGTATGGTATTCCGGTTGAGATCAAAACGATCAGGTATGTTTCTCTCTCTCTTTTGTTTCTTGCCATTCCGCGACATGACATGACATGGCTAACCCGTCCCATAGCGAACCCGACATGTTTGCGCTCACCAAATCCGCCCAGCACCCAAGCGGCAAGTACGTGCTGTACCAGTGCAGCGACAACTCCATCGTGGCGTACTCGGCGGGGCCCGAAAAGTTCCGGCAGCACCGCAGCAAGGCGTGGCGCGGGCACAACACGGCGGGCAGCGCCATCGGGCTCACGTGCAGCCCGGACGGCAAGTTTGTGGCGTCGGGCGACACGGGCGGCAGTGTTTGTTTTTGGGACTTCAAGTCGTGCAAGCTGTACAGCAAGATCGCGGTCGACGCCGCGGGCGGCGCCGTCAACTGCGTCGCGTGGTCCGAGCAGGAGACGAGTAAGGTGTTTACGGCGGGGGCGAAGGGGGATGTTAAGATGTGGGATTGATGAGTGGGTACGGGGATTATACCACAGTAGACGGGAATCATTATGGATTGTGTAAGTTTTGGGTTTCTTGATCATTCATGAACATACATACATACGGCGGATTGTGAAACGGTACGGTATAGAGCAGAATTAATGAACCTTCATCCTCCTAGCAACACCCGTTTTCTCTCTCCAAGGAGTCCACCTATTACTCTTTCATCCTACCTACCTATCTACCCTTGCACGCCCTCCGTCTCGGAAATGCGGAAAACATACTTCACCGCGCTCGCCTTGCCCGACTTGAGGTTCTTCAGCGCCGTCTCGATGCCCCCCAGCCCGCCCGGCACCACCTCGTGCCGCTGCGGGCGGAACCAGCCCTCCTGCAGCCCGCGCGCAAAGTAGCGGAAGTAGACGTAGCCAAAGTCCTTGCCGTGGTCCTTGTGCACGTCGCCCACCATGGTCAGGCTCGCCTCCACCCCCTGGGGGAGAACTTCCGCGGCTTTCTTCTCGGCGTCCCAGAGGACGTAGGTGGTTTTGCTTCCTGAAGAGGTGTTGGTGTTGGAGCTGAAGAGTTGGGTGTACGCCTTGCCGAGGTCGGCGATGCTGGTTTTTTCTTCGGAGACCGCGTCCAAGGCGAACACGGGGCCGATGTTTTGGTTGTTGTTGCTGCTGTAGTGCTTGCGGACAGCATTGACGATGCCCTTGACCACCGCGTCGCTGCCCTCGCGGTAGTCGAGCACGACGTCGCCCTTGTCCGGGGACAGGAAGCCCGAGACGTAGTCCTTGGCTCGGCCAGCGACGGCGATGATGGGGTGCAGGTTGCTCCGCAAAGCGAGCTGCACGGCGTAGATGCCCACGGCGGAGGAGGCGCCGTAGATGATGAGGGGCCCCGGGGAAGGGGTTCCCGGGGGAGACCAGGGCTCGGGCAGGCGCAGGCGATTGTAGAGGGCGATGGCGGAGGTCATGGCGGCGAGGGGGATGGCGGCTGCTTCTTGGGGGGTGTTAATATCTGGTTCTCTCTTTTTATCTCGTTTTGTCTCACGAGCTTTGGTGGCTCGGTCGATCTATCGATCGAACCAAAGCCAACAAACACAACAGCTCCAGATCGGACGGGAAACAAGACAGAAAAAGACATCATCAGAACATCAAAACAAAAAAAAACCTACCCTCAAACGACGTCTCCTTCGGAATATGAAACGTCGTATGCTGCCACGCAACCGCATACTCGGCATAACTGCCTCCTCCCGTCCGCATCTCGTGGAACGCAGCCACGCGGTCGCCGGGCTTGAACTCAAACACTTTTGCGCCGACCTGCTCGACGATGCCCGCGATGTCGTCCCCTTCGTTGGTCCATTTCTCCGGGTCGTTGTCGTCGCTCCCGAAATACTCGGGGATCTTCCAGTCCTTGGGGTTGCTCCCGGACACGACCACGCGGATGAGCACCTGGTCCTCGTTGATTAGGGGGGTGGGGGTGTCACGGATTTTGACCGTTGGGCCTGGGGGTGGTGCTTAGTGGTGGTGATGGTCAAGGTGGGAGGTGAGGGGGAGGGAGGGATATGGTACAGTACCCTTGCCGACGACGGCTTCTTTCATCGTTGCGGCGGACATTTTGGGGGGGTTTTGGTGGTTAAGAGGGGGGTTGTAATGAGTTGAGTTCAAAATGTGACGTCGACGTGGAGTTAGAGGGAAGTTGTTCACTGAGCTCTTGGTTTGAAAATGGGTACCTTTGAAGACAAAGTGGGTGATAGTAGTTGGTGCTTCGACAAATCGGAAACTCGAGGTAGCAGTACTATGTTATTTATATCCCCTTCAATCCTCGCGTCTCCCGTCCGATATGATGATACACAAGTATTCATGAATGATGTTATGCATTTGTCATCCACGGGGCCATCGAAGAAGCCGAGCACGATCCAGTTTTCCCCCCGCCTTCTACGTTCACACGCACTTGTAACCTTTCTCCAACTGCGTATTTACTTGGCTATGGGGGGCTCCATCGAATGACGCCATTCCGTCTGGGAGCTTGCCGTCCGATTCTCCACTTCTGCAACGCAGAGTGAGTGGAACGGTGTTGCGGCGAGGTTCTCCCCACCTCGAAGCGACAAGACGTCACGTTCTGGCATGCTCATGTCCTCGGCGTGCAGTAGCGTGTTACTAGATGGTGGGATACCACGCCGGGTTAAGAGATGAGTGTTTTGGGTATAAGTTTGGGATAAGGAGATTATTGCTTAGACTCTGTTCTTGTCTGGCTCATATGGGAGATCCAGAGGATATGTTGCAGTTGTTATCTGTGTCTGTGCCAATGACGACGTCATAGGTTGGTGTAACCAGAGCCCCATTTTGTTGATCCTTTTAATGAATGGATCTAACAATACGAGGAACAAGTTGATAAGTCACTGATTGCTAAACATTGATATCTGAGGATAGAGTGGACGATGCTGAGTCAGTATGAGAGACCTCTAGCCCCACTGAGATCTTGGTTTTGTTTGTCTTCAACACGTCAAGAGGCGTCACAAGTACGGTTCACAAATCACAAATCACAAGCACTTAGGTGAAAACACATATTCCCGAAAGCAATCCCTGACTCCATTGAAACGCTATGGTAGCCCTGAAACGGCATGGCATGCCTGACCCAACCGGACAGCGCCAAATGCGAGAAGAGAAAATGAAAACAACCCCTTGACAAGCTAACAAACTTTTGCCTCACCAACCCCAACTCACAACAACTTCATCTCTGATCCATTACCCCCAACCACCTCAACAGCCCACTCTCCTTTACGGAGTAGCTATTTAAACAGTAACATCAACATTCGGGAAGCCCAACAAGCTGTTCCAGGTGCGCGCGGTGTCAGCATTGCGGGTGCCGAGCGCCTGGATCTGCGCCTGCGCCGAGCGGCAGAGGTCCTTGGCGGCCTGGTTGGCGTTGCAGATGTTGGTCAGCTCGTCGCAGATGCGGTTGGTGATGATGTTGGGGTTGAGCGCCTCCTGCTGGCGCGAGGAAATCTGCGGGTCGCGCGACTGGAAGGTGAACTCGGTGGCCGGGCGCCCGCCGAGACCGCCCACGAACTTGATGGTCGGGTCGCACGTGCCGAAGTCGACGCCCTGGGCAGCGTTGTTGTTGTTGTTACCGCCGTTGTTGTTGTTATTGTTGTTGTTGTTGCCGGCGTCGGCGGTGGGGGCAACGATAATGGTGGTCAGGGTGGTCTGGACCTGCTGGCAGCGGTTGCCGCCGTTGTTGTTGTTGTTGTTGCCGTTGTTATTGTTGTTGCCATTGTTGTTGTTGTTGCCGTTGTTGTTGTTATTGTTGTTGTTTCCACCGTTGTTACCACCACCCGGTGCCGCAGCCGTCGACCCGTCCAAGCCCTGGAGGGTGAAGTTGCTGAAGCCGTTGGCGATGGCGACGTCGGCAACGCTCAGTCCGTTGGCGTTGAAGGGGTTCTGCAGGGAGCGGGCAGAGTTGGCGTTCTCAATGTCCGAGCCGACGACGGCCGGGTCCACCAGGGGGACGATGCCGCGCAGCTCGGGGGTAGCCGGGAGGCTGGGGTCCGAGCAGATGGTCGGGATGTTGACGGCGAAGGGGTTGAAGTTCTTCTCGGCCGCGACGAGAGCCTTGGCGGCATCAATGACGGCGGGATCGTTGCCGAGGGTGGCGACGATCTGGTCGGCAAGCTGGAGCTGTTGTGGGAGTTAGTTACTGTTTCCAATAGCTATGGGAGTCTGTTTATCTTACCTTAGCGCAGGCATTGGCACCAGCAAGCAGCACACCGGGGGTCTGGCCGGCGAGAGTGGCGGCCTGGCCGGGCTGACCAAAGTTGCCCAGAGCCTGGACGAGGTTGGCAACAGCCTGCTCCTGGCCGAAGCGGGCCTCGACATAAGCCACCAGGGCAACGAAAGCAAAAGCCTTGGAGAACATGTTGATGATTGATCGGGAAAAAAAAGTATAAGCTCAAGAGACAAAGAGCTGAACCAGTCGAACGCCGTGGAGAGAATCGAAAACCGACCAAGCGGTTGTAGAGAACGAATAAAGTTGGAAGCGAAAAAAAGAGAGAGAACGAAGCGAAAGTTCACAGAACTGGAAAGACCGGAATCCCAAAGAACGAAGGCGAACAACTTGTTGGCTAAGCAAGAGAGAGAGATTCAAGACCAGAGGATGAACAACCAAGTTATATACAACTGTCATGACAGGGAGTCATGGACGACAGCCCACCATTGCAGCCACTCCCCTAATGGCGATCATACTGGCGCTAGCTGGCACGTCGACTCCCACCCGGGTTCGCGGCCGTGCCCTGTCTGGGGGATCAAAGCGAGTCTCCTTGGGAGCTTGGAGCGGGATGCTCCCCCAACGACGGCCGCGACTCCCGGGGCCTGAGGTGTCATCTGATGTCCGGGTGACATCAGTGGGAAACCAGCGTCGTTGCGAACAAGGGGACGGCGATCCGAGGCGAGAAGAGCCGCTTGCCTAAACCCATGGCGCTGGAAGGGGGGTTGGTCTGGACGTTCGAGAAGTGGAACTACTTACATCGGCGTAGGAGGCTTCCGAGCGCGTGGGACGGTTTGGCGGCTGCCCTTAGCGGCAGTCTTGGCCGGTGAGGCTCCGCGGTTGGGGGTGGGCGAGTTTCAAGGAGACCGCCCAAGGCGCGCAGACTCTTGGCCAGACCAGACTGACGACAACATGTTTGGGGATGCCCCGACGTTAGCGATCTGCCTGCGTGAGTGGGGGTGCGGCTCACGGGCCCAGAACCCAGGACAGGGGTGTGCGAGGTGATGCTGGCCGCCTCAGAATGGCCGGGGGTTGTTGGGAATCCAGGTTAGTGATGTGTTGATTCTGGGTTGAGCGCCGGCCGTTGCTGCAATGGGATCTTCGAAACACTTGACCGTCTGAACTTGACGGAAACGCGCCGGGGGAATGTTTCTGTTGTGATCCGCAAGCGCAAACTCGGGCCATTCATTCTCATCAACAAGCTGGCCCGGGGTTGCGCACGGAAGACCTTGGGACTTCGGAACAAACATACCGCGCCGCAGGATTAGACATCCGGGTTCACTCTCGACTTGGTTTGACACATTTCAGGTTGAACCTGGAAATCGTCTTCAACACAACTTCCAGTGGCTTGAGTGTTGAAGATGTGAACCGTGCGCCTTCTCAGGGGTTCAAGCTTACACTAGCGCCCGTGCCAAGCGGTGCCAGTCAACCTCTTGGTCCAACGTTAGGATTGCATTCGGGATCTTCGGGAAGCTGTCATCTTCATGATCCTCTCATTTCGCCCCCGGGCATGGAGAAATATGCTTTCGAAGCAAACAATCGCATATCGCCCTCGCCTGCCCTCTTCTCCTCAACTCATTGGCATCGTTGGTGGAGTATGGGGAGCATCGTCGGCCATCAAGGTGCTTTCACTTTTTTCTTCAGCTCCTCACTTCTTCCCCTGGCGGCTCGGGATCTCCTCGCTTCGGCGTCGTGTCGCGGATCCTGGGTGCACTGCAGCCACTCCCGGCCCCGCGCTTGTTCGGATCGGATCTGATCAAACACGATGCATGGTTTGGTGAGACAGAGTCGAGACGCCGCGCCAAGACCAAGAAGCTCCTAAGAGGCTTGGCTTTTTGTTGACTTCGACGTTGGCGACGTTGGTTGACTTTGAAACCTTCACGGACTGCTTGGCCTACGAAGTAGACTCTGGACAACGCTGGACAAAGCGCATTGACTCTGGTGGTTCAATCTTATGGCTATGCCGAATCATGCTATGTTTCTCCACGAATCAGCAGCAGAGGAGACGTAGAGAACGGGGTTACACCATCGCGACGTAGTAGTTAGTGTTGAGTTTGGGTGATAAAGCTTATGCTATGGTCTTCTGGTCAGGGAGAATAGCGGCGAGGTTGTTCGATATGTCTTCATGTCTCCTTGAATTCTTCCGAGTCTCAGTCGCCTACAACCTAGTAGCGTCGTCCGTTCTGTGAAGCATTATTTATCTGTCTGGGCCATGTAATGTACGTTCAATGCATACGACACCGTGAGGAAGTTGAGCACCTGCCTGTTGTTCATCCCCGTGGCATATTGATTGTGCCCTGAAGATCAGGCACCAACTGATCAGCCCAGTCCTCCCGGTGAGGATTGTCTTGACAACGAGGCTGTACCTGACGATCCCCCGCTTCTGTGACCATCATCCAAAGTCCCAGGTTGAGCCTGGATCATCACCAAGCGTTTGATAATCATAGTTTTGTTCCTGAAGATCGCAACTCCGCAGCTTAAACTTGAGAAGGAGCCTTTTATACGTACAGCTGATGATGGACGTACCACGTTTTGTATGGTTTGGTCCATGGGAATGTCCCTGAAGATCAACATTGACAATACACAATAAACGGATTGGGGAAGTGAATAATCAGTAGTTGTGCTAGAAAATGAAGTTCAAAATCACCTAGTAGGAATAGTAGTAATAAATTCAAGGAGAGCCTGTGATACTGTATTATCTTGAGTTTTGGAGACCACGTTCATCTCCTTAATACCGTGGAGAATGATTGCCCTTCCTGGTGACCAAAAGGCAAGAGTGAGGCCAGGAGGAGAAAGAGCCATGAACCAACTTACCTAGTTATCCTGGGAAGTAAAGTCCAACTTCCAACATGCCAATCGCATCACATGGAAAGTGTACCTATCTGAGCTCAAGAAATCAAACCCGGAAATGAATATCAGGTTCCTATCAATTTGGCCAAGTTCCCCTGGTAAGGATGAGTTTGTGATGATAGACTTGCCATGAGACTTCCTCAGGTGTAGGAAGCCTGAGTCTATTGGTCTTGTTTCAACTCCATTCCCCCGCCGACTTTTCAATCATCACCTATTACATCCCGCTCTATCAATTCTTATTATCAACTCTCACCTATTACTTGCCGAGCCAAATACCTAAAATTCTACGCCTCAACTTGCCGTCCTCATAATGGCATCACAACCCATCCCCCCTCCGCCCCCTTACATGGCGCGAGATCCCAACTCCCAGTTTGATCCTCCCTACACATATAGAACACATCAGACCACTCTCTTCCCCGGTGCCGCATCCGCATCTAGCTATCAGAGACCTCATCCATCCCAAACCCTCCAAGGGATCGAGCTCAACACCATCCCTCCTCTCATCCCCCCTCGACCCGGGGCATCCGGCTTATCGCACTCATCCAACAGCCTCCCAAAACTCGAAACCACCACCACCACCACCACTGGGCCCCAACCATATGCCCAATATGATCCCATCGTCGACTAGTCACCGGCCGACCCAGACCACCCACACAACTGGCCGCGGAAATACAAACTCCGCCACCTCCTCGTCACCTGCGCCTGGACCTTCCTCTCCAGCTTCTCCTCCACCGCCACCGTCTCCATCACTCCGCTCATCACCTCAACTCTGAACAAACACTCCCCCCTCCCGCGCTCCAGCAACCCGGTGGCAACCGGCCTGATCACCACCGCGTACCTCTTCGGCCTGGCCGCCGGGCCGGTGCTCTTCACACCTCTATCGAGACGCTACGGCCGGCGTCGCCTGCACGAAGGCGCCGCGGTGCTGTTCCTCCTCTTCACGCTCGCCTGCGGGCTGGCGGGGAGCGTGGAGATGTTGGTTGCGTTTCGTGTGTTGGCGGGGGTGTTTGGGAGCTGCGCGCTGGCGGTGGGGAGGGTGAGGTTGAGGGATTTGACGCCGCCTGGGACGGTCGAGGCTGAGATTGTTCGCGCGCGGTACACGCTTAGCCGAGTCTTTGGGTTTGCTGTGGCGCCTGTTATCGCGGGGGGCGTGGCGCATGTGTTGACGAGTTGGAGGAGTGTGTTCTTTGGGATTGTTGTCTTCAGTACCGTGCTGTTTATTTTTGATGAGCTGTTGCTCGGTCGGACGGGCGGAGCGCACGACCGCGCGGAGACGTCCGCTGTTCACCTGTTGAGGGCGAGGGCGAAAAGAATGAGCAAAGCCACGGGGTGGAATCACCACGCCCGCCCAGACACGGATGGTCGACGCGATGAGTCCACACTCTCGCTGTGGAAGCAGATGCTCCAGCCGCTCTACACCGTCTGGTTCTCGAGCTTCCTCGTCCGCTGGTACGCCCACTTCGCGTGCGTGATGTTCGCGCTGCAGTACGCCACGCTGACCTCGCTGGTGTACGTGTACGGGGACATGTTGGGAGGAGTCGAAGCGCTGGACGCGCCGGGGCTGTTTGTCGGGTTCGCGGCCGGGGTCGTGTTGGGATGGATCCCCTGCGCCGTGGCGGAACGAATGGCGAGGAGGAAGCAGGATATCCGCCCACATGTGATGGCGACGCTGTTGGGCTCGGTATTGAGCGCGGCGGGGTTTTTGGTGTATAGCGTGTACCCGGTCAGGGAGGTGGCGGGGGCGTGGAGGTTGTCGGCGACGCATGTGCTGATGTGAGTCTGGGCTCCGTTTGATGATGATAATGATGGACGATAGGGGATGGAGATGCTGATTTGACTGACTCGAATTACAGTGGTGCTGGTACCACGGCCATGGTTGGGCCTGTGCCTGGGGTGAGTGCTCGCTCCCTGACTATATATCTCCCCTAGATTCCCAGGTCTATGACGACGATATGATCAAGGGTTGTTGCTAACTTCTATGGACTCCCCAAACAGCTCATCCGCGCCAAACTCGGCCCCGCCACCGCCCCCGACGCCGTACGCAGCTTTGTCTTCTGGAAGTGCCTTTTCGCGACCATCCTTCCGTTGGGCGCGAGACAGATGTACGCGCGGATGGGCCGGAGGGAAGGTAACCAGATCTTGTTTTGGGCGCAGCTGGGCGGGTTGGTGGTCAACTTTGCGTTTAGCATGATATATTTTGCACCGCGCCGGGCGAGGAGGGCTGCTGCCGCGGCGGAGGAGGGGGAGGGGGAGGAGTAAGAGGAGAGGGAGGCAGCGTTAATGTTATCATCGTTATAGACAGCTGTGGTGTCTTGTTTTTTGTCAGACAGATGATAGCTCTTTGGGGAGGAAGTTGTGTAGCGGACAGTTTTTGTTGTCTAATAATAGCCAAGTCAGTTGCTCTAGATGTTCATGAGTGTGGTTCATCAGGTGTAGTCGATCATCCCATAGTCTCAGCTTGATCCATTCTCCCGAACGTAGAGGAGCATCCAGGGCCTGAATATTTGGGGAATGGTATTACAAGCCAAATAACACATATCGACGATCAGGGGAACCACCCAAACCCATCACGGAATCATGGAAATGCTATATATGAAGCACGTCTGTCTCCCAATAATGTCATATCGTAAGATACCAGGAATCAATTCTAGGAAAAGTGAAATTGCATTCCTCCTGATGAAGAGCATACCTAGGTATACATACAGTACGCTCTGAACAGCGGTGAGAGTTCCCAAACGCCTCCACCAACCCAGTTCATGCCGTCATGTTATGAAAAAACCCCAATTCAAAGGAACCAGATAACCAGAGAACGACCAACTTGTACCGTGTACCGTTCATGACATCGTTCGGCCCCGGACCAGTCCGATCCCGTCCAGGCTTGGATGTTTGATCCCACACTCTGTACATACAAGGGCGGTGGCAAGTGACGAGCTCGAAGGGAACGGAGGGAAAGTGGTTCGAAACGTTGAAGACGGGATCGAGAAGCCGGGGGACGGTTCAAATTTGGTTGGTTCGTGACAACAAAAAAAGAGAAAACGACGTGTTCCCTGTATTTCCATTCCACTCTCCTATTCCTCGGCCATCCTATTTGCTGTTCGGTTCACAAGGCGACCGGTGATAGGTTCCCTTGCCCGAGTTCTGATTTCGGAAAGGTATCCGGTAATGTTGGTCGGGGGTCGAAGTTACCGGGTGCGCTCGAACCAGCCGCTGGAGCCGGCGATGGCGACGGACTGGTCCATGACCCATTCGCCCAGGCTGAGGTACTTGTTGACCCATTTGGACACCTCCTTGTTGTCGCCGGCGACTTTGTCGGTTTTGAAGCTGCGGGGAGAATGTTAGCTGCGTTGGGGGAAGGATATTGAGGCAGAGCAGGCGGATGAAGAGCAGGAGGAGGACGAGGAGGAGATCGACGAGGCTAAGGTTGATATGAAGGGCCAACGATGTCAGCGAGGGTTGGAGGAAGGACTCACGTCAGGCCGGTCGAGCGCTTCATGCCCGCGAGGAACGCAGAGACTGGAGTAGCAAGCCAGGTTAGTCGGGTTCGTGTTTCCTTCTCTTTCTTTTCGTCCCATTTCCCCAAGGACCAACAACCGGAAGAGGACAGGCGAGTTACGGGGATACTTACGAAGCACTGCGTCAAAGGCATAGTGGGTGAACCGTCCGAGCTTTGACCACAACCCCAGAGTCAGCAAGTCGAGGAGCTGGATTGCACACATGTGGTTTTAGACTCCGAAGACCACCACAACAACAGCCGCTCCGAAACGGAGCAAGCAGGAGGAAGCGGAACAGCGGCACCCACCACCATCTTGGGCTATGTATTTTGGATAGTAATGTCGGGACGAGGTGTCGTAGAACGGAGGTTTGTCTGATCTGTCCGAAGTCGGGAACCTTGGAGGCGAGGATGGCGATGATAGCGGCGACTGTCGAATACTCGTGCGACGACGTGCAAGGCGACTCGACGGAGCGAGGGGTTTGTTTTGTAAGTAAGGTGGTGTGGTGTGTCGTTGCGGAGGAGACGCAAGATGCAACGCAAGCTCGACGGTAGACACATGAAAGCGGTGTCGTCGGGCCGGCGGCAATTGGTTGACAACCGACCAACCACCGACATGCAGCAGGGAACGAGGGGCCGAGGATCCACCCCACCTCTCACCGCTTTCCCGGCTGGGGAGCACGGGCCAGCCGAAACACGTGTGGAGTCACGAGACGTCGCAGTTTCCTTTGTCGACCCACAAATGTGCCAAGCCTGGCTGCTATTGGCCCCGCAAGATCGGGCCGTGCCAAGACTTTTGGCGGGGGTTCCGCATCGGCTGTGGATCCGATGGATGGTGGGGGTTCCTGGTCCAAGTCCGATCTGAACCGCTTCAAACTTGGGGGTGAGGGGCACCGCGTGGCTTGGAGATTTGGAGATGGCATCATGCCACAGCTAGAGAGGGCAGCAGACAGGGCGGAGAGTGGTGGCCTGCATTAGGGGCTGGTGGTTGACAGCATGGGCGGGTCGATGCAGCAGCAGGGGGTAGGAAAGGGGAAGAAGCGATGAATAACATGAACGGGCGCTGAAAAGGGCCGTCTTCGCTATCAGGAGGGGCTGCGTGGGGCATCCATGCCGCGCCGTGGGTGGGATGTGGATGATGTGGATGTGGATGTTGAGGTACTACCTGCTGGAGATGAGGGACCACCAGGGCAGCTAAGGTAAGCTGAGCTGTGTGTGGACGTCATGGAGTGAAGAGAGCAAATCTGCACTAATGTCCGATGCAGGCGACTTGCTGCAGTGGCCGTGGAGATTGGAGATTTGGCGAACATCCCAAGGCGGGACAGTCCCAGCTTGGGCTACTTCCAGGTTGCCTTAGTGGTCAGGTAACTCAACGGTATTATCCCATCAGAAACCTCAAACCAGAAAAGTCCAACAATTTTTTTGCGCAAGGGGACTCGACTCCAAACAACAACCTAATCTCTCCCATCTCCTCCTCCCTTCTCATCTCTTCTCTTCTTCCTTTTTTTTACTTTCTTTCCTTCCACAACTCCTGCACAAACTAAACTCCCCAAGTTTGTGCACGCCCGACTCGAGTGTCGCCAGGTAAGCTGCCTCTTCTTCCCTCAATCACTGCCCCGCATCTCAGCTTGTTGTTTTCCTTCTTCCCCGCGTTTGTCGATTTGAGGTGCTCGCAGTGGTTTGTTTGCAGCAGCACTTTTCTGCTCAGCCTACTTGTAGGTAGCACCGTCGGGCAACGTGAGAGTCATCTCTGGGTTTTGTGGTCGGTCCTGGTGTGAGGTGTGAGGTGTGAGGTGCGAGGGTGTGAGCTCATCTCGTTGCCCGCTCCCTTCTCCAATCGAACCATCCTCCCGCCCAAGAGTGCGATCGACCATCCGAGCCTCCAGTCCGATTCCCAATCCGATTTGAACATGCTCGCCTCCGACCCCGGACATATTCAAAACACAACAAGTTACTAATATAAACGCACCCCAGGCCTTGAACCACCCATCTACCTTATTCTTCCCTGAACCCGACTCAACTAACCTCTCAACACCCTCACTTCCTACTTTCCAACCCGGCACTCACCTCACCAAACACCATGGCCGCCACCGCTCTCGACCATCTCCAGCTCGGCGGCAAGATCGAGTGGTTGGCTCAGCTGGACACGGCCTTCCAGCCCGAGCGCAACCTGCGCCGCACCTCCATCATCTGCACCATCGGCCCCAAGACCAACTCTGTCGAGGCCATCAACAAGCTGCGCGAGGCCGGTCTCAACGTCGTGCGCATGAACTTTTCCCACGGCAGCTACGAGTACCACCGTACGTGTCCTTTGACGTTTTAGTTGTTGTGGATCTTGAGCCGTCGTGCTAGAGCTCTGGTTTGGAAGAGCTGGTTGGGGCGAGTCGGTTGGGTCCACGACAAACTCCACCTGGCGGGCCGGCCGAGCCTAGCGCCTTGCTTGATGGATTTTCTGGCTTGTCGCGGATATCTAGGTCGCGGACAGGTCGCGGATCCCGGATACGTCGCCGAGAGCCACAGATACATGCTAACCGATTGCTTCCTCCACTTCCAGAGAGCGTCATTGACAATGCCCGCGAGGCCGAGAGGGTTCAGCCGGGCCGCCCTGTGGCCATTGCCCTGGACACTAAGGGCCCCGAGATCCGGACCGGCAACACGGTGGGCGATGCCGACCTCCCCATCACCGCCGGCCATATCATGAACTTTACGACCGACGAGCAGTACGCCAAGGCCTGCGACATCAAGAACATGTACATCGACTACAAGAACATCACCAAGGTGATCCAGCCCGGGCGCATCATCTACGTCGACGACGGCGTGCTCGCGTTTGACGTGCTCGAGATTGTCGACGACCAGACCATCCGCGTCAAGGCCCGCAACAACGGCTTCATCTCTTCCAGGAAGGGTGTCAACCTGCCCAACACCGATGTTGACCTTCCCGCCCTGTCGGAGAAGGACATCAACGACCTCAAGTTCGGCGTCAAGAACAACGTCGACATGATTTTTGCCTGTGAGCCTTAGCAGAGAAAAGCCTTGAGTGGAAATATAACTGGCTGACACCCCTACCAAAAACAGCATTTATTCGCCGGGCGCAGGACATCCGGGACATCCGCGCCGTCCTGGGCGAGGAGGGCAAGCACATCCAGATCATTGCCAAGATTGAGAACCGTCAGGGTCTCAACAACTTTGCCGAGATCCTGGAGGAGACGGACGGCGTCATGGTGGCCCGTGGTGACTTGGGCATTGAGATTCCCGCGGCCGAGGTGTTTGCGGCCCAGAAGAAGATCATTGCCATGTGCAACATTGCCGGCAAGCCCGTCATTTGCGCGACCCAGATGCTCGAGTCGATGATCAAGAACCCCCGGCCGACCCGTGCCGAGATCAGCGACGTCGGCAATGCCGTCACGGATGGCGCTGACTGCGTCATGGTAAGCAGTCTGGCCCTCTCTGTGGTTCTCAATTGCAGTGCTGACGCCTCTCCAGCTTTCCGGCGAGACGGCCAAGGGCAACTACCCGTATGAGGCCGTGCGCGAGATGAGCGAGGCTTGCCTCAAGGCGGAGAACTCGATCCCGTATGTCAGCCACTTCGAGGAGATGTGCACATTGGTCAAGCGCCCCGTCTCGATCGTCGAGTCCTGCTCCATGGCTGCGGTGCGCGCGTCGCTCGACCTCAACGCCGCCGCCATCATTGTGCTCTCGACCTCGGGCGACTCGGCTCGCCTCATCTCCAAGTACCGCCCGGTCTGCCCCATCATCATGATCACCCGTAACGCGTCGGCGTCTCGCTACGCGCATCTGTATCGCGGCGTGTATCCGTTCCTGTTCCCCGAGGCCAAGCCCGACTTCACCAAGGTCAACTGGCAGGAGGATGTGGACAGGCGCATCAAGTGGGGTCTCAGCCACGCGATTGCGCTCGGTATCCTGGCGGAGGGCGAGACTGTGGTGGTTGTTCAGGGCTGGAAGGGCGGCATGGGCAACACCAACACTCTGCGCATTGTCAAGGCTGATGTCAACCACCTCGGCCTTGGCCAGCCGTAAGGGTCAGGGGGGTAGAAGGAGGCGGGAGGAATTAGGGTGTAGGAAAGGATTGGTTGGGGCGATAGGTTGTCTGGTGGGATTTTCTTTGGGCGGGTCTAGATGCTTTTGAGCAGCGGAATAGATACCGGCTGAGACCAGCTGGGTTAGCAACAGCAACAATGACGATGATTCTCATGATGATTTCTGTTGGTGTTTTGGGTGTTGGTCGTCCGGATATGGACATAAATTAAGGAAACTCCAGGATGATATGGATGCGGGGTGGGGTGTCTTTTGTCCGGACTGGCTGCTGAGCCACGGGCCTGGTGCTGTGGGAGAGTGACATCAGGGGCTGAGCAGTCGGACTTGACAAGGCCCACCACCGGCAACCACCCAGAAGCTTGACGGTCTTGGCGGCCAATGGCAGCAATGACAGCGGCACCAAGCCTTCTTGTCTCTGTCTTGTGGTTGGAGCACATGGCATGTGAGGTGCTCGCGAGACCTGACATCGACCCTGCGCTGACGTGCAGGTCCAAGAGCTGCTTCAGCCCAACCACAGACGTCGGCCCAGGCATCCTATTCTCTTGCTGCCGATCACCAGAGATATTCGGTCGGGCACGGGCACTAGAAGGTTGACTATCTTATCTTGTCTTTCCGGGTTTTTTTTACATTTGCTTTTAAGCGTTTTATCTCGGGTACTTTGCCGGGAGAGAGGAGAGACGACTATTAACTGCCCAGAGGGGTTCTTCTTGAGATGCACATCGACCAAATCACTGCTCCTCCTCCCTGACCAGACCAACAATTGATACACTACATACTCAACCATGTCCTCTAAATCGTCCTTCCTTCCTCGTCTAGGCTTCGGGCGCGATGGTCCCCTTCTCCCCCTCCACGGCCGCAAAAGCCCGCCCATCCGCAAAAAGCCCAGCGAATATTCCCTGACCGACCTCTCCCCCCACCCCGAGGACGACGATCCGGCCGACGACAGCCACCTCAGATATGCTGCTCGGCGCAGCCCACCGCCTCCGAGCAGCCCCGGCTACGGCTACAGCGACGGGACGAACCACCGCCCCAAGCCCAAACCCAAACCCAAGGAACAGCCCATCCTCTTCGCGGGGCCTCCTCCCCCGATCGCTCGGTCCATGGTGCTGTACCGCGATGAAGAGGAAAGAGACCCATCATACTCCTACTCCTATTCTTCAGGGAGTGGCGGCGGTACAGCGTCGTCCATCGCCCGCAACATCAACAGCGTGCTCTTCGACCGGCTCCCGGTCCGTTCCTCGCGGCGGGACGTCGACTCGGATCCCAAACCGGACCCGGTCTGGACCACTCTCCAGCGCCGCGAGCGGGCGCTGCAGCGCGAGCTGCAGTTCCTTTTGGATGCGCAATCGGCGGGGTTGGCGGCTAATTTCGAGCCTTGTTCTTCTTCTTCCAGCTCAGACCCGGCAGGAGCAGCGGGTAACAACAAGACCAACACCACCACCTCCTCCTCAGTATCTCGCTCCAGCACGCCCGCCACTTCCTCCACCTCCGGCGGTCAACGACGCGTCAGCTTCGCCGACAACCCCATCCCCACCCCCGTCCGCCAGCCCAAACACCAACCGCCCACCCTCCCCTCCACCCGCGCCGGCATCGCCCGCGCCATGGCCGCGCTGCACCAGCTCCGCGCCGACGAGGACGCGGCGCTGGCCTCGGCGCTCGCCGCGCGCAAGCAGGCCCTTGCGAGGCTGCGGCGGTGGACCACCCGCCGGGAGAGCGTCGCGAGGCAGTTACAAGCGCTGGAGCACGGCAGCGGCGGCGGCGGGGAGGACGAGGAGAAGGAGGAGGATCCGCTTGCCAGGGAGTTGAGGGAGTTGAGGGGCGAGAGGGAAAGGGTGAAAAGGGAGGAGATGGAGCTGGAAGAGAGGTTGCGGGTGGTGAGGAGGAGAGGAAAAGAGTTGGACGGGAGGATTCAAGAGGCCGAGAGTCGCTGGGAGGCGGGGTTGAGTGGCTACCGGGGGGCGTTGAGGGAGGTGGAAGGGAGGATTGGGGAATTGTTGGCCCGTCCCGGGGTCAGGCCGTTGGATGGGGAGGTGTTTGTTATCTCTGGGATGGGTAACCACCAGGAGGAAGGGGAGGAGGGTGAAAGGGGGTTGGTTGAGAGTAGTCCTTTGATGGGAGTCGAGTTTTTGAGGCTCCGGCCGGAGAGGCGGACGGTGGAGATGGCGAGGGAGTGGTGGGAGGAGGAGGTGGCGGTGTTGGAGAGGAGGAGACGGGAAGTGGAGAGGGAACGCAAGGCGCTGGAGGAGGGAGGGGAGGTGTGGAAGAGGGCGGTGGCGTTGGTGGAGGGGTTTGAGAGGGCGTTGAGGAGGGAGATGAAGGCTGGTACTGCTACCGCTGGTAGTAGGAGTGCTAGCGCGGGCGGCGGGAAGGGGAAAAAGAGTAAAAGTAAGCTGCTCATCGATGACGATGATGGGGATGAGACATCGCAACAACCCTCCCCGTCGCGCTCGCCATCGAGATCCACATCCGCATCCGCTTCGACGACAACGACGTACAACTCCCCAGAAGAAGCTATGCTCGCCCAGCTCGAGAAGATGCGCGCCGTCCGGGCGGGGCTGACGGACCTCCTCCGCATCGCTGAAGAGCGCGGGTGGAATTTGTTGATTTGCGCCATTGGCGCCGAGCGGGAAGCGTTTCGCCAGGCGAGTCGGCTGCTCCGGGACGCGTTGAGGGGCGCGGGGGTGGATGTGCCGTCTGATGACGATGATGAACATTATCACGACGGGGGCGCTAAGGATGGTGGCAGTGAAGAGAAGAGCGATGGACCTGGGAGAGCAGATGAAGAGGATGATGCTGGCTTGGGCGAGACAACCCCCCGCCTGGGAAGGTCCGCGGCCAGTCTCCGAGTATCTCGATCGACTGGGACGCAGGGTGCAGGGGGGAGTGGTGGAAGTGGTGGTGGGAAGTTGGTTGACCTCGACCACAATGACGATTACACTCCACCACCATCACAGCCCCGGTCGACGGGAGATGTGAGGAGACGACAACAGCCACACGAACTAGACAGCAGCGACAACGAGGTCCCGCCGGACTTGCTTGCCGCCGCTGCGGAAGAGGAGGAAGAGGAGGACCATGATCGTTATGGCCGGGCCCAAGGACAGGGACGGCGACAAAGCTTGCTGTTATCCAGTTCCCCGCCACGGCCGCCCTTGAGCAGGGAGAGCAGCAACAATGACGTGCCGCCCGAGTTTTTGGTGGAGCATGATCATCGGGAGGATGGTGTTGGTGCAGGAGGAGGGGGTTCGTTTTTTGGGTTGTTGGGGAGGTAGAATAACGCTGCTTGTTTGTGTGTTTGTTTGAGAAGAGCGAGGGTGTTGATGGTGTTGAATGCTTGCTTATAATAGATGGAAGATGAGGGGGATGATGAGTGTGATACCCGGCAGCGATATTAGGGGAGGTTGAGTGGAAGGGATAATACAACCCGCCGGCGTCGTTGGGCATATATACGCTCCTCCAGGAGGAGGTTGTATGTCCATGACCATCGGTCGATGGTTACAAAGTTCCAAGGGGACAACATGTCTATGATAGCAGCTGATGATCAGCAATTAATCATCCTCATCCTCATTCGCAGCGACTGAGTATCTGGCTCGGTAGTTTACACATCGTTATGATCAAGCGATCCAGGCCCGCGATTCCCACGCTGCTGTAATACCCATCACATAAGGTACCATCATAGACCCATGGCCCAATATCCCACATTCAATGACTTTGACCAAAACAAAACAAAACAAAACAAAACAAAATGCCTCCAACGCCATCCCAGCCTCCGCTCGGGTAGGTATCCATTTCATCCCATCCCATTGCTCAACTGGAGCAGAAAGAAAAGCAAACATGGTTGTTGGGTAGGTAAGGTAATCGTCCAGTTCGTAAATCGTAGACGGCGTCAAAAACATAACCAATCATCACCACCAACTCCACACCCCCTGTCTCCCTCTTCTCTACCACATCCACCACCACCAGGAGACGGGAGAAGCCTTATCATTGCTGTCATCATCGGTGTTATCACCATCAGCTAATACCAGCCGAACCATCACCACCACCACCGCCACCACCACCAGCAGCAGCAGAAGTCAAACCTGCGCCGCAACCACTTCTTGAGCGGCAGCGGCAACCACTGACTGCTTAGGCGGCAGACGCAACCACACCAGCGGCACCACTACCAGAAGTCTGCGACTCAACATTAACAGAAGCAGCGCTTTGAGCGGCGGCGGCGGCGGCAGCAGCAGCGGCAGCCTTCGCCCTCGCCCTGGCGCGCGCAGACCCCACGGCCTCTTCGACGCTTTGGGCTAGTTCGTCGAGGGTTATTGGTGTGACGGGGAGGACGGAGGTGGAAGAGGAGGTGGATGGTGCTGGAGGTGGGGTTGTGGTTGTGGTGTTGGTGTTTGTGTTGGTGACTGTGGGAGTGGTGCTGCTGCTGGGAGATGGTTTGTTCTCCGCCGGGGAATCTGCTGGTTGCGTGGTTGTTGTGGTAGTGGTTGTGGGCGAAGCGACGTGGTTATCCGGACCTTGTTGTCCGGTGGTAGTTTGCGTCGGGCTCTGAGCTTTGTCCTGAGCATTATTGCCATGGTCATGGCTATCCTGCCCGGTGGCAGCAGCGAACCAGTCCATCGCATCAATCCCATCCAACCCATCCAACCCTTCCAGGCTGTGAAGATGTAAATCCATCGCCGCCGCCGCCGCCGCCGCGAGATCGACCCCGCCAACCCCGACCCCGACGGCTGACATATCCAGGCCCGGCACTGGCGGGAGATGGGAAATGCCACCAGCATCTGCAGAACTACCAGTGCCACCAACCCCGCCGACGATGATGGTATCGGACGTGTGCGTGGCCGCGGGAGAGAGGACCGAGCAGGAGGCGTCGTCCACGCCGCCGGTTTTGTGTCGTTGTTGTTCGTCGGGTCCCAGACCGTAGCCGATCCCCAGCTCCGTTTGCAGGCTCAGCACGTACGGGTCCCGGCAGATGGGCGTGCCGTCGACGGTGGCGTGGCTGAGGCTGGTTGCGCGGTCGTGGGTGAGTTGGTGCTGTTGGTCTTGTTGTTGTGGCGAGGGGTTTGCTTTCTCAGCCGGGTTGGTTGTTGTTGATGCTGCCGCCGTGGTTGAGGTCGTAGTGGTGTTAGAAGGGGAGGAAGAGGACTCAACAACGCTTGTTCCGGCAGGGGGCAGTTTTGTTGATGGTTCGGCAAGCCAGTCCTCGATCGTCTTGTCGGGGTCGGCAGAGTCGTCATCGTCGCATTGGTCGGCGGTGGTGGTACTGCCTGCACCCGAGGCTGTTGTCGGTACAGACGGGGTAGCGGTGGTCGCAGAACCAGGACTGTTCTTCACAGTGCTGCTGCTGCCGCTACCGCCGGTGCTCAAGCAGGACAGGTCACCCGAAACAGTTGGAATCAACATCACCGGCGAGGTGTCTTGGCCCGCAGCAGCCCAGGCGTGGGAACCGGGGACGGCGACATTCGTCGGGACAGGAGGAGCCGAGACCGAGCTAGTGGCACTGGTTCCCAGGATATCCGCGAACGAGGTCTGGAAGAAGTCCATATCAAACCCTGCTGTGACGGGAACATGGGGCGGTTGCGCAGTAGTATTCCCCGGGTCAACGGGGGCGAAGGGGTTACACTCCAGGCCCTTGGCCGAGGCCGGTGGCGAGGGGCAAGGCGCATGAAGGCTGCTCGCGGCCAGCAAGGACGGGGAAGGCATGAAGGTGGCGGAGTAGTCGATCGACGCGACGCTGGACAGCCGGCGGCGTTTGGCGGCGCGGTCGTCGTCTTGGGCAGGGAGAACGCTCCCCGACCACGACGCCCTGTGAGCATGGCCGACACCGCTGCCGGCACCGCCTCCGTACACCACCCCCGACGCCGGCACAGGCGGATACCTCCCCATAACAAACGACCCGAAATCCAACCCTGCCGTCTTGACCATCTCGTTGCGGATCTCGCCCATCATGGCCTTGAGAAGCTGGTACATGCGCGCTGCCGGCTGGTACAGGTGGCTCATGTCGTAGATGGCGGCCGAGAGCACCTGCAGGTACTGCAGGTTGGAGTGGTGGTCGAGCTCGGCGCTCTTGTGCGCGAGGGCGGCCATGAGCGCCAGCGCCGCCGTGCCGGCGTGCTGCGTCGCCGCCAGAGGCACCCTGCGCCCGTCGAAGCGCTGGCGATGGTGCCAGAAAATGCGGGCAATGCGGATCGCGTGCTGCGTGCACATGCTGCGCGACATGGCGGCGCGGTTGTCGTGCGGCGTCATCGTCGCCGTCGGGGCCATCCAGGAGGAGACAAAGGGCACCGCCGTCGTCGCGCTGTCCTCGGTGCTGGGGGACTCGGGGCTCGGGTACCGAGCACCACCTCCGACGCTGGTGCCGTGCAGCGACGAGAGAATGGGGCCGTACTTGGCCCAGGGCCGGTGGAGGATGATCATGCAGGCGTGGAACTGCAGGTGTAGCAGGAAGAATCCGGCCTGGGCCGTCTGGATGTTGACAGGCTTCCAGGCCAGGTTCTCGGGCAGACGGCGGTACCAGTTGTGGAAGAGCCGTTCGAGGCCGACAAAATGTAGGTAAGCCCTGTCCTCGGCGGCCTTGGACGCGAAGACGTGGGCACCGCCCGAGATGGTGTTTTGGAAGTCGGCCACCCGGCCGGCCAGCTCGAGAAGTTCGAACATCTGCTTGTGGATGGCCTGACGCGCCGCAACAAGACCGACATCCAGGGCCGATCCGGCTGGAGAGCAGGTCCGGAGCATCACGTCCACGCGCACATCCTGCATCTTGATCGACGTCGGCCGGCCCAGGAACAGGGCCCATCGCCTGTCAAACATGACGCACGCGCTCATCGCCTGGCGCCTCGTCTGCCGCTCTATCTCCGACACATCGCTGGGCGGGTTGACATGCAGCCCGAGGTCGAAAGCCAGACGGTTCGCCATTCCTAGAAACATCACCACGTCAGCAACCCCCCATCAAGAAGCCAAACAGCCCATCCCCTCCTCCAACTTACCAGAATACATCCACCCCGCCGCATCCCTCCCAACACCACACTCCAACTCCGCCAACACCAACAACGCCTGCACACTGGGCACGCCCCCCGGCCGCTCGATCTCCATCTCCACCATCGCCCGCGCCTCCCTATGCAACGTACTCTCCCGATGATGATTCCCGCCCAGCGCCAACCTCTTGACATCCTCCCTCTCCCAATCCGCAAACCGATACCCCACCGCCAGCATCGCCAGATGCAAGAAAGGCGAATACAACCTCGGATCTTTGGAGACTCTCCCCCTCTCGAACCCGCTCTGCTCCACCACTGGCTGCCACGCGTTGTACCCCTCCCAGAACCGCCGCAGGAGGTAGTCGTGCGTGGCGGCCGGTAAGGTCGCGATGACCAGCGACGCGCGGTGCTGCGCACGCTCGTGCGGTTCCAAAGCCCCCAGCACGCACGCGGTGCGCGCGTGCACGTGGCTGTTGGCGGTCGGGCCGAAGAAGCGGGTTCGTCCGGCCACGGGCGGGTCGGGGACGAAGATGCCGCGGCTGACGAGGAGTTGGCGCGCGCCGCTGCTGGCGTCTTTCCTGGGCTCGGCGGCGGCGGCGGGCGCGGGGATGGTGGAGGAGGAGGAAGAGTCTTGGAGGAGTAGGGGATCGACTAGCCGGTTGAAGTGGGCGGTTGCGGCGGGAAAGGCGTGGGATGGGTCAAACTCGGCCATTAGGACGTCTTCATCGCCGGACCCGGGGGGAGTTGGTGGTTGGGCTGGTTGGGTTGGTGGTGGTGGGTTACTGCTGGTCTGCGACTCGGGGTTGGTGGTATGGTTCGTGGTACTGCTGCCGTTAAGTTGTTGTTGCTGTTGCTGTGCCCGGAGCTGTTCTTCCCGCAGGCGAGCTTGTTGAGCCTCATGCCTCGTCTTGGGTGGATGCACTGCCGGCGGAGGGACGACACCGCGTTCCCGGAGCATCTCTTCAAGCAGGGCAATTCGGTTGGAAAGTGAGGACATGTACGCTTTGGAAATTGGCCTTTTGCCATGACAATGTTAACAATCCCTCTCTCTTCATACCCTCTTCATTTACGCTCTCACTCTCACTGTGGAGGAAAATCACAAAAGACATGAAAAAGGGGGAATTAAAGCCTACCTCCTCCGCTCATCATCATCCTTGATGATACACGTTGAACCCGTCCTCCTGCACTGAGAGCACTCGGTTTCGCCCTCGGGCACGACACAGCGGATCCTCCTCTCGCGGCACGAAGCGCAGGCAATGGAGGCGCGGTGGCGGATTTGCTGCGGCTTGGTCGTGGATGAACGAGATGACGACGGTGCTGGACTGGCTGCTTGCTCCGAGCCGGCCCTGTTGTTGTTGTTGTTGCTGTTGTTGCTGTTGTTGCTGTTGTTGTTGTTGTCGTCTTCCCCTTCCGAGCGGCTCTTCCTCTTCCCACCCGCATTGCCCGTATTACTGCTATTCACCACGGCCGCCGCCGCCGCCGCCGCCGTCTCCGTTGCTGGTGCCGCCATATTGGCGATATGGTCGGCGGGCTTGGGGAATGGGGCTGCTGCTTGAGGCGATGGTTTCCTACTATATGGACGGAGTATCGTATATCCCTCAAATTCGGAGCTATATGTGTTGAGATTTCTCTTGTGGCTGTCGTTAGTGAGCGGAACCGTCGGGGGTTGATTCTCCGGTTACAGTGATCGGGGGTCACTAAGTCAGCGAGGGTGAATGTCCAGTAGTGTACTCGGCAATGCGCTTAGAATACCCGGTCAGGAACACAACGCAAGCGAAGCAATATTAGATGAGAATAGCCAATCTGGGAATTTGCAGGAATGTGCATCTGGGCACGGCGGCACACCCACGCGAGTGAGAGGACCCGTGTCCGTTTATACTACTACTACTACCCATGGCAGACTCTCTCACCCAAGGTGTGTGTGGCCGAGGCCGTGGAGAACAGCCGTGGATGTGCCGACCAGAGGGATAACAAAATCAACTTGTCAGCAACTCCTCTTCCTCACCAAGCAGACTACACTAACAGGGGGTAGCTCGCAAAGCAACACGAGTCCGCAGCAAGCCAACAAGGACAAGCATCCAAGCCAAAGCAAAAGCACCCCGCAGTCCGTCCGCTAGGAGTGTGTGTATGTGTGCCTTCTGCCGAGGCAGGCCCGCCTTGCTGGGACATCATACTGCTTAGGTTGGTCTCGAGCATCGCCGGCTGGTCCACCGTCTCTCCAGCACACCGTACTTCGCAGGAGGTCCACCATCCCCGGCGGACGCTGGCTGGACCAAAACCCGGGGTACTGGAGTCGTGGAGATGCTAGCGTAGATGATGGAGACGTCAACAACCAAGCCCCCCTCCTCTTCCCCGGACGCACAGGCTTCCCCGGTCTTTTGGAATGCCCACATGGTCCACCTGTTTGACCAACATGAATGTTGACTTTCTTTTTGCCCCAGCCAGCGTCTCTCTCACACACACAGTGCTTCACGGAGTGGCAGTTCTCCCCGAGAAAGCAACGTAGTAGCAGTCACTAACCAACTATCCCACATGGCGCCTAGCCCGGAGGATCCGGGGTGTGATCCCTTCTTCGGAGGCGGCTCTGGGGTAGTGTAGTAGCAACGCCTGGGCGCGGGTTCGGCCACAGATCACGGCAACGATGCCATTCGCTGGTTCTCACCCACCACAGCGCTGCACGGCGCCCGCTGACGACCGCATCCTTCGCTGCATCCTGCGTCCTGCGTCCTGCGGGCGTTGATTCGCCAATGCGAGCGAGCATGCACCAGGCCCGCAGCGCAGCGAACGGCGGCCGGCGGTGTTTTGCCCCGCCAAGCAGCACCCTTGTCCTGTCGGGTCCTGTCCAACCTCCACTATACCTCCGCTGAGGTGCCCAGCCCGAACTGGACGTCGATATCAACCGCCGGCCGGCCCTGACAAAACCCCGCCAGCAGGGTCTCCAGTCCAGCAGATAGATGCATGGGAAGGCGAACAAGGAGGCCCCGGGGAGGCAAAGCCAGAGTTTCTAGGACTTGAGGGAGACATAGATCTGGGGCATACTGTTGTGTGTATGTAAGTAAAACAAACCTGATGTGGATCCGTGGACAAGACAACGGAGACAACGGTGTTTGTGCCATCGCGTGGTGGCGTTTCTTGTCTCGTGGGAACCCAGCCCTTTGGGGAGACACCGTTCCCTGCGCTGCTGAACCGGAAACCGAAGAAAGCCCCCTGAACTGACTCGCGTTGGTTGATGAGTGTGTTTGTTCCCTGAGGCTTCTCGAACCCGTCCGTGCCTTGATAATAATAATACCGCGAAAGGCATGGGAGCGGAAACTTTGGCGCTTCTTCGGCTGATGTTTGGTCAAGTGTCGCTCATTCATTGTGCAAACAGAGCGGCCCCGTCCATCAGTGCAGCGAGTCATTTACTAATACGCTGCACCATTCTCACAGGCGAGACAGATCTACTTTACCTGACCTCTGGCCAGACAATCTTACTTTGTACACCGTCCACGGCCATGCCGGCCCGACCAACAACAGATTCAACCCGGCTTCAGACGATCACAATAGATCTCCTCTTCCCCAGACCCCCAGACTCAACCATCAAGCGACCGGCTCCCAGGCTAACCTTGGTGTGCATGAGCCAGCCACCGAGGTGGGTTTCAGATCCACTTCCCCAGCTTTTTGCCTCGGCGCTACATGCATAGATAGCGTCAAGTGTTGTTTGTGGTGTGTCAAGCCAAAAACTGGGGTAAGGGGAGTCTATACTAACTAGCGCTGTGGTGGCCACTGGTGAGGTTGACACGCCGGGGACGGTGGGGTGGTGCTTGCGCACGGAAGGATGCATCTCCTCCTCCTCCTCCTCCACACGGTCGCCACCTCACAAGAGGGGCCCCGACTCCCGTCGGTAAGTAGGGGTATCATGCCTCATTATGCGTGCGAGATTCTGTAGAGAATACCAATGTCACTGGATGGCAGGAAGAAAACGGGTTCCCATCATCAATACATAATGAGTCGAAAGATAGGAAACGGTCCTTGGTGGGGGTAGATCCAGGTATAAACTTATAATCGGTTGCCAGTTGTGTGGTCCGATGGAGTCCCAGAGCGGTACCTTGGCAATCTTGCAGCTTTAATCCACTGTTAAGCAGTGCGGAATTGTACGGCACGGACTAGGCATGTACACCAGACATATCCCAACCGACCTCGAAGCAAGCAGGCCTAGTCAACTTCAACTGCTGTGGCGGCGCTAGCCGTCGGCGTGGCTTACACTAGACTGGTATCAGCATCAGAGGAGGGGGTGCGGCAGTTGAAGATGCACTGTAATGCACCGCGAGACACCTATCACCGTCATTATCTCCGGGCCAAGTCTTTTCGGGACATCTCTAACCCGGATCGCGCACCCGACCGCCTGGCCACATGGCAACAGGGCATGTCGGCCCGTCATGGGATCATCACTTCAGCATCCCAGCACCGCATCGGTACTCCTTACATGGGTACTACACACTGCCATCCACTCTGTGGTATCAATCAGTTTTTATTTCCAATGCAGCACCATGCAGAGCCGCATGCCACTCGTCTAAGCCCGCCTAGGGAAGGCTTCGAGCCGTTTCTTGCGTATCTTCTCTTCCTCTTCAGGGTCAATCGGGTTTGATACTGTGACATGGGGTTAGAGTGACTCTGAGTTTCGAGACCAGGATTGGAATTTGTCCTAAAAACTCACGTCTCTTGTACAATATCCAAGACAGCACAATGGCAAACGGAAGGCCGACAACTAACCGCAGCCATCGACCCGCAAATTGCTTGTACTCCTTGCTGTTGACATTGACGCGCGGCCTGCGAACAGCGCCCGGGTGACCTGGGTAGGGTGGTGCGGGATATCCCGGAGGTGGAGGGACTGTAGATGTCGGTGGGCTTTGCGCGTTGGGTGTGGGTTGTGCGTTCGGCGCAGGAGGATGGCCTGGAGAGCCTGGGCTTGGAGCGCTGGTGGCAGGATCGGTTGGTGGCGGTGGTGCGTTGGCTCTCCTGAACCTCGACGGTTGGTTGTTGCGGTAGGGATTTGATGTGATAAACGTCCTCCGTGACGGTGGTGTCTGTATAGCGCGGCTGGAGAGAGCGTAGAAGGCAAGAAGAGGTCTTGATGTGGATGGTGTGGCGACTCCCCGTAGGAGCGAGGTTGGGGCGGAGCTCAGAGAAGCCCCGACAAGCTTCGGTAACCCCATGTTTCGTGACATGATTTGGTATTCTTGTGGTGGCAGGAGACGAGGCTTTGTGTTGAACTGGGGCAGCCCAGGACGGTGATTCGGAGCTGGGATTGGATTGAGGGAGGGGGAGGGGCAATTGACAGCTCTGATTTGAGAAATAAAGATTAGCTGTGCTAGACATACACATGGCGTTGGGAGAGGGGTCAGTACTAACCTATTATTCCAAAAAGTCCAGCTTCACGGACCTTGGTACCGGGGGTACGTCCGTGATATGATCCCTAAGTTTGGTGTTGAGAAGCAACAGTGCATCGCAGACAATCGGATTTTCTGGGGAAAACAGCTCGGCGTGCACGGACCATGTCAGCTCCGACCAGCTCCGGGCTTCGGGCTCCGAAAGGGACATGTGGGTCCTCGCTGCTCCGGTCCTGAGCTCTGATCGGGCGGCCAGCCATCCACAAAAACACGGAGGCAGCTCCGAAAGCTTTCCCTCATGCATCATCCTCATATACTGAACATTAGTTTTGCATTATTGAAAAGACCTAATCCTCGCCATGTGGTATCAACAAACCCCTAGCGCTCCTCTGCCCAATCTCCAACCCAAGCAGTCTCACTTTTTCCATTTTCCTCCCATCCACCTCAGCGGCAGTGGCCGATGACGCTCTCCTGCTTGAGGCCCTTGCAGCAGTCCTTGAAAGTCTGGCGCATGTTGCGATCGACGGCGCAGATCTGTTCCGAGCATCCAGCCACATATCAGCCATCCATTGTTGTCGAGGGACGGACCCGGGGGACCCATGGAAGCATCAGGTCGCCAGGGAAGATGTCGAGGAATCCCAAGCTGAAGGTCTGGAATTGAACTCACGTTGCTATAAGTCTTGTAACCCAGCTGCTTGCAGCAGTGGAGCGTCTGGTCCTTGAGCAATTGGCCGTCGCGGCTGTTCATGCAAATGCAGTCGTCTGGCTGGAGGTACCAGCTGCCGGGGCACTGCTGGGCGAGGGCGCCGCCGACGAGGCCGAGAGTCGCAAGGAAGGTGAGGAGCTTCATAGTGATAGATGTCGATTCAAGTATTCTAGGTAACTTTGGGCTTGGAGATTCTTGATCGATATTGTCCGAGGTCGCGGGCGTCAACGTCTGAACCAAACAACGGCGTTCGTCCGGGCTGCGAGGCGATGGGCGATTCAACGCCCGGAGGCAACGGCGGCCGCTTTTATACACGATCCCGTCCGGCCCTCCGACCAGGTGATGGGTTCCTCGACTGGTGATCTACCCCATACAATTAATCTATGTGCAATATGGCCTTGCAGCTCTTCATGAACCACTTCGGAACTATGCGCGTCACGATGTCGTTACCGACTCCAGGAAGTGCTACTCTGGAAGCGGCCAAGAAGGCAGCAAAACTTGGTTCACCGCGGGCTACACCCCTGATTCCGGGCAAGCCTAGAGGTCGAATACCACTGAACCATCCGCCGTTACTTCATTTTCGTGGGCGAAGGACCACGAAGGACGGTAGAACGTCGCCGTTGTTCGTCTGTTGAGCTGGAATTGATCAACGCGACCCACATGCCACTGTAGCCGTGATGCCACTTCGAGAACTATTCTTAGCTCGCTCAATCTCCTAGACCCAGGTCTCTGGCGTCGAACCCCTCACGGATAACCGGGTCGGCACGCGAGCCACGTTCAATCAGACTCTTTTGCGAGGCACGAGGCCGGCTAAATTCCACTCTCCCATATGACTGTAACAAGCTTGTCTGCAACCTAAGAGGGTCACCAGAGTCGTTGAGGTCTTGGAACCGTCGACCGTTTAACGGACGACAGGGGAATGAGGTTTGCATGCAGGGACGTAGCGTTGAAATGCCTGGGGTTCACCGACCAGTGTTTGGTATGTCCTGGGGTCAGTCATGTCTTGGGGCATGTCCTTGGTTCATCCAGTCCTGCTGGTACTAGTAGGATGGCTGGGGTAATAAACCTGGAGCGAAGCGTTCCTATCAGGGAGAACCGGAAGGAGTATAACCGGGCAAAAGAACCTGGAATTATAAAGGCTCCTGTCTTGGCATCAGCGACATGCGTTGACATCCCTTGTCAAGAAAAAAGAAGAGTCAATGTCAACATCTATCGAGGGCATGGCAACATTGTAAGAAGAAACTCACAGCCAATGTTGCCAAGTCCGAATCGCCAGTATAGTGTCATCAGCACAAAAGAAGCACTGAGAAAAATAAGAATAAAGAATAAAAATAAAATGTATTAATCGGAAACTCGACGCGAGACGCAAGAGGATAATCGCCCATGGAAAACAGACAGTCACCCAGACTGTCCTTGCACGGCTCGGACTCATGATGGGCTTGGAGTATGAAAAGGTTCAGTCATTGTCGTCCGGACAGAGGAATATTTTGCCCCTCGTTGGGGTTGTCAAATGGTCATCATGACATGGCGGGATGTCAAAGTTGCCGAATCCGGCCATGTTTGCAGCCTCGAGGTCCTCATCTCTCCCCGAAAATGGAATCAGTGAAACGGCAATCAATTAAAATTGAACAGACGAGAAGAAACTTCACAGGCTGGTGATGCTCTGGTGATTCCTTCCAGGACTTGCACGACGTCACAAGGCAACCAGGCAATTGGACCCAGGCAAGAGCATAGCTGAGGTGTTTCCTTCCCTCCCGATTTGCAACCCACTGGAAAGGCAGACCTAGCGCCACAACTGCCGGCGGAAACGGCACCCGACACCAGCCATCCACCAACCGGAAGGCACCTGACACTGGTGTCCCACCAACAATTGCTGCATGCAGCTCTTAGCAGCTCTTCCAGCTCCGAAAACATTTCCAATCCGCAACTCCTCAACACAAACCCTCCCGCTTCAACGTCAACACCAACGCCATTTCTCAACACCATCTAGTCCGACCCGCAAAATAAGCAAAAAACTCTACTTAGGCCGTATTTAACCAACACTTCTGCGAAGCGAACAGCGAATAGCTCCCCATCCCACACTCAATATCAATACAGATACCTCTGGACCTGAGAGCTTGACCATGTGAATCGTCTCGACAGTGCACCACTGACAAATACCACCCGGCCGCCATGTCGCTCGTTCCATACCAGTTTGAGGGTCGCGAGATAGTTCTGTCAGTCTCCGACAAACTCTCGGAACCAAGCGTTGCTCCTGCTGACTTAGCAGTCGCCATCACAATGCCGTCGTCCTCCGTGATCCCGCGTCGCAACGTCTGGAACTGCGTGGTCTGCAGGTCCACGAATGTCCAACATGCCGACGACCATTGCGTCCTCCCTCTCCTGACCGCCACTACGACTCGGCCCGCCATGAGGATACATACGTAGACCCCAACTACTTCCGCATGCTCCGCGCCGGCCACAATGCCGCGAATGCATCGCAGCCGCATCCGTCGAGCCCTGTCCGTCGAACCTTAGTGCCGCTCCCCGCGGCCGTGCATGACGAGGACGATGAGTCTGAAACCACGTCTGTTCCCCGAAGCAGCGAATCCACGTCTACCCAACCCGTACCTCCAAGCGGTGGCCGTATCAGGAGGGAAGCTTTCAGCCCAAACTACTTCAATACCTTCTTTGTCGAAGAGAAAGAACTGGGACGTGGGGGCAAGGGCGTGGTTCTCCTGGTTCGCCACCACATTGATGGATGCAACCTTGGCTACTTCGCATGCAAGCGGGTGCCTGTTGGAGACGACCACGCCTGGCTTGAGAAAGTCCTCGTTGAGGTTGAACTTCTGGCCAACCTCGCCCATCCAAACTTGGTTTCCTACCGCCATGTCTGGCTGGAAGACGTCCAGCTGACGCGCTTCGGTCCGAGCGTGGCATGCGCCTTCATCCTCCAGCAATACTGCAACGGCGGCGACCTCCTGCGCTACGTCCTCGGTGATATTCCGAAACAGGCTACCAAGGAGGAGCTCAAGGCTCGCATTCGCCGCCGTTCACGGGGTCAATCCGCCGAGCGCCCCAAACCCCAGAAACGTCTCTCTGCGGAGGAGATTTATTCCCTATTCAAGGACATCACGTCTGGCCTCGCGTACCTTCATGCGTCCAACTACATCCACAGGGACCTTAAGCCAAGCAACTGCCTCCTCCACCGGGACGGACACCAGCTCAAGTGCTTGATCAGTGATTTTGGGGAGGTGCAGCCTGAAAATGCCATGCGCAACTCGACTGGTTCAACCGGGACAATCTCGTATTGCGCTCCGGAAGTCCTCAAGAAGGATGCCAGCGGCCGTTATGGCAACTTTACCACAAAATCAGACATGTTTGCCCTCGGAATGATCCTCTACTTTATGTGTTTCGGTGGCCTTCCCTACGTCAATGCCAACTCGATCAACGAGGAGTTGGAGGATATCGATCAGCTGCGGGCCGAGATCATCGATTGGAAGGGGTTTCATGCCGAGAAGAAGCTGCGCCCGGATCTCCCGCCAAAGCTCTACCATCTCCTGACGCGCCTTCTTGCAGTCAACCCTGCCGACCGGCCGAGTGCGAGCGAGGTGCTGAATGCCATGGCTGGAGAGTCTCTGGACAGTATGCCGCGGACTCCAAGGCTTGGAGGTCCCATGTTTGGCTTGTCGGGACAGAGAATCCAAAACTTGGACTCGCCCTTGCCTCCAAATACACCAGTCCCAGGTTTGTCAGTCCCCGACGTAGGACAAGAACAAAGCAATGCTCATGCTACCCCAGAGCCCACGAAACGCGCCCGCGTCAACAGCGTGCCTGACGAAGAGGGCGCGAACAAACAAACACACGACGCCGACACAGCAACATCACCGCCAACTACCCTTGTCCCGGCCAGCCCGTCACAGCGGCTGCAACCAGGAGCGCATACTATGGTACTCTCCCGCAGTCGCCGCAGCCATCACAGTCCCAGCCCAGACCGCGGGCCTTCCCGCTCCCCACACAGAAACATTAACTCGGGAATCTCTGCGAGCACTGCCACCACCACCACGCCACTGCTGATGCCACCGCCCACAACACGTGTTGCGCGCCTCAGGCATGACGCCTTCGTGGCTCATTACCACATGACGCTATGGTTGAGCGCTCATGCGACCACGCTGCGACTCATGTTGTTTGCGGCCAAGATCTTTTCCTTGTCATGGGTGTGCTGGCCATATAGCGCGGGTTGGGCCATCACGACCGTGGCCGTGATGCTCGCTGCGTGCGACCTCTATGGCGATGGAACACTGGCAGCCGGGAGGTCATCGATAAATGGTTCTGCTACCCGGCCATTAGTCTCCGGCCTTAACCAGCGGGGCGCGCCGGGTGTCGCTTGGCTGGAGGGTTGGAGGAGAACCTTGCTGTTGCTTATCCTCCATGGCCTCTTGGTTGGAACTGCATTCCGGTTCGGCGTGATGTGCGCAAGAGGCGCGGGACGACATGGCTGGGATGAGTGGTGAACTAGTACAGGCTGTGGTTGCCTCCAAGGGACTCGATCGAGCATGGGCCCGCTCGCGACGGACATGCTTCATGTGTCGTGGTCACCTGCTCTGGTTTGCAGCTATTGCCTTTGATCCTATGGGCGAGTGCGCGAGTTCGGATCACGGTCGTGCCGGTTGGACTCCGTATCGCGCGCCATTGCCTACTGGGATTTCTCAGTTTCCGCACGCCCCGGCTCGGCTTCTCATCTTCCGGAATGTGGGGGTTCCATCAATCACGTCCAGTTCCGGCTTGAGAATAGATGGAAAAATGCCCAGGCGAGATGGCAACCAAACACGCACCGACGACGGGAGCTCACACGGATATACGCGACATGATAACGTCCCGGGTAGTTGGACCGGGTTTATTTATATCGCGGTATCATGCTGCACGCATCAAAATGCGGGACGCTGGGAGGACCGCGACTTACGGGTCGATATGGAAAGCGTATTGTGGACGATTAACAGGCACTCATTCACAATGTCTTGTGGGAGATCTACGAGAAAGCCTTGCCGGCGGAAGGATAACCACACGGTATGGCGCCAGGGCCATCATGTACACGGCGATGTCAGGGCGGTCAGCGGAGCGTAAACTCCCTGTCGCTGTTCAACTCAACCACCCGGCAATGTCAACAAACAACACCGCCTTGGGTGGAATAGGCCTGATGGCGTGATGGGGTTCCGAGATTATATCGTCACCTCTACATGCATCTTATGCATTTCCTCAATCCGCATATGAGGAAACGTGGAGTCTCCAGCCAAGCGGTACACCAAAAGGTTCGACTTCAAGGTCCTTGAAGCCCGTTCCAGCCCTTGACCGCGGCGATTTCTCCTAAAGCGTTTACACCACAATGAACGGCCACGGCCCCCTCGCGGCTATACACCGCGGGGAAGTTTATGGAAACCCCACCATTTCCAGAAGCACTCGATGAAACCTGACGGCGCATTGGCGGATTCCATTGTCTTGAGGATACGATGTTTATGTTTATTGCATATTTCGGCATGGCAAAGTGTGTTTCCCAACTCAGCAACCCAGCCATCACCCCGACACACCTTGTTTCCTGGATTGGGTTGCTCACCGAGGTGGATAACTCAAAGCAGATTTTCACAAAATACACAAGACACGGGCGTTTCACTCGGTGTATTTGTTTCTCATTTCTTCTCCCCACGCCGTCGGCACCTCGTCACCGGACCCTTTCCCGACCCTCCATTACCGGCTTTGGAACCATACCTAGGAGAGGAATGGATGGATACATCACGTCACCGTGCCGCATTGTATTGCACGCATGGTTGTCTTGCATCCGGCTCGTCACGAGGATGGAGAGAAGGTCCAGAATCGTGGTAGTGTTTTATTTGTTTTGGCGCACGCGGACTGCGGCTCCAAGTTTGTCGTGGGTTTGGTACATTACTGCTCCCTCGCTAAGACGGCATGTGTTTGTGTTGTCAAGGTATTATCCTATCCTGTCCAGACTTTGCTGTTGGCTGTTTGTTATATGGAGATAGAAACACATGGGGATGTTGCGGGATGGATCATGTACGAACTTGGGGTATAAAGGATGGATGTGGGGAGGGCAGGACACGTGAAGGACCCTTGGTCAGTGTTTACTCAGTATAGCACAAAATGACCCCCATATGCATACCTATCTTCGTCAGCAGGATCCGATGTGATGGCTTACAGCGGTAGGTGTTATTATTCCGGCCAGTCAGTCACAATCATGGGTAAGGTCCACCATGGAGGTTTGGTCCAAACAACACAAGCCAACTACCGGCGGTGACAAAAGATTATTGACGTGGGGTTGCTGAGTGAGGGGAAGCCTGGTAAATACGTTCCTCAGTGACAGGGTAGCGGGTCCCAGAGAGCAAACGGATGTCATGAGAACGGGAACTGGTGTGTGAATATGTGGATGGTCCAGAGATATTGCTCCTTTACCACACCCACGCACTTACTATTCTATGATGGTTGTGTACACCCTGTTTATTTACTTCACCCTCACTCCCTTCGGGCAAACTTACCTGTTTATTATTATATCACACCTCTCCCACCCTTGCTTACCCGATCGATGTATGCTGCACCCGCCTATCGATTATCATCGCTGTCCCATATCACGCTCCCTTCGAGCAATTTCACAGTCGGGGATATTAATACTGGGACAAGCACACAAGTCATAAGCACGTTCTCCCTCTCCCAGCTGGGCCGGGGATGGATACAAATGGCACGTCCTCTTTCCTTTCTTCCCCCCGTCCTTTCCTCTGTTCATCACAGCTCGTTGCTTGAGAGAGTTCTTTTCTTCTATCGAGCTGTGCTTCGACACTACCGAGCCATCGTGAGCCTGTTGTACGACTGATAGGCCGTCAAGGTATCAGCAGCCCGGCCAAAATCAAGGTCTATTACCAGGTGAGCCAACCCGGGACATTAATCCTGACGCCGAACCTCTGGAGGCAAGGTGACATGCTAACAGAAGTGATAAACTAGCAAGCACGGAACCACCGTCAGTTGGCCTGCCTGTCCGCGTATATATCCCGGATATCCTGACTACCTCAGGTACCTGAAAACCGGCTGAGCAAGCAAGCAAGCAAACAACCAACCTCAGGGAAGCTGTGAGTCAGATTGGGGCAAACAACTGTCTTACGCAGCTTTACGGTGCTGTTTTCCTGGGGCAGGAAACACGCCCGGCTCGATACGTCTACAGTACATAAGCCATTGAGTTTCCGGACAGACAGAGCGCATCCGCCGTGTTGTACCTCGGGGATTCTTGCGCTTCAAGACGCCAGATTGAGTGTCTGGCCTCTCTAGGTATACCATCCTCTTGATTACCACATCGATTTAGATAGGTTATTCCAGCACCTAGGGCTTTGGTACTGATCTTTACTGTGTTTCAGGACCCTGGCACAGCTCAACAAGGCCCAGGCAACAATTGTCTGGCCGAGGAAGGATACTTCATCTCCACGAAGCATTCTTGGAATCTTGTCAAACATTCCCACGGCTTCTTCTCGTTGGGTCGTCTTGGGAAACACCAAAAAGCCGCCGCGACCAGCTATTATCTCCCGCTGCTTCCTGACATTGAGCGTGCTGGCAAGAAAAGAAGAGAATCGCAACAACTGCTGGTGTCCAAGCGAGTTAATCATCGATCGGGCCAAAGACGTTGTCCAACCTCGTGCGCATCCTAATATCCTGGACCCCCGCCCCTGAGGCAGCAGACTCGCCCGCACCGCACGCAAGCTTCATCAGCACGCAGGACCGGTCGATCGGTCAGTCGGTCGGTCGTCTTGCCCCCCAAGCCCTCTCCCAGACTTGCTCGGAAGGAAAGGAGAAGAAGAAGCGAAGCGGCAAAGACGGTACCTACCTACCTAGTTTAAACAGGATGTGCTACAAGAAGATTTTGGTCCATCATAAGTGCGGGCATGAGGTGTGTGCGAGTTTTGAGCCGTGTGGTAAGTTCTTTACAATCATTCTGCCCGCGCTTGAAGAATATGCATAATTCGACACTCTCATGTTCGTTCTTATGTCGAGCTCACATGGTGAGCATTAACAATACCGGCTGTGTTCACTGACTAATATTACCTAAACTCCCCAAGCAGACGACGTCGAGTGTCACTCCACCAAGGACAAATCGGTCGTGTCGAACCAGTATCCGTGCGTTGTGGCGGGGTGTCCTTACTGGGGACTGTTTGGCTAAAAAGCTCGTATCCCGGGTGTTGTTGGGGAGAGCCGCCATTGCCAGTAAGAAGAGGAGATTTGGTGGTGGTTGGAAGGTCATTTCGAGGACGAAGACGAGGAGGGGTTGTTGTGGAAAGCACGAGGACCAAGTGGCTTTGAGGAAGCTTGGATTCAGGGACCGTTTGGTATCTGCTGGTGGGAATTTCGACGTGTGGTATCATCAAAGCTACCCCAGAGCATGTGTAAGTCCTCCTATCAGCATCCTCAACATTGGAGTCTATCTGAACTCTTCTGACATGTTAGTTGCTGGCAGGGGAGGTGAGGTCCTTCACACGGGAACGGACCCGAATGCCCCTTTGCACATGACGGGCGTCTTCCTGGATTGGGCGTATGTGTCAATGGTGTGCGACCTGCTTAGGGGAAATATGGACTCTTGGTCAATGTGAGAACAACACAGTGCTGCTAGCGGTATCTCAATGATGTAACAAGTAAGGGGGAATAACTTTGTCAATATTAGTTGCTCTTGATACTTTGTAAGTCAAGGGCAGCACAGGAGTTCAGCTTGAATTATAGCAACTAATATCGGTCACAATCCCTAAGCCTCCGTCGAAATAGTTACTAGTTTTGGTTTCTGGCCATGTTCTTGGGGTAAGGATGGAAGAAGATCCATGCTGTCAAGGATACTTCCCCCAGGTGACGTCTCGAGTACATTCAAGTCTGGTAGCCATGATGTCATCACCTCTCTCAACCCTAGGCCTGACATACTTTGTCATCGAGGCTTCGCAGCGAGACCAATGATAATCCCAAGACACAGCGGAACCATTGTAGAACCAATCCATCCAAACGCTTTCAGATCGCTTGCCATCTTTCTATCCCAATCTCGCGTTGAACGTTTACAGCGGAGCCTGCGTAAAGAAATTCACACCCCCTCCTACCCTCGGAGCAAAATCCGCGATGTCCAAGCTCCTGACGGTCTTTGGAGCCACCGGCAATCAAGGCGGCTCCGTCATCCAGACGGTGCTCGCCGACCCGGAGCTCTCCGCCGAATTCCGGATCCGCGGGGTCACTCGGAATGCTTCTAAACCGGCAGCTAAGAGCCTGGCGGACCAGGGGATCGAGATCATGACGGTATGAAACCCCCCAAACAGAACAAAACCAAATTACGATTGAAATGAAAGCGCTATGGCTGGCTTGAGACAAGACCTCAACCACTAACCACAGATCGCACTATTAACAGGCCGACATGAACTCCCTCTCCTCCGTTGCCGCCGCAGTCGCCGGTTCGCACACCGTCTTCCTCGTGACCAACTTCTGGGAGACGCGCAGCCTCGAGACGGAGGTCTCCCAGGGCCGCAACGTGGCGGACGCGGCGCGCGACGCGGGCGTCGCCCATCTCATCTTCTCGTCGCTGCTCGACGTGTCGGAGCTGACGGGCGGGCGGCTGCGGAATGTGCCGCACTTTGATGCCAAAGCTGCCGTGGAGCGGTATATACGGTCGATTACCGAGGCGTCGGTGGCGGAGGAGGCGGAAGGGAAGAAAGGGCTTGGGAACTGCTCGTTTGTGTTGCCGGGGTATTTTATGTCGAACCTCCCCGATATGCTGAAGCTCAGGGATGATGGGGTGTACACGTTGGCGTATCCGTTCGGGGCGAAGACGAAGATTCCGCTGATCGACCCGGCGGAGGATATGGGTGCGTTCAAGTGACTGTGCTTCCCCTGTATTTGCTTCCTCTCTGCATGTATTTATCCTGACCTTCTCTTCTGCACAGGCAAGTTCGTCAAGGCCGCCATCAAGCACGCCCCTGAGCTCAAGAACAAACGGATCCTCGCCGCCGCCGATTACTACACGCCTGAGCGCATCCTGGCCGAGTTCGAGGAGGTGACGGGCGAGAAGACGGCCTTCATGCAGGTCTCGCCCGAGCAATATCACGGGTATCTGCCGGCGAACGTCGCGCAGGAGATGCTCGAGACGCACCTCTTCATCGAGAACCCGGGCTACTACGCTGGCGAGAGCTTGGAGGAAAGCCTGCAGCTTTTAGAGGAAAAGCCGACGACGTGGAAGGAGTTTGTGGAGAGGTTGAAGGCGAGTGATGCGTTTCAGGGATAATGACTGACACATAGGGAGTTTGTTTTGGGGGGAGTGGTGTTTGTGTGTGTGTGGGTTGGGGTTATGAACAGCAGTTGATGCATATGCCTGGCATCTTGTCACTTTGGCGGAGTGGTTAACGCGCTGCCCTGCTATCTTCCGTTAGCATAGGCAGTTCCTTCGGGAGCGTAGGTTCGAATCCTACAGGTGACGAGCCTTTTTTGGGCTTTGTGCAGGTGGAGTTGTGGAGTTGTATCTTTTTGCTGCTGGAGTACTCCGTACTGTTACCCCTGAATGTCCTCGGCTCGCCCCTGAGAAGCAGAAGCGATAATTATGTATGTACAAAAAGTACGCGTGTAGTCAAGCAAAATACTACGAAAGATACACAAGCAACGCCTCCGCAGCCCTCAAATCAAACGAGACCTGTCCATTCTGCACAGTCGCCGTCTCAAACCTCTCTGTCCCTCCAACCACGCATGTCCCGTTGGTCCAATACTGCCCGCCAAACGTGATATCGCTCCCTCGATCCGCCCTGGACAGGGAGGTGTTTGCGGTCAACCTCTTCGCCCGAACCGTCGTCGTGCCCACTGCCAGGCCGGTCAGCGTGAACCGCTCCGTCGTCCGAAACCCGTTTCCATCGTAGTAGTTCGAATTGTAAAGCAGCACGCGCAGCGGCTTCCCGTCGGCGTCGAAGGTCGCGTACGCAGCGTGGGCGCCCGAGCCGTTATCCAGCGCCGCCACCGTGCGCGCTCCTGCCAGCGTCGCAACCGCGGCCGTCGCGCCCCAGTACGGCGCGCCCATGCTGTACCGGCCCCAGAAGCAGTACTGGCAGTTGCCAACGGTGCCGTGGTGGAAGTAGACCCGCGAGATGTTGAGGGATGCGAGCTGGAGAATGTAGTCCATCGTCCAGAGCGCGGCGCCGTAGGTTGGGGAGACGTTCGCTGCGCCTCCACCGGAGACTATTATCAGGTAGGGAGGTTAGTTGAACATTCTCATCTAGTTTGTGTGTTCTATCAGTTATGTTATGAGGTGGCACAACAAGGGAAAAGGACGCACCCGAGTTCGTCTCTCCAATGACGTACTCCTTCCCCGTCAACCTCCTCACAGCCTGCGAATCAGCCGCAAACATATTCCTCACGTTCGACGCCGTCCGCGAGTGCGACTGCAGCTGCTGCACGTTGCCGCCGGGGTAATTGTGGTGGGCGTAGTGCCGGACATACTGCCGTGAGTTGGCGTCCTCGAGGCTCGCGATCTGTGCCGCGCCCCAGCCCGGCGGCGACTGCAGCCGGTTGCCAGCTTGGATCAGGTTGGTCCGGTTGACCGCCCGGCCCACGCGCACCGCCCAGTCGAGCTGTGAGGCCGCGTCCGTGGCGGCGTTCCAAACGCCCCGGCCGAGGGGCTGGCCGTCTTTGGGGTAATCTGAGCAGAGATGGCATGTGAGTTGAGGAGCGAGGAAGGATTGCACATAGGGCTCCGGGGAGGGGCGTCTCTTACACTCCGGTTCATTCCCCAGCTCAATGGCCAGCAAGTTCTTGACCTCAGCAACGGCCGCCCTCGCCGCGGCGATGGTGTTGTCGATGTTATTCTTCCCCCTGTTCAGGCCCACGACCACCGACCCCTCGTACGTCCCGGCCAGCGTCATGAACCGCGGGCCGAAGGTCAGCTCCATCGGCGCGTCGGCGGGGTTCGCGACGCGGTAGACCACGTACGCGGACGTGTTGGGGTCGAAGGAGGCGCGGTCCTGCGTGGTGCCTCCGATGCGAATGGGCGGCCAGACGCCTCCCGCAAGGTCGCGCCAGTTGGAAAGACATTGCTTCGTCGCCGTTACGTTGGTGAAGTAGGACGGAAAGGCGAAGAACTCGAACGAAATCCCCACGGGAGCGGGGGATACGGGGGCGTACGTCAACCCGCCGGTGCCGGCTCGTGAAGGGACGGTGAAGGTCACGGCCTGGGCTGGAGAGGATAGTAAGGCTGCGCTGAGCGCAACCAGTCGAAGGAGCGCCGTCATGGGATGAGGTTGTCACAGGCTGCCTCTCTGTCTGGTATTCAGTCGTGTTTCTGTGACTGGACCTTTGATGGCTGTTGAGCACATGTGCATCTCTAATATTATAGTTGATAGTAGTTGATATGCCATGATGTATGGGACAGCACGTCCGCTCCGTGCCTACAATTTCCTATGTTTTGTTTCATTGGAGCACTATATTCCACAGCAGCTCGGTATTTCACCTCCCGATGTCACTCAGCTGCATTTTGCCCATTCTTCGTGGAGGCTGGTCCAGCTGAACGTGGATGGAAAATCTGACCTGGATAATAGCAGGAACAATATACCGGTACCAGCTCGAGTCGGTCAACAAACACAACAATAGGTGGTCTAGAATTCTCCGTGTTAGGTCGTATTTCCCCGGGACACACGCGACCCTGGACAGATGACAAAGGATCTCTCCGGTATGGCTACTAATAACTTGAGGTTAATGCAGCATTGCCGTACATAGATGGCATGACATATATGAGTTCACAGTATGGATAGAAGGGCTAGGCAAGGGTTATGTGAGAAAGCATGTTGAATTTCTAGACAGTAATACGGACTTACCTATGCGCCACATTACCAGGCGTTGTGGTTCTACGTAGAAACTTACCTTGGTATGGACCTACAAGGAGAAAGACTTGCGTCTGCGCTCAGAAGCTTGGACAGCATCAGCGAGGTCCCCAAACGAACCACGCCGCTGCATGGTGGTATCGGGACTCAGATGGCGTCCCGCATTCAACCTCAACACACGCCCAACAGCGTCCATCAAGCGCGCATGGAGAGCGCCATGTTGCTTAAGCGGGCCACTGCAGGCGGCCACAGCCTCCCGGGGGGTGAGGTTGGCATGGTCCAGCTGCTCGCGGGAGAACGAACACCTACCATCGAGCGAGTAGACTCTCTCTCCAGGAGCAGGCATGCGCTGTAGCACCTCGAGGACAAACGACGCGTGCTTCATGGCGCGGACGTAGCAACGGGCGGCCTCGAGTTGCATCCACTCGACCTTCCACACGAGGTTATGGGCCGTCTTGCACCAGTCGATGACCCTCCGCCGCTGCTCGTGGTCAAGGGGATCCCGGTCCTGCTCGCTGGTCAGCAAGTACTCCTCCAGGCTTAGAAGGAAAGAGTCCGCCTTGTCGATGGCGTCGCGGAGCTTGAGCTTGCACAGCTGCATGTCCACGCCGTACTTACAAGCCAGGGCACGGTCGGCGTGAAGACCGCGGCTGTCGGGGTGGTTCGCGGCGCCGTTGGTGATCTCATCGGAGTAGAAAATGTCGCCGGCGGGAAACGCAGGGATGTGCTCCCACGGCTCGTCCTCGTCGGGCAGCCTGTTGCCCTTGGGGTGAAGAAGCGTGCTGATATGCTGGTACTCGATGGTCCAGAGGGAGTTGGGACAGAGGGCCGGATCCTGGAAATCATCCTCGGGGTTGTCGGGATACGTGGGGAGCCAGTTCATGTTGAGCCAGTCATGGCACCGGGAAGAAATCTCCTGGTAGCACAGGCAGCAGGGGTGGTCGAGGACGCAGGGGATAATGTTGGGTTGACGGCCGGTGTTCTCGCGCATCCGGAAGAGGTTGCGTGCGGCATTGCGGCCGCAGTCACAGACCCTGGAGTTGGCGTCCATGACGTAGACGTCCTTGGTGGGAGAGGAGAAGAGTTGGGTGGAAATGAGACGGCGGGTGTCGTGGAGGGTGAAGTGAACGGTGCGGATTCGGCACATGTTGTAACTCGTTCTCTTCTTCGCAGCACAGATATTGAGAGGGTATGTGTTGTTTGGATGGTTTGACAGGGTGAAGGAAAGGGGTGATTCCGTGAAGCCGGTAGCAACTTATATCTGATCACCATCACCACACCGTGATGTTGGATGTCCACAAAACTTGGTCCGTTTTGCCAACTCAATGTCATTGTTCGCTTTTGTCCTGTTCATGAGTTTTGGATAGCCGGAGAGTACAATTATAACTATCGTACAATGCCTTTGTTTCATGACGATGAGACTGCGTGACTGTCAAGGCCATCTCTTTGTTTGGTGCCTACCTGACCTATCTTTGACTCTTTGTTCTCGAAGCCTGCACCCACATCGAGCGACCACCATACTTGGAGGTTGTCAAGTCCTAGGCTGCTTAGCTGTCTCTGCATGGTCTCAAGTTCCCTCGGAGAACAGGAGGCTTCTGGTCGCTGGGACCAAATATATGTTGAGGTAGGGATGAGTTCAAAAACTCTCCTTCTACGGCCTGAGCAACCACGAAATGTCTGCAACTTTCAGGGAACTCCAAAATGCCGCGCCGCGTTGATTGACGCCCGTCACCTCTAAATGACAGAGGTGTCGTTGAGCGACCATTATATCCAGCAGATATTGTCCTTCATCAACACCCAGGTTAGTCGGGTTTCTGTCCTGCCAATTTGGGTTTTCATCTTGATATGGAGACTAAATCTTCATGTTTACATACCTAAATTTCTGAGCGTCATCCTGGTCACATGGATTTGTGACGCACCAATATAGCTATGGCTGTGCCCAAGACAGCAACATCCTTCCGGCACTCAAAGATACATCCCGGGCATGTCACCCCGGGAGAATCCGCCTCCGATTCCCCAGATCAACTGGAACCTTATTCTAGTCAACTACCGTTGACATTGACAGGACCAATCTCTGGCAAAATGCTTAGTGGTTGGTGGTCAAGGGGTCGTCTTTTACCCGGCCCCCTTTAAGCCGGCCGGGCGGCAGGACCATATGTTGCAATGATGAACCTTAAACCTTTCAGGGCTGGCGTTGAAAGTGTTTTTGACGATGCCATACCCAAACTGGGTGCCATAGTAGTGAGGGCCATATAATAACATGGCCGTACGCTGACCTATATCGCCATGGGGCTGGAACCGCGGTGCACGAGTGCCCTTGTCTCTCTCTGTCGAAGCTTTGTAGGATCCCCTGACCAACCGGCACGATGAAGCTCAGCGTCGTCCTCACAGGCCTGGCGGCAGCCCTCGCCGAGGCTCATTGTCAGTCCATACGACAGCGAAATCCCTGGATGATTACGAGACTAACCAGTCCTCCTAGACACCTTCCCCAGCGTCGGCAACACCGCCGACTGGCAGGTCGTGCGCCAGACGACCAACTTCCAGAGCAACGGTCCCGTGACGGACGTCAACTCGGACCAGATCCGCTGCTACGAGCGTTTCCCCGGCCAGGGGGCGCCCGGCATCTACAATGTCACCGCCGGCCAGACCATCTCGTACAACGCCAAGGCCTCTATCTCCCACCCGGGCCCCATGGCCTTCTACATCGCCAAGGTCCCTGCCGGCTACACCGCCGCCAACTGGGACGGCAGGGGCGCCGTGTGGTCCAAGATCTACCAGGACATGCCGCGCATTGCGGGGAGTCTGACCTGGCCTACCAATGGTATGTAATAGAGTGTCTGTCTGGGATAACAAAATAAATGCTTCGCCGCTCACCTGCTCACACACTCCCTTCCCAGGCGCCCGCTCCGTCTCGGTAACCATCCCCCGCTGCCTGCAAGACGGGCACTACCTGCTGCGTGCAGAGCACATCGGCCTGCACAGCGCGAGCGGCGTGGGCGGCGCGCAGTTTTACATTTCGTGCGCCCAGCTCTACGTCAGCGGCGGCACGGGTACCTGGAACCCGCGCAACAAGGTCGCGTTCCCGGGCGCCTACAGCCCGACGCACCCGGGCATCATGATCAACATCTACTGGCCGGTGCCGACGAGCTACACGCCACCGGGGCCGCCGGTTGAGACGTGCTGAGGGTTTTAGACGGGGTGGAAGTACCATTGTGGTTGGGAGGGGCCGAGAGCTCAGCGGTCCGAGAGAGGAGGTGCGTCAGTCACGTTGGTATCACGGCAAGTGGTGAGCTTGGGAAGCTGAGGTATCCAAGCTCGGAACTTGGAAGAGAGCAGGTCTAGCAGCATCAATAAAACATCTTCAACAAGTTAAGGAAAAAAAAATATTATTGTCAAAGCTTATTGAACAACCCCATTCCGTCATCACAAACCCCGTTATCCCCATCTCCCTTAACCATCAATACCCCTTAGTCAACCCACCACTCAACCCTAACGCAAGCCGCATTGTTCAAAGCAGCAGCGAGGTTGAATCCTGGCTTGGACATGTAGTGAGTCGTACCGCACCTCCACCCATCCGTCAGGGGCCCCGCCGTGCACGCGAGGCTCTTGTTTTGCCCGATCTGGCAAACAAAGGCGTAGTCCTGGGCGACGGGGCTCGACGCGGTCCCGAGGCTGGCGTAGTCTGCGCCTGCGGCCCACACGGCGTAGATCTTGGACCTTGTGTCGCTCGTCCGGTACGGCTGCCCGCCGTTGGGGAAGGTAAATGTCTCTCCGCTCGCGCGGACGGTCTGCCCGGGCATGGTTCCAAAGATGGTGCGGCTCAGCCACTGCGACACCCCGCCGCCGTCGGCGCGAAGCTTGCCGGTGAGAACGGTGGGCACTGCCGTCTCGACGACGGTCGAGTGCGCCGTACTGGTGACGGTCACGGTCGTGGTGGCGACCTGCGTGGTGGTAAGCGTATGGGTGATGCTGGTCCACGTGACCTCGTGCTCGGTGAAGATCTCGGTCGAAAGAGTCCACACGTCTTGGGTTAAGGTGACGATGTTGGTGGTGGTGGGCTCCGTGACGGTGACGGTCACGGTCGGGGCGTCGCTGACGGCGTCGATGCACTTGCAGGCCGACGAGAACTCAGCCACGTCGGCGCAGTTCGTTGGGACCGGCACGGGGCTGGTCGTGGGGATTTCGGTTGTGCGCGGTATGCAATCACGCTTCCTCCTGCGAGGGTTGCTCCGGGCCTTGAGCTTGCTTCCATAGGGCACCGTCACGGTGGATGTTTCGGTGACGACGACGGTGGAGGTTTGGGTCGCCGTCGAACTGACGGTGTGCCAGTCCGTGAACTCCTCGGTCTCGGAGTGAGTGCTCACGGTCAGGGTGACAAAGACATCGGTGAATGTTTCTCCCGGCACAGTGGTCGTGGACACAATCGAATCGACCGTGCTGTGAATTGTGTCAGTAATACGGGGTACTTAGACCACGCTTGGCGGACATGGAGAGTTGACGAGACATACAAAGTGGTGGTGACCGGAGCACCAAAAGCCGAGGTGCATGCCTCATAGAGAACCGGCTGGTTCTCAAGAAGGCCGGCAACCTGCTGAAGACAAACGTTCACGGCGCACGTCGGGTTGACGGCGTTGAGGAACCCAACAGCAGGCATGATGGGCAACAACAAGGCGAAGGAGCGGATGTGGACGGGCAACCACGGAGGCAAAACGAACGTACGTTGTTGCGGTCCAACACGCGGTGGACAAACCACAGATCAAACCCGACACGGTCTTTCTCATGTTTATAACCATCTGGATTTCTCATTCTCAATGACACTCCCCGGATGGAAATCCACTTTCGGAGGTTCTGGATTCCTGGACTGGGCGTTTAGAGCGCCCGCTGACGAGCTGAACTTCGATAGTCTAGCAGTCCAACTCCACTTCGCGTTCGGACTTGGGTGCTGGGCTGGTGGATTCTCAGCTCTGACCCATGAGAATGGATCTATTCCACACACCATCGATCACCAACAGACCGGGCCATGCAATCCCCTGAAAGTAGGTCTAATAGTCTTTACACTTCGTGACAAGGGTCCCGGGTGGAATCCGGGCCTGAAGCCACTAGTGGAAGCATATCCCAACAAGAACTCAACTGCAGCCGCGGCTCGGGTTGCGTACCCGATACTAATACGCCATCACGACGGGTGACCGCCTTGAGGAACATATGTGGTAGGGTATAAATACACAGGGTTGCAAGCCTCTTCTGCATTTCCCTTTGTTTGCGCATAACAACAGCGGACTAGCCTTGCCGAGAAATGACATGTTATCAGATCAGTACATAGCGCTCGCTACCGTGTTGACACACATCTATAAATCACCCTCTTTATTGATTCTGCCAACATGAATGGTGTAACCACCTTCTTTCTTCCCTTTGTGAGGTGGAATTATAGCTAAAACTTCTTAAGACACACTTCATCCCAGCCTCTCCCGTTGTGTGATTGTCATGTCTCAACAACTGACGTCAACAAAACGGCTCGCTGATTCAGCGTTGGTGTTATGTTAAGGGGCAATGCTGCAGCTAAACGATGGGCGGAAACTATTAAAGAAACGGAGGTGTTAGCCACAAAAAAAACCAGAGAGAAAGAGAGAAGAAATCGGAATTTAAGAGAGTGAACGAAAAACTCGTGAACGTACTCCCAGCAACGCGTGAGCATGCAGGTGTGAATACAGCCCGGGTTGCAATCTTCCGGGCGAGTATTAAACCAGGTACACTCCCAGCGACAGTCGCTCCAGCATTGCCACTGGGAGATATATCCACTCCATGGCAGCCCACCACTGGATGGAGTAGGAGAGGGAGCAGGATTAGCAGGAGAGGGTGTCGGCCGCGGCCCAGATGGCCTGCCAGGCTGGTCAATGCCGATGATTTCGTCGGGGATGTACTCGTAGGGAGCAGCCTTGGGAGCAGCTTCCGGAGCAGGCTCAGGGGCAGCCTCGGGCGCGGGAGCAGGAGCGGCGAGGACACCTGCGGCGAGGGTGGCCGCGAGGAAGAGGGCTTTGGTGAGCTGCATGATGGTGATGGCCGGATGGATGTCGCGGTAGAGGGTGTATGGAGTGGGCCTTATTCAACAGAATTGAAGAGAATATATGAGGTATTTGAGTTTGTTGATCTTATTCATATTTATGTTGGGCAAGAGGGCACGGCTTGGTCATATATTTTTGACTTTGAATCATTCTCCGCAGATGCATTTGCACTCCGTTCGCTAAGTCTCCCCAAACTCGGAGCTGTTCAGTTACATGGTTTCTCTGCGACGGAACTACCGATACCTTCAGGTTGCAGTCTTTGGCAGACGGACCATGGTGAATGTTCCTTGTCAGGTTAGAAGTTAATTCAGCAAATGTTGGGTCTTTCATTTATTCCCGCTGTATCTTACTGCTTGGTTTGTCTCCCGATGTAACAGTTCAACCCCAATTGGGTTCAGTGAACGGGAGAATTCTCTTCCGAGGGGTTATTGAGTCTTCAGATAAGTTTCGATAAGCTGCATGGAGCATCACCCCGATAGGTTCCACGTTAAGAAAAGATATTAATGAGCCCAGCATAAGAAGCATGTTGGCACTTTATATGACCCTATTCTCTGAATCTTGACCCTAGATTTAGTTTGATGGTAAGCGGAAGCAGGTGGTAAGAACGCAAGTCGAGTTCAACTGTTTTAAAAGACTCAGAAGTCTTGAACCTGGTTATCCACCGCGGCCTACATAGGCGGTTAATCTGGGGTCGTATCGGAGGTTTCGGAACCAATTGTCAGATGACCATTCTCAAGTAACGTCTGCAAATTTGGTACAAATCGGGCCGACGACACAAGAGCATGCTAGTCAGGATGGAGATGGTTGATGTTGGGCTGCAATAGAGTTCCAAGGGAAGCATTCTAGAAATCTGAGTCTCGCTTCTTTATTTTACCCAGCTGAGAGTGGGTAATCAGGGTCGTGCAATAAGGCCGCTTTGTCTTTTCTTTAATCAGAGCTGGATATACAACCAGCTACGTATATCAATTCATGCTAGTACTTGCAACCTATATTGACCCAACTATCCCGCTGACTAACAACATCATCCTTTAAACCTCTTCCTATGATCCCCGTCAAAGATGTAGAGCGTAGAACTCATCATCATAGAGGTTCATGGCACCAAACAACTGTTTCTGAGGTATTATTGAATTGACGTTAACTGACGGCCGTTGACAGACAGCTACAGACAGCTACGACCAGATCTTGTCTCCTTGTACATCCACTGTTGGATCCCGCTGCGTCAACCAGCAGCATCCTTCGTATTGTGGGTTCGCTTCTACTTCAAGGGCAGAGAAGGCAGGAATACAAGGCATATGTTGGAGTAAGACTTTCAACCTCCTGCCGCTAACAACCATTCCCTTCCATCCGCCGAGTCAACAACCAGCAACAATGATATGACACCCAAGCATCCCTTCTCTCTGTTAAAACCAGCATGTTGCAATCCACGGTGAAAGCAGTCTATTGAACACTTAATTTTCTGCCCATCCATCCATTCATCCATGCACACCTACGTCATCCACAACCCAGCGCTAAATACCTACTTAGAGGAAAAAATGATAAACACAATCCACGAAACTGAACTGAACTTATCTTGTGTGAGCAAAAAAATAAAATACACATGTTCAGCAAACGTCATCTAAAATATTGATCCCGGCCTCTCGCAATGCCATGCCATTACCATCCTCATCCATGTCTCCAAGCATCATCTCGTCCCATCTACCCGTCCACCCAGCCATCCACCCATTGAGATTGACTCTCCAACCTAGCCGCCCTCCCTCATATCAAACAACCCTCCCCTCAATCTCTCTCCCGGCCAGTCATCCTCATCGCCCGCTCACAGCAACACCCCTTAATCATCATCCGCATACCGAATATCCCCCGACGCCGCCGGCGTCTCCGCCGCAACAAACGCCGCCGGGGTAGGCGCGCCGTAGTACCCGCCGCTGGCGGCAGGGGTCGGGGCGCCCACGGCCGGTGTCGGCGCGGCATCTGCGCCCCAGCCGCCTTGCCAAGCACCAGGAGTCGGGGCGCTGATGGGCGCGGGGGTCGGCGCCGAATACGCTCCGGGTGTGGGAGCGCTGAGCGCGGCTCCGGGAGTCGGGGCGCTGAGCGCCGCACCGGGTGTAGGCGCGTCGTAGGGGCCGTGCGACGAAGACCCACTCGGTCCCGGGGTGTAGCCCCAGCTGTCCGGGCCGCTGGCGCCGGGGGTCGGGGCGGACACGCCGTAGGCGGGCGTCTTGGAGCCCCACGGGTCGGTGGACGCGCCGCTGCCGGAGCCGTGGTAGGCGGGGGTCTTGGAGCCGTGGCCGAAGCCGTCATGGGCGGGCGTTTTGGCGCTGGATGACCAGGCGGGCGTGCGCGAGCCGCCATATGAGGTCGCGCCGCCATATGCGGTGCGGCTGCCGTCTCCGTAGGCCGTGCGGCTGCCATCGTAGGGATTGACAGTGCGCGAGCCGTCGCCCCAGGCCGGAGTGCGAGACCCAGAACCCTCGGCGCGGCCCCAGGCAGGTGTCCGAGCACCCATCGCTGAGGAACATTTGTTAGCAAATCCAATGTCATCACGGAACAACAACCATTGCAAGAAAACTTACTCTTCGTGCCCCAAGCAGGAGTCCTCTCCCCGCTGCCTGCGCCCATCGGCGTCCGGCTGCCGGTGCGATCACCACCACCCGGAGGACCGCCAAAGCCGGGCCGGGGGCCGCGGTTGTAAATATCGATGGTCTTGCCCGTCACCTTGTCCTTGAAAACAAGATCGGCCTTGGGAACCGTGACGATCTTGCTCTTCCCGTGGAGCTCCACGCGAGCGTGCGTGTCGGTGGTGTCCTTGACAATACCAAGAAGACCCTTATACCCGCCCTTGCGGATGCTGACGGTTTGACCGAGGGCGCGATCGCGGCCGAACGACTTGGGCGGCTGCATGCCGGGACCACCGGGTCCGTTGGGCCCATTGGGTCCCATGCGCTTCAGGGCCGGATTCATGGTGCTGAGATCAGGCCCAGAGTTGCCCGTGGTGCGTCCGCCCTTGGCTGCGATGGTGGTGACATTGCCGGCCCTGGTGACAAAAACGCCCGCGTTTTCGGTAGTGGCATTGCTGTGCAAGAACACAAACGACCGGTAAATGTGGATGATCTTGCCCTGGCGTTGCTGGCCGCCGTATTCGCGAACGACATCGTCGATGCGAATCTCGGAACCGTTCCTGTCGGCCGCCACAGCAATCTTGCGCTTGGGCAGCTTGTTGGCGATTTGGGACGGCATCACCTGCTTGGTGTCGCCGTTCTGGTCGAGAACCACCATGGACTCGCGATCGACCTTGACAATGCACCCGACCGTAGTAGGATCGAGCTGCACCAGGTCCAGGAGCGAGTACTGACCCAGCGACCCCTGACCACCAATGTCGCTTGCCTCGCGCAGATCTTTGCTGAACACGGTAATCTCGGAATTGGTCTGGTCCGTGAGGAGCGTGACGCGGTCGTCGACAATCTTGACGACCATACCGACCTCGTCGCGGTAGCGGCTACCGCCGATCACCTTGACGTGGTCACCGGTCCGGAACCGCTTGCGAAGGCCCTTGTTAGGCACTTCGATGGTCTGACCAGCCAGCTCGCCCTCGAGCACGCGCAGAGTGACAATGTCTCCCTGGACATTAACCGCACGACCAACAACGCCCTGCTGCTCACCCTCGTAAACCTCAATGACATCACCAGGAACGTACGTGACGTTGCTGTTGCTGTCCTTGAGACTGGCGGCCAGCGCCTTGAGGTCGAGGTTTTCGGTGCCGTCCTCCGCACCGCTGGCGAACTTGGTGACTTCCTCCAGAGTCGGGTTGACGTCCTTGACTTCGAGGTGCTGGATCTTGATGTCCTTGACCTGGAAGCCGTTCTCAAACTCCTCACCCATGTACGTCCACGTGTTGGTTTGCGGATTCCCCGAGAGATGACGAGGATTCCGCTTGCGAGCCTCGATCTCGCTGAAGAGGCGCTGGGGTGGGCGTGGGCCAGGCATGCCGGGGCGCCTGCGCTTGGGATCGGCAGCCATCGAGAAGGAGTCGCTCTTGTCGCCATAGTCCAGACGGGGAATGAAGCGAACACGGGCCTCGAGACCATTTTCGGTCACGTCGAGGACTTGCGCCAGATCACCGGCATGCTTCGCTGGCCTCTTCAGGCGCACCCATGCGCCCGGCTCGAGCGTGGGAGTCTTCGTGACGCGGAGCAGGTCGGGCATGTCCTTGATCTCGACCAGGACCATCTTGGTGCGGGGGTAAACGTCGAGAATGCCATCGAGTGCTATCAGAATGTCATTTTGGCGACGCGCCTCGACGTAGATGTAGCCCTTCATGACCGAGTTGGGACCGCCGCGCTCAAAGGCAGACGTGATGGCAAGTTCGTCCTTGGTGCCAGCGCGCTCCTCGACGCGGCGCATGATGGAGAAGATGACATCACGTTCCTTGCCTTCCTTGCAGCGCACTGCCCAAATGCCCGGGTCATCGACACTAGGCAGCAGCAGGCGCTTGGGCACGACGGCCATGTCGCCGTAGGCCTTGGAGTGGGCGCGCTTGCCATAACGCTCCTTGAGGATCTCGGCCTGCTTCTCGGCGTCCATACTGGCCTCCAACTCGCGCATGCGGTCGAGGTCGCGGTGGCGAGTATCATCGAGGCGGCCGCCATCGCCCAGGTCTTCGGGATAACCGTGTTCGATGAAGTCTTCGACATCTTCGCCGTCGCGCTCATCGTCTTCGGCCTCGTCTTCATCCTCGACCTCGGCTTCGATATCGAAGAAGGCGGCGCGGTGGTCCTTGCGGCGCTTACGGCGGTGGCGCTGCTGCCTGTCAGTTTTGACCAAACCTGGCCGACGCGAACGACGGGCCTCGAAACCATCGAAACAAGCAACGGGGCACGAACATGTTGGACATCATCATCATCTTCTTCCTCTTCTTCGTCCTCGTCTTCCTCGTCTTCCTCCTCCTCCTCATTCTCCTCGGCGTCCTCTTCCTCCTCGTTTGCGTCATTTTCCTCGTCCTCGTCATCGTCTTCGCGGGCGCGCTTCTTGGACGTGCGCGGGGGCTCGGCCTCGCCATCGTCATCGTCTTCGGCAGCCGGGCTGCTATCGCGGCGGTCCTTCTTGGTATGCGAGACTTCCTCCTGCTCGTCCTCGTTCTCCTCGTCAGAGAGGTCGGCGGGCGCGGGGTTGAAGTTGTCGTCGTCCGACTCGGAATCGCCGGCAAACTGGAAGGGCGCGTTGGACGCCATTGTTGCGGCGTCGACAGGATCTGGAGTAGTTTTCAAGAATTGGGAAAATTAAAAGTCGCGGATAGGTGAAAACGAAAAAGTTGCAAATTAGAGAAAAGTGTAAGGGCCGAGGGATGATGGAAAAAATGGAGAAAGGGTGATTGGGTGGGAAGAAGACAAAGAAAAGGTAGTTGTCGTTTTTATGATGAGAGGTGGAAGAAGCAGCTCTTGAGGCGGCCGAGCTTCGAGGCCAAGACTCCCGTGGCTGGCCGACGCTAAGCCCGATTTGGAGTGGCTTGGCACGCCCTGGAGGGTCCACCTTCAGATCAGTCTTGGCTCCCAAGGTTGCAACAAGGAGCCAACGTTTGTTCGGGGGACAACACGACGGAGATCAACACTTGGTTGGAAGGGGAATGGATTTGCAAAAACAGCAGCACGCGCAATTCCGAAAGCCAACGTCCAAGGCAACCTGGGATTCAGCGCATGGATTTCATATCGGGTACAATCTGTTAGAACCATAACAAAGTGATCTAGGCACAGTTAGGTCATGCAGTGAAGGAGCACCGCTTCCATTGAGTTTTCAGTATTGGAGTCATACCCCCAAGCAGTCTCGGTCTCTAGCACTTCTGCAAGTTCAAGTCATTGCACTACAAACAATCACCAACACAACACATCGATCCAAATTAAAAGCACCAGAGGTTGAACCATTCCCATAAAACTCCGCTGTCTCATTCATCCATCCCAGTCCACCACCACGCCTTCTTAGTAACTAATAAAAGTCCAAGAACACAACCCCAACTCAGGTACCTGACTGCCACAAACTCTCCACGCCCTCTGTTCTCATTACAATCACATAATGACTTCTGGAACTAACATAATAACAAGGGTAATCAGTCCCTCCAAGTCCTCGTCAAACCGTCCCCCCCGCCAAAAAAAAACCGAACGACCTTGATCAAACTCCAGGCCAGGCACAATGTCTCATCCTCCCACAGCACCAGAAGACTCACAACGTAGAATGAAGCTGGCCCATCTTGCCCAGCATCTCGTAACCTCTGCCTCCCCTTAAAAATAAAACAAATCTCCAAGCCTTACACTCATGAGCCCCCCAATAAGAATAAAAGCAACCCACGACACATCAACCGCCTACGCATCCTTCTTGCTCACCGAAGCAATAAAGTTCTGATACTGCTCATCCGCCGGATCCTTCTCCTGGCCAGAGGACGTCGAGTCCTTCGCGGCGGCAGGCCTTGTGGCCTTCTTTGTCCACAAGACGTCAAGATGAGTCTGTTTGAGCGGGCCCGCAGCAGTCGGCGACTTGTGCTGCTGCTGCTGTTGCGGTGGCGGCGTCTCCACCGCGTTATCCTTGTACTTTTCTTTCTCCTTCTCCTTGTCCTTTTCCTTCCCCGCCTTCGTCTCGGGTGCTTCCCCGTCTTCATCCGACTGCGCCGCCCCCTTACGCGGCAGGCGCATCGCCAGGAGGATGTACTCGGCGCGGGTCATGCGCGTCATGATGTCGTTCATGTATCTGTGCACCTCATCCTGCGGCGCCACGACGCGGGCGAGATGCTCGAGGTGTCGGCCCGACGGCGTGAAGAGTCGAATGGTCAAGGGCTGGTAGTAGTCGAGAGACGGGTCGGCCATGGGGTACTCTGCCTGGCTGCCCTTGCGCACGAGCAAGAACGAGGCGATCACCTGCTGGCCCTGCGGGGTGGGCACATACTCGAGGATGCTGAACTTGGGGAACAGGTAGCGGTCGCCGGTGCCGCCTGCGAATTCGAACACCACGGCCGAGATGTCGGGCTTGGGAGGAGGCGGCGGTCCTTTGGAGCGAAGTGAGGTCTGAGACGGTGGCCCGAACTGCTGAGCTGTGCTCGGAGCTGGAGCTGCGTGGCCGTTGACGGTCGAGGTCGTAGGTTTGGTCGGAGCGGGGGAGGCGCTCTGGAGCCGTTCCCTGTCTCGAGAAAACTTGCTGTGAAGTTTGTCCAGAACCATCTTGAGGTCTGTCGGGTCCGCAAACTGCGGCTTCTTCGTCGCGATCCGGTACACGATGTCGCGTGTCTGCGCGTCGTCAAGCGCTATCCTTACTAATCCCACCACCAGCGGGTCGCTCCCAGGTGGTGGCCGGAGAGAAGCCCCCGTCTCCTTTGGATTGGACAACAGCACAATCTTCAGGATTGCATGGACTTCATTGGCAAAGTACTGGACCGTCCTGCCGTCGACTATCAGCTTTTCGGCGGATGGAGGCGCAGTTACTCCTGTTCGCTTAGCCTCAGCTGTGATGGCATCCACGATGGCCTGGAACCTTTCCAACTCGTGCTTGGGCGCGGCACCAGTTGCAACCCGCCTCATCAACTCACGCAGTAACGGATCCGAACCAGCTGTGTCGGCTAGCATGAGAATGATAGGATCTGAGGCCGAGGGAATCTGGCCGGGCTTTCCTCCCGCAGCATTAACAGCGCCCGGCCCTTGCGCGATACTCGGGGATTGACCTGGAGGTGGTGCTTGTGACGAAGCGCCCGACGAGGGCTGTGTCGGCACGGGCGCAGCAGGCGTCGGCGCCAAAACACCTTCCAGGCCCCTTGGCGATGGCACCGGCTTAGAAGCGAGCGGGGGGATCGGCGGACCTTGCTTTGCGCTGCCTGGTATTGACTGCGGCCCGGGCTGTTGGACATTTGAAGATGGTGTCGAAGCGGGTTTGGGATCGGAAGCGCCCGGTGGTTTCGAGGGATCTGCGGCCGATGCTGGTGTGGCCGGTGTCGGGGCCGGCGATGGCGCAGTAGACGGCGGTAGCACCCCATTCGGAGGTCCGTATTGCAGAATCGGGCGCTCGGAGCTTGGGGGTGGCGGAGGTCTTGGATCCTTGACGGCGAACATGGTGGCCTCAAAGACGTGAGGCTCAACGGTGATGGTCACCTGTCCCAGCTTCATCATGCTGTCTTTGGGCGGGTTGTTGGGTTCTTCAATCACAACACCCTTCTTCTTTGTCGGCTTGGACCAATATTTCTCGAAAATTCCGTCCATGGTCCATTTCTGACGTGAGCGCGACAGCGATTCTGCGAGGACGCCACTTCAAGACTGTCAGTACCTAAGCTCAAGATGCTCCTCCCTGATTCGAGCTTGAGAGAGTCGTACCTCTCGGTTACTGTTTGATATTCGGCGTTGGATAGATCGTCTGGCTGAGGGGACTCAACGGTCGGCAGGGGTTTGCCTGGGGTGATGGACGTGGGGAGCGGCGGGGGAGCTTCCTCGACAGGCGTCGGATCTCGTTCTGGAGCAGGTGCAGGAGTGGGAGTTTCGGATCGTTGAGGCGGCGTCAAGGTCCTCCTCTTAGCGGCCTGTTCGGCGCGGGCCGCTGCGCGAGGCGGCAACTTCCTCTTCTTCTCCATGACGTGTTGGATTCAACCGGCGCGGCGTGCGTCGCGTTACAAGGGCAGCCGTCATGAAATCATGAGGCAGGCCGAAAGGCTGGTGACGAAGTGGGCCAATTCCAAGGAATGCGTTCGCGAGAGAGTGCGCCCACGTGGTGGGAGAGCGGGGGGTTCGGATGGCCTCGTGCTCGGTGCGCTGTTTCGAAGTTGATGAGGTTGCAGAGGGTAAAGTGCAGGAAGCTGTTTCTTGGAGGAGCAAGAACGGACAGAAGACCCGAAAGAAAATGGACGGGGCTCTGAAAGGACGTTGCGCGCGTCCGCGCTAGCTGATTCGGGCCCTGGCAGATGATGGGCTGGGGCTTTTGATTGGTCTAAAACGCCAAGACTGCGGATCGACACGGCGAGCTGCGCGCTGAGATGAGAGCATCAATCAGCGACGGTTGAGTGTGAGAGACTGATTCATCCGTGGCAGCCTCGTCTCAACTTGGCTGTAGGTATGAAGAGTTCTTCTTGGGTTCAATATTTGTACATACATACATTACAATTAGGGTTCCAAGTCACCGCTGTACTGGTAAATTCCCACCCTCTCAGGACAATCTCCAAGGGATTGCATTCACCTCATGTATCCCCTGTGCATGTGATAGAGGTTTGCATTGTATGTATGCACAAGTACTTGCCATTTACTTCGGCCCATCTCCCGGGAATTGACTCTGAAAATTATCATCAGCAATCTCATGGACAGAATCAATCACGAGACCGGCCTCAGCATCATTGTGCTCATGGTTGTTCCGGGCCCAACCGAGCTGGGCTGTTGTGTTGTCGTTGGAGCTGTCGGAACTATCCGACCTGTCTCCTTGGCGCATTGGTCGCTGCGCGATGGGGGGCCCCTTCGGTGATACAGGCTCCATATCCCCGTTGGTTGGCTCGCCATAACTCCAACCTCAGGCACACTTTCACAGACTAGGCGCTTGGAAGATTATCTAACTGAGCGAGGTGGCATAAAGGAACAAAAAGTTGGATGTAGCAAATCTTCTCAACAATATCCCTGGAATGTCCAAACTCAAACATCCAGGTCGGGGTTTGAAGCCCTCAACCATGGCAACGAGTTCAACCTTCATTCTCGTGCCGTGCCTTGTTGTAGGCCTGCCCTTGGTCTTGTACCTCGGCTTCCTCGGGCTGGTCACCATTCCTTGGGTTCAACGAAAGTAAGTATCAAGTTTATCTGCCCTTCGATTTCACTGTCAATTCAGCGCCCCGACGTGCCTGGGTTTTGATGATTACGTGTTGATGGGACCTGACTCTTATTGACCACCAACAGCGCTGTCTATGCTCACAAGGTCCACACCCTCTGGTGGAAAGACATCAACAAACCTGAACAATGGGGCTTCGCAAGTGAGTTGAATTGTTGATTTCTCATCCCTCCTCAGCCGGTATCCAAATGGTTGAATCTCATGTCATGGCCTTTAGAAAATCAAGTCACCCCCTTCCGCATCGCCACCTCGGACGGCGAAAGCCTCTACGCCTGGCATATTCTCCCTCTATCGGTCTACGCAAAGCACCAATCCACCCTCTCCTCCCAGCCAAGGGGCTTCACCCCCGACATCACCGCGACCGAAAACTTCCGTCTTCTCCGTGAAGACCCTGATGCCAAGCTCGTCATCAGCCGTGAGCACTCTCCCCTTTCATTCACCCAACCAACCCTTTTTTGACCTCATACTCGATACCAACCTAATTACATACCAGTCCACGGAAACGCAGCCCAACTCACCCAAGGCTACCGCCCGCAACACTTCCGCTCCCTCACCGGCCCTCACAGCCCGTACCATGTGCTGGCCATCGACTACCGCGGCTTCGGCCTGAGCACGGGCACTCCCACCGAACGGGGGCTGGCGCTTGACGCCGAAGCCGCCGTCCGCTGGGCCGTCGAAACCGCGCGCGTCCCGCCGGAAAGGATCGTCATTGTCGGCCACAGTCTCGGGACCGCAGTCACCGCTGCCGTGATGGAACGCCTCCTCCTCGGCAGCAGCTGCAACTCCGACTCCGATTTGTCTTCCACAACAACCGCATCCTCCTCATCCGTCGACCTCTCCGTCGCCAAGGAATGGAACTTCGCCGGCATCGTGCTCGTGGCAGCCTTTTCCTCCCTCCCCGACATGCTCGGCGACTACGCCATCGGCGGCGTGCTGCCCATCCTCCGCCCACTCGGCTGGGCGTGGCCGTGGGGTCTGCGCAAGCTTTTGTCGTGGGTCGTCGACCAGTGGGACAGCGCGGGCCGGTGGCGCCGCATCGCGCGCGCGGTGCGAGAGCGCGGCGGGAGGCTGAGGCTGAGCTTGGTCCACGCAAAGAACGATCGGGATATCCCGCCGTGGGAGGATGATAGGTTGTTTAGGGCGGCGGTGGAGGGGATGGTGGGCGCGAGCTGGGGAGAGGGGGAGGGGTGGTTTGAGACGGAGAAGAAGCGGAGGACGGTGGTCAGGGGAGAGAATGAGTTTGTGGCGGAGTGGAGGGAGGGGGATATAGTTGTGAGGCAGGAGTTGGTTCCGTATGGAGGTAAGTGGTTGTGTTGAGTTGATGCGGAGTCTGGGATTGAGTTTGGTAATGCCGGTTGACTGACGGATTTGCAGGACACAATGCGGTGTTGAGGTCGGCCGAGGTGTTGCTCGCCATTGCACGGTCATTCGACAATGATGATGGGTTGGGTGTCTGAGAGGGAGGAAGGAAGTTTGAGATGAGGCAGTGGGCCGTTGCGACCAGATACGTCTTTCTGATGCGGTATTGATGACATCTTCAACGTACTATACCCAAGGTTTTGTTCTCGATCTATACGTGGTCTTACCAATGCCTGGTAGCCTGAATGTTGATATTTACGTCGTACTCTACTGATATTTAAGTTCTGGGCAATAAACAATCTGGCCCGGTTTACCATTGCCTCCCAAAACGCCCAGGTATCTCGGAAAACATACTAACTTCTTCTCACAACATAGAAGAGTCTCGGCCGGGCGAGGATCGACTCGGATAGACAATAACCCAAACAAAAGAAGCCCTCAACGGTCTGAGCGGACTGAGATAAAGACGTCATAAAGAAAACAAATCGAGAAAGAAACCTGGCCTGACGCACCGTCTCGCCCAAACACTGCGCCCATGGCGACAGAAAACAGCCCGTCCGATCCTCAACTGTCATAACCCCAGCCAATGTGCGTATCGTTGATCGTCATGGCATTCACTGTCTGCCTGACGATCCTTGACGCACGACCGAGCAGGCCGGTGAAATCCTCCTCCGGCTCCGTCTCGGCCCGGATCAAATCTTGCTGCGTCAGAGTCCCCTGCCGGTGACCGAGCACCGCGCGCCGAATGGCCCGTGCCCAGACGTTATACAACTGGTCCTCCGACAGACTGACATACTTCCTGGCTTCAACCTGCCCCTCATCTACGCGCACGGAGAATGGCCACTGCGCTTCTGCAACCTCATACTTCTTGGTTGAGAAAAACAGCACCGGCCAGGTGATGATCCACAGAAAAGTCAGGTAGAAGATCCACCGAATCCATGTTGTCGCCCGCCAACGGTTGATCCAACAGTCGTTCATGACATAAACGTATTCGCCCTGAGTGGGAAAAGAGATGTCGATCTTGCCCCGGTAGTTTGTCGAGCGCACAAGGCTGCTCAGAAGGTCAATCATATGCGCCTTATCGAAGCCGGTCATGCGGCGTCGCAGGGTGAAGCACTTGAGCGCCGCACTGCTCGCGCAGTAGCGGTGGCACCACTCAGTGAGACTGGGCGGGGGGATGTACTCGGCGGTGGGACCACGGAAGCCGGGGGCGGTCGTGCGGAAGACGGTGCCGCGACGGGCTTTCTCGTAGTTTTCTACCGTGCGCAGAGAACCCCATGACGCGCCCGTCAGCGGGTTGGAGAAGAGGTACGGCCGCAGGTCGACGTGAACATCAAAGTCTGTGACTCGCTTGGTTTCTGTCCTGTTCTTCTCGCGGACTGTTTCGTTGTGGTAACCGTGGATACGGATCATCGGGCGCGGAGCCTCCTGAGCGAGTAAGGTGATGACTTGCTCCAGGAGGGCCGGATCCTCGTCAAGGTTCTTGCTTACGAAGGTGATGTTGCCATCGTCGTCGATATTGCGTTGGCGGGTGTAGGGAAATGTGTTGCCCGGCCTCTCCCAAGGGTAATCTCCGAGTAGGGGGGCGCGCGGGCCATTGGAATCATCGGGGCCGTTCTCAATGTCTGAGTATGCCGGCGGCAAATCATCGGGCCGCAGCACCGGGACATCTTCATCGGTCAAAACTGGACGACTGGGCTGGAGGGGAATGTCTGTGTGGCGTGATGAGGAACCTGGGTTGCTAGAGCCGCTCCCGCCAGGGGCGCCGACAGACGGGGCTGGAGGATCAGGTTTTCCCATTGCTGTAAAAGTAAAGTAGGGACCTAGCAGGACAGATGGAAACGAGTGACAGGACAATGAAGAAGAGTGCAGAGCAGAATGGATGACAAAAGATGGACGGACGGAAAAAGTGTGAGGTGTTCAAGTAAATAACCTAAACGGGCGCCGACACGCGGGGAAGGTGAGTTGGTTCACGTTGTGAGGACGCGATCGGCCCAGGGGCTCAGGCAGCAACATCCGTGGCGCAGCATGGAACCATGCCAATCGCGGGATGGGTTGGGCGAGCTGCCTCACGCTTTCCTCGAGCCAACAGCATCAGGACCGAAGTAAAGTTCCGCGCTCTTGCTACACACATCCGACGAGCAAGAGAGTAGACACATAAACATATAAATAAGACACCAAGGTACCTGGCATTTAGGCAGGCAACACGTAGAATCCATCATCTTCTCAACCTGGAGGTCCCTGAGCGAGGGTTGACCTCAAACCCCAGGGTTGAAGGTCGAAGATGGCAACCACCCGCTGTTAATTTGGGGTTAGGGTTGGACTTGCATAGTAAGCAGTGTCCAGGGGTTGTGGTGGGGTTCCCAACGGATGCTGCAGCCCACGGGTGGTTGCCCCGCCAGAGCTCCCGTCCGTCCCAATGCCCCGCGACATCAAGCTCAACAACAATTGTCAGCCGCACCTACAAAAGACAACAACTCTGACTCGTTGAGGACCGTTTCCCCGGCTCGGCTGGCAAACAACCCCCCTTCTCCAGCTTACAACCATCATTCCCTGTAAACATGGCGGACGAATCGAAACCAGTCGACCCGGCGCAAGAGGCCAGCGCCCAACAAGCCGCCGAAACTCTGGCCAAAGCCAGCGAAGAGGCCGGCGCTGCTGCCGAAGCCGAGTCCGATGACGAGTCCGGCTCCGAAGCCGAAGACGCCGGAACCCAACAACCTGCCGGCACAACAGAGGGAGCTCCAAAGAAAAAGAAGAAGAAGGGGAAGAAAAAGAAGGCCAAGCAGGCATTGGGCGCTGCCCTGGCCGCCGATGCGGCAGCACAAGTCCAGGCGGATCCTAAGAAGGCCTTGGAGGGCTTAACACCGCAGCAGATTGCTGAGTTCATTGCCCTGAACCCGGCGCTTGCGAACGAGCTTCTCGGCGGCGATGCCTCCTCCGCGGACAAGACGGCGGCTGCCATTGAGGCTTTCAAGAAGCTCAAAATTCAAGACATCATGACCGGCCTCGCCAGTAGTGGGAAGAACCGCAAGGACATGGCGTCGTACAAGTTCTGGAGCACACAGCCCGTACCGCAGTTTGACGAGCCAGAGCCGAAGCTCATTGAGGAGGGGCCACTCAAGATCCAGAAGATTGAGGACATCGCGACTGAGCCGATACCCCTGGCCCTGGAGCCATTCCGTTGGGTCACCATGGATCTGTCCAACGATTCCGAGCTGGAGGAGGTTGAGAAGCTGCTCTATGGCCACTACGTCGAGGATGATGAGGCCATGTTCCGTTTCAAGTACTCGAAAGAGCTGCTCCGGTGGTAAGTGTGTGGAAGTCAAAGTCATGCCGGCGTCTCGACGTTCGCTGACTCAGTCAGGTCTCTGCTGTCTCCCGGATGGAAGAAGGAATGGCATGTCGGCATCCGCAGCGGAAACACCCTGTGCGCCTTCATCTCGGCCATCCCCACCGACATGCGCGTGCGCGACAAGATCATCAAGAGTTCCGAGGTCAACTTTCTTTGCATTCACAAGAAGCTCCGGGGCAAACGCCTCGCGCCCGTCCTCATCAAGGAGATTACGCGTCGCGTGAACCTCACCGGGGTCTGGCAGGCCATCTACACCGGTGGTATCGTCCTTCCCAGGCCTGTCAGCACGTGCAGGTACTATCACCGCGCCCTGAACTGGATGAAGCTGTACGAGGTCGGGTTCAGCCCGTGCCCGCCCAACAGCAAGCCGCAGTACCAGGCGCGCAAGTTCCAGGTGCCGGACAAGACATCAACCCCGGGCCTGCGCGAAATGGAGGCGAAGGACCTCGATGCCGTGCAGGACCTGCTGGAACGCTACCTCAAGCGCTTCGATCTGACGCCAGTGTGGACTCGGGAGGAGGTGGAGCACTGGCTGCTCCACAAGAAGGACGCGCCCGGCGACCAGGTCGTTTGGACGTATGTTGTTGAGGTGAGTGGTTGTTCCTTGTTTCAAGTGCACAGATGTACTCACATGTACCAGAACGAAAGTGGGAAGATAACCGACTTCTTCTCTTTCTACTGCTTGGAGTCCTCCGTCATCCAATCCAAGAAGTACTCATCGATCAAGGCCGCCTACCTGTTCTATTACGGAACCGAAGTGGCCTTTACTGCGCCCAACGATCGTCTGGCGCTCAAGGCGCGCCTCAACGCCCTGATCGCTGACGCTCTTGTCCTGGCGAAGAAGCAGGACTTTGACGTCTTCAACGCCCTGTCCCTGATGGACAACTCCCTGTTCCTCGAGCAGCAGAAATTCGGCCCTGGTGACGGCCAGCTGCATTACTACCTCTTCAACTACAAGGCGAATCCCATCCACGGCGGCGTCAACAAGCGGAACCAGCTGGACGAGTCTGTATCCAGCGGCGTGGGATTCGTCATGCTATAGTCCTAGCGAATGGAGTTATCCGCACGCCATGGGGCGTTGGGTGGGAGTATCGGTTCCTCAAAGTGTCTCTATTAGGATGAATCTGTCAGGTAGTTATGTTAAAAATGGACTCCCCGGCAGGAGGATATTTCCTCGGCCACTTCGTGAGATCTAAGCTTTCCACTGGTCCAGGTTGAACGGTCGTACATTCGTCCAAACTATGCCTTGGCTTCCTGAAATCCTGCTCATGCCATATCCTTTCCCTGGACCCCTTCACGCCCTTCCACTCAACCTCTCACCCTCCTTACACAACTCCTCGATCGTCTCATTAAACCACTCACACCTCTCCACCGCCGGCACATGACCCATCCCCTCCACAATAATCCCCTTCGCCGGCTTCACTGTCTCAATCAACTTCTTTCCGTGAGGCAAGCTAATCATGCCGTCCTCGGTGCCGTGCATGATCAAGATTCTCTCGCGCCCGACCGCGTCCGCCATGGCCGTCAACTCCTCGGGCGTCTTGCGATGCCACCCGCATGCGATGAGCTGCAGCAAAAACCCCTTGACTGTGAACCCGCGGTTCGGGTCCATTCGCTTCATCATCTCCTGCGCCACGAACCGCTCGGCGTTGGTGTTGAACTTGAGATACTTGCCGTCGGAATTCGCTTCCTTGGGAGCGGGCAGGCATTTTGGCGTCGTTTCCAGGTCCGGCAGGACCGCATCGTCCGTCGGCGACGCCAGCCACGCCCGCGAGAACATGTTCCGCGCGGCGTCGGCGACCGAGCGGTCCGGGCTCTTGGGCACCAGCAGCGCCGCGCGGCGGGCGAGGTGTTCGGGGAAGGGGTGGGTGCGCTCCATTTGCGCGGCGGTACAGATGAGGCCCAGGGAGGCGATGGCCGGGCCGATGAGGCAGGCGAGTTCCTGCGCGATCATGCCGCCCATGGAGATCCCGACGACGTGAACAGTGCGGGATGGGGAGGGGGGCAGTGGGAAGCTGGGGATCCAGCCCACGTCGGGGTGCGCGAGGAGCTCGGCGATGTCGCGGGCCATTTCGGACGTGCTGTACCGCATTAGGGGTTTGTCGCTCTCGCCCATGCCGCGGTTGTCGAGGATCAGGACGGAGTATTGGTCGCGGTGGTTGTGGCCGAAGTGCAGGGTTTGGCGCTGCCAGGCGGATTTGAAGCTGCCCAGGCCCATAATGAACTGCGATTGTATGAGTGAGTGAACGGGGTGAGTGAGAAGGGAGCTGGCAGGTAAACCATACGTACCAGCAGCTTGATGGGCCCAACACCGTGGATCTCCCATGAGATTTTGATCGGGCCGCCGCGGCCTTCAGCCACAGGAGTCAGGCCCTTGCGGTCCGGTTCAAGGTTCCATACTGAAGTGTGATATGCCGGGTGTTTGAGGACGTCGGCGATTTTGGGAATCTCAACAGGTGGTAGTTGGGGCGACATGGTCAGAAAAATGAAGGGCTACTCTATAGACCTGCTAAGGAGTGAGGCCTATGAGACTGGAAGGAATATGGGCCGAATGGGCTGTGAAGATGAGGTTGTGGTGTTGTGAGGCGAGTGAGTGAATGGGCATTGTGGAAAAGCCGAGGCAATACAGAGATTACGATGTATTTTACGTAACTTACCGCGATGTCTCGCGGCTTTTGCCCGATCAGGCAGTTTCAGATGCAATATTCACTAGCCACATTCGCCAGCCACACCACGACGACACCACCAACTCCATGGCGAGAACATGCGAATCCAAGATGGCCCTATCGCAGAGATGAGAGTTTAACTATTTCTACATGTTGCCCGGTCTGGACATCATCCGTCACACCTAGGCACAAGACCAACAGCTCTCCTTCGCCGGATCCTCACACCTCCCCCCTTGACCAAGGACAGCCTTCTGAGGGTACGGGCAGATGATGCGCTCGTGAACACTACCATCCGGCACGGTGAGCTTCACAGAGCTCTGCGCCGGCGCTGTGCCGTTCTCAACCCACTCCACCAGCTGGGCGAGCAAGCCTGTCGGAGGGCCGCTGCTCCTCCCGTAGCAATGCGCCAGGCCCGGGATCTCAAAGTGCCGGAAGAAGCCGTCGATGTCGGGCACTTCGCTCTTGACCTCGTTGTAGTACTCCCGGGTAGCTTTGGACGGGATGAGTTCATCCCACTGTGACAAATGTTAGTCCTACTACATAGTACCTGATGTATGTACAACAGGGGCTTATGAGGTGGGGTTGAAGGACATACCAAGCCGTGCCAGGTAATCAGTTTCCCTCCAGCATCCCGGAACCGTGTCAGATCTGGGTCGTTCGTGTCCAGTGCAGACCCAAGGATCTGATGGCCCAGATGGACGAGCCAGTCGAACTCATCACGCGTCATCGTCGCTAGATCGAAACTCGGATCACCCAGCGCCAGAAAATGCGAGAAATAAGGCGGCGTCAGCGGGTGCGGGCTGCCCACGCACGTTCCCGAGCTGCAGTTCACCGCCGCCACCCCCTGCGATCCCAAGCCGGTGTCCGTCTCTTTCCCAATATCAGCTCCGGGCAGTAGGCCGTGCCAAATCCTCTTCCCCCTCGCCGACACCGGTCCATGCCATGTCTCATTCGCTACCATCGCCGCGGCGTGGCTAATTTCCACCGTCCGGTTGCCTGCTTGGGGACACTTTTCCACCGCTGTGCCGACGAGCGCGAACGGGTCGAACACGGCGAGGCATTCATCTGCGTCGGCTGCAATGACGCCGTCATCGAACCCGTCCAGGCCGTCGCACGCCGCGATGGCTGCGTCCTGCAGCGCCGCCAGCTCGCACCCGTACGGCCAGGCTTGGAGGTCTTTCATCACCTGCTGTGGCCAGTACAACGAGGCGGCGACCAGCGTCAGCCACAGGGCCGGCGCGCCGGCCACGATGCCGTCGTAGGCGTCCGGGTAGCGCTGCGCGAGCATCATCCCTTGCCTCCCGCCCTGGGAGCAGCCGGTCCAGTAGGAGTAGGAGGGCGGGCGGGAGTAGAAGGAGGCGGTGACGGATTTGGCGATGATGGCCTGCATCAGGTAATAGTGAGCATCTCTGTCGCACGAAGGTGTGGTCGTGCTTCGCCATCGGGTGAGGAAGCCATTCATTCATTTAAGAAGGGATTGCGCACCTGATCCCTTAACGAAACCGACGCAAAGTTATGCAGATCCAAAAAGTTAACATTCCCCGGACTATTCAACGCCCACACGGTCGGGTCCTGGCCCGTCGACACCCCGCCGTCCGTCGTGGTCGTCACGAACCCGTCCGCCAACCCACCAGCCATGGCGCCGTACGAGAAATCGAACCGCCCGGCGGACCAGCCCCCGCCGCCGACGGCGAGCAGACGTCCGTTCCACTCGGGGTTGTCGATCGGCAACCACGTCTCGACGGTGATGTGGTCATTTTGCCCCGGGTGCGTGTAAGCAACGGTCACGTTGCAAAAGTCAGCACCGTTGAGGACGGTGGTGGGCGCCGACAGGCGCAGGATTTCAGGCGCGACGCCGGTGTAGTTGGTGATGAGGGATGCGGAGATGGAGAGGACCTCCCCGCCGAAGAGGGTGAGGTTGGTGAATGTGGATGGCGTACACGCCGTTGAGAGGGAGGGGCCAGTCATGCTTGATGAGGGGATGGAGGAGGGGGGCATAGATGTGCTGGGATATGAAGCTACGAATATCTAGATCAATGAAAAACTAATTGACTTTATATACTTAAATATAAGAATCGGACTCCGATCCTGTCAATGAATTCATTTGCCCGAAGTCCGAGGAGGGAACTTTGGTCTTAGCCATAGAACCCCTTTTTCTGTGAGCCTTTACTTCTACCGACAGCCAACTCAGAGTAGAATGCCAAACTCCTCGGTGTTGTGTTCCTCCAGGAATCTCGGTACCAGAGCGTGGTTCCTGTGCACAACCAACATACGTCGGGGGATAACTTCTTGCGAGAAGAACTTGTGACGTTGGTGCCTACCACGCTCAATAGCTTGAAGTGAGAGCAATGCAGTCAGCAAGACGTACGTACATTGGGGGTGCGACTACGTCCCATGCATTTGCGATTCGTGTTACACTGGTTGCGGACGGCATGCGAGCCAGCACAAGGCCGCGCAAGCTCCTAACCATTTACGACGACGGTTTGTATGGAGGTTGAAGCAGTCAACACATATATGACGTAGCTGATGGAAGAGGTTGTTCCTTGGTTGTCTGATAACTCAACCAAATTTGTCCGAAGCCCGGTGTCTCGGTGTGAGTATCTCTAGGAATCTCTGGAGACACATTGGGGACCGAGGAAGCTTACCTACCTGAATGTTGTTGGACTTCAGTGAAATGAGCGAGACCTGCACGAGGACAAGATAGACAATTAAGGTACGTACGCAGGGCGTATATTGGCTGCCTTGGATAGTGTTCACGGATATATTCAAGGCCGCAAGGACTCTATTCTCTCCATGTACAGGACCATCTGCTTGAATCGTTCCATTCCTCACACGTCCTCGTAGAGAACACTCTCGTATTGCCGCTATTCGTCAGTCCGTTTCACTTCTATTGCCCCTCTCTCCTTTCACTTCCCAATTGATTCAACTGATCATCCACGCGATCATACTTCCGGAACACCGCCCAGAACACCACCGCACACAACCCCATGGCCCCCGCGAGTGCCGCATACAGGGCCACCAAATACGGATCCTTGGCAGCCGGACTGATAGCCATCCCGAGCAGCGCTCCAAGACACGCGCTCAGCTGCACCGTGGCTTGCACGATGCTACGCATCCCACGCGGCGCCTTCTCGTACGCGTACTCGCTGGCCGTCACGAGGCCAAAGATTTCTGCTATCGCCAGGATCACGTACACTGGCAACTGCAGCCAGACGTTGACATCGTTCGGTGGGATGGCGGCCACCGTCCCGTCCCCAGATGGGGTTTGGTCTGACTGCTGCTCAGGTCGATAGTCGCATGCCAAAGGCCGATCGTAGCAAGGCCCGGTCGCGTAGATGAGGCGCTGAAGGCCGGCGGCGTAGGCCATGCCCACGGAACAGAGGATGAAGGCGGTGGTGATGCGAGCGATGGGGCCGAAGCGGATTCGTCGGCGGGCAAGCCAGCTGTAGAGCGCTTGCACGGGAGGGCCGAAGGCGACGCAGGCCACGCCGGCCATGGCTTGGATCATGTCGTTGGGCACGCCGTGCAGGTTCATCTGCGAGGCTTGCGAGATGAGGTTGTTGTACATTTGCGTGATGGAGAGGTAGAAGAAGGCGAAGGAGAAGCTGTCCGTCAATTGTTATTAGTTGAGTGACAAGACAAAGGTTTGTGAGGAATATTTACATAACGCGGCAAGCTATCAGGCCTCGTTTCAACTCATCAACAAAGGCATCATCCCATGGGACGTGGTGGTTGTGGGTGGCCATTTGGTACTCGGGCTTTGCATGGTCGATCTTGAAGCCGTTGCGTGCGGCGAGGACTAGGACGCGGAATGCCTTGGGGAGGATATTTTGCTGCGGGATCACCTTGACTAAGAAGATGTCACAACATTTGCATGAGTACGAATGTGCCAGCACCAGTTGGATAGTTCAGGTAATGTGGTTCTTACCAAAGTTTGGCTTCATCAAGACCAGAGACACAAGGCAGAGGACGAGAGACACGGCAGCCATCAAGTAGGCCGTCCAAAAGTCAAACTCTCGCTCCAAGAAGGTGGCCGGAATCGATGACAAGGAGGCAATATTGGTGAACCTACATGCAAAACGTCAATCAACACTCTGCTCTGTGTTTGTTGAATCAGGGGCACACCGCCCGGCCACATACCAATAAAACGCATTGTACAAGAACTGGATTGTCCTGGATCCATCAACCACCACGAGCTGACCGTCCCTTTGGATCACTCGAGGTTTACCCTGAGGATACTGGTCACCTATGAACGGAGATATGGTTGACTTGACACAGCCAACCCCCAGACCGATGAAGAGCATGGAGACGGCAAGCCCCGGAATGCCGGCACCGCGATCCAGCAAAGCCGGCAGCGCCGTCACAAACATGACGGACGAGCCACATATTAACAAGCTGCCGCTGTTAGAACGGATCACCTAGGACATATGGTGCTGAAATACCTCACCAGAAACCAAGCAGCAGCGTGTTGTAACGACCGAGCCAGACATCTGACGCGATACCAAACGCCATGGGCGTCAGAAACATGAAGACAAAGAAGGCGTTGGAGATGGACGTGGCCGTAGACTGGCCGAGTCCAAGGGCTCCAGGGACGGCGTGGAAGTCTCGCTCATGTTGCATGTAGTTTTCTGTCGTGCCATGTTAGTTGTGGTTGAACATCATGACTGAGCTTTGATCACTGGGTCAGAAGCCAGCCAGCACGGGCACTTACGCCATATTGAAATGATGGAATAATAGCTGAATCTTTCAGCGGCCCCTATCAACGCTGCAGCCCACGCCGCCAGCGGTACTTTGTCGACGACTCGCGGCAGAGACTGCAAGTCTTCGTCGGTGGCGTCTCGAGGCAGAACTTCGCCGTCTGAGCTGTTTCTCGGGGCAGTCTTCTGACCGGAGCTCTCGGCCTTTTCCTGGTCCCTGACGATAGCACCCATCTCAACTCGTCTGTGTCAAGGTTATTGGATCGCAAGAGTGCACTACATTGTTCTTGTGGCTTCCGGGTAAGACAGTGTATACTAAGGTAGGTAGGTACCTGACCTGGCAGCCATGTAGAGGACCCCATCATCAACTGCATCCATTACCGACTCGCGACCACGACAACTTACACACAACGTGGCCATGACGAACTCTTACAATTACAACTACTACGTAGCACCCTACGACGTAGTACTGTGTTGACCCGTTCCTTAGTCGGTGAGCAACGGCGGTTTGACCTGGCAGTCTGGAGGAGGTGTCGGGTTCAAGGGGGTTCTAGGGGGGTGAGAGTTTGCCAAGCATCCAAGACAACACCTCTCACTCCACACTGAATCCCGCGCAAATGTGCTCATGCGCTGGTTTCCCCCTTGCAACTTGCTCACCAAGAGCCGACCCGCCCCCGCAATGCGGGACCAGAGCGACGGTAACTCTGCATGGAAACTGGGAAGGGATACCGGTAGTTCTCCCATGTCCATAATGAATCTTGCTCACCTTCGAATCCATTCAGAGACAGGGGGTTGACAGGCAGTATGAATAGCTTCATGCCAGACGCGCAGATGGCTGGCCAATACACTAGATGGCCCGGCTTTGGCCGCATGATATCGTATGAGCTACCGACGCCATTAGCGCCAACATGGACAAGTCAGCCATCATGACCGGCCAACCAAAGCAAGACTATCACATCGGATACAAGGAGGACACGCTCAAGGCATTCGAGCTGCGCAACGCAGCCACATGCTTGGGCTACCTGCTGCCGACGCTCGAGTCCCTCCCTCCGACCTTTTCCCTGCTCGACGTCGGCTGCGGACCGGGCAGCATCACCCTGGACCTGGCCCGGCGATTCCCCCAGGCCAAGATCGTGGGCGTCGACCTCGGCGCTGAAGCCATCGCGCGGGCGCAGGCCATGATCCCAACGTACGCCCCGGGCACTCGCGTTGAGTTCCGCGTAGGCAACGTTCTCGAGCCCGCGTCGTTTCTGACTGCGGACGAGCTGGCGACCGGCTTCGACGTCGTGCACGACCACACGACGCTGATCTGCATCCCCAACAACATCGAGGTGCTGCGCATGATGAAGCGGCTCGCACGGCCGGACGGAGGCATCGTGGCCTGCCGCGAGGGCGACACGGCGTCGCAGCTGCTGTGGCCGCCGTTGCCCGAGAGCGCGGAGCTCCAGGCGCGCATCTACGAGATGAACGGGCTCGACACGCAGACGGGCCGCAAGCTGCTGAGTAAAGCCCTCGAGGTCGGGTTCCGGAGGGACCAGATCACGGCGTCGGCCAGCGTGCTCAGCAACATCACCCGCCACGAGAGGTATCTGTACGCTAAGGCGATGCTGGACATGCTGGATGACGAAACGTCGCAGTACCGACGGGCGGCGGCCAAATTTGGATACTCGGAGGAGCAGGTGGAGGTGTTGAGGAACAATATGCGGCGGTTCATTGAGGCGGATGACGCGTGGAGATTGCTGGTTTGTACTGAGATTATTTGCAGGCGAGATGGGAGGGAGGAGGATGCGTAATAGGAGGAGGTGGAAAAGAACCTGAATCATGACATTGTCCATACTACAACATTCATGATGATCGTCATCATCACCTTAGCTAAACCTCCGCCTTGACGGCCTCTTGGCATATGCACGCAAGTGTCTCTTTAGATGCCAATACTACACTGCAGGCCGCCAGAGCCTCCGGATCCTCTTGCCGGGAGCGGGACCGACTGGGCATACTACCCCTGGCGGAACATGTATGACCGAGCTATTCTTCCTCTTCTGGACCGTGGGACTGGGCTCTTGTTGACAGCATGGAATTTTGGGGTTATGCAAAAACCTGCTCTTAACTTGCTCAACACCACTTCAGCTCATCCCACGCGCTGGTTTCAGCTCCTGTGATCCTGATGGGGTCCTCATCTTCATAACCCTCCGAGGTCCTCAGACTCCCTTCGCTCCGTGAACCGTCCCGTGTTTCCTGCGGAGACTTCATGTTCCATTGCATCGGCTCTTGTTCGCCTCATAGTAGACCGACTACCTGAAGATTCTCGGAGAAGAAGGGTGCAGGATGAAGCTCACACCTGGGCGGCTCTCCGCCGGAGCTCTCGTCGCTCTCTTGCTCCACATCCCCGGCGTCTTCGGCGACGGCACCGGCTTCATCGGCTACGGCAAGACCCTCTACCACCCGACCTGCGCCTTCGCCTGCCGCGGCGTGGTCAAGAACTGCAAGCTCTCATGCACCCCTGAGGACAGCAGCGTCAACCATGGCACCGCTCACAACCCCGTCTCGACGCCGCCGGACTGCTTCGTCCGTGACGATGCCTTCTTGCGCACCATGGCGCTGTGCATCGACAACTACTGCCCCATCAGCGATAATCCACCCCTGGATGTGATCGAGGACTACTGGGCTTCTCACCTGGGCACCGGCACCCTCGGCAACTACGCCTACGTCCCCGCGGTGTCCTACCGTGAAGCCCTCGCCGCCGCCCGGGCCGATGAGCAGAAGGCCTTTGACGAGCTCGGCGGTACTCGCGACCACAGCCAGCATGGCGGCGACGGCCACCACCATCACAAGTCCCGCCGGGGTCTTGTCCGGCGCGCGGGGACCGGCTTCGTCATCACGCCTTCGGGCCCCAACGTCACCAGCGCCCTGCCGCACATCAAGGCCAAGCAGCCGCTGAACCAGACCAGCTTCATCCTCCCGCAGGACTGGCAGCTGCAGTACAGCGGCATGTACGACTTTGAGTACAACGAGGTCGGCCACTCGACGTACACGCTGGTTGTCTTCTTCATCGCGATTTTCCTGCCCATCCCGCTCTCCCTGATCCGATTCATCCCGCAGATCGCGCACAGCAAGCTCTTCAGCGCGATCCAATCCGCCCTGATCCACCCGCCGTTTATGGGCACCCACCACCGCGTGCCGCTGTTCAACCTCGGCACCATGCCCACGCGCGGCCAGGCGCTGTACATCTTCCTCATCAGCATCTTGAACCTCATCTTCCTCCTGGCCCCCTACGTGCACCACCACCCGCAATCCACCTTCGGCTCCCTCGCCGAGCAAACTCTCAGCATCATCGGCAACCGCGCCGGCGTTATGGCCATGGGCAATGTGGCGGCGGCCTTCCTCTTCGCGGCGCGCAACAACCCCTTGCTCATTGTCGCTGACTGGACCCATGCCACGTACCTGCTCTTGCACCGCTGGCTCGCGTACTGGGGCATCTTCCTCGCGGCGCTGCACTCGGTCATGCTGCTGGATTACTACAAGACGTACGGCAACTACGCCGCCGAGCTGGCACGCGACTACTGGGTCTGGGGCATCGTGGCGACGGTAGCCGCCTGCGCCATCGTGCCGGCGTCGCTGCTGGTGGTCCGGCAAAAGGTATACGAGCTGTTCTTGGGCATGCACGTTGTGCTGGCGGTGCTGTTCCTGGTCGGGTATTACTACCACATCTGGTACTGCTACACACATAACTGGGGGTATGAGATTTGGGCGTACATTGCTGGTGGTGTGTGGGGTGCCGAGCGGGTGCTGCGCGTGCTCAGGGTTGCGTGGAGGGGGTGGAGGACCGCGGAGGTGAGGATCGTCAGGGATACGGAGGATGAGTATGTCGTTATTGAGGTGTCTGGGCGCAAGACCCTCCCGGATCAGGCGGGTGGTGTGGCGTACTTGACTTTCCCGACGTTGGGATGGAGGGTGTGGGAGTCGCATCCCTTCTCGGTGGCGTTTGTTACTCCTCAGACGCAAGGGGCCTCGACGACAGCATCGGATAGCGAGGGCAAGGAGAAACAATCCGGCGAGGGAAGCGAGAAGCAGACCAGCGCCGCGGTGACCGAGACTCCGGCTCAGGGCAAGACTGTCTTCCTCGCGCGCGTTCGCAACGGCATGACGGCTCGCCTGGCTAAGAAGGCTGCGTCCATCCCCGGCGGTGTCCTGCGCCTGGGAGTGTTCATTGACGGTCCTTACGAGCACTCTGGCTACGCGGGCTGTTCGCTGTCGCGCTGCTCTGACGTTGTCTACATTGCCGGCGGCGTGGGTATCACCGGCGTTCTGTCCTACATCCGCAACGTGAAGCTGCCGTCAAGACTGTACTGGGGCGTGAGACGGGAGGGGTTGCTGGCGGAGATTTCCCCGGCGCTGGAGCAGGTGAAGAACAGCGGCTTGCAAGTCGAGGTGGAGACGTCGGTTGGACAGCGGTTGGATATTGAAGGGATTCTCCGTCGCGCGCTGGTTAGGAAACCCGAGGAGGAGGACAAACCGGTGGGTATTGTCGTGTGCGGACCGCCGGAGATGGCGGACCAGGTGAGGGCGAAGGTGGTTCAGCTTGCGAGGAGTGAGTTGCTTACCAGGACGTATGTGTTTGTGGATGAGGCGTTTGGGTGGTAGTTGAGAGATACCCGAGATGTGGTGGTTGAGGAGAGGGGTGATATTAAGGTCGACAGATGTAATTAGGGGGTACATTCACCTCAGTCTCTCTGGATCAATACTTGCAATTCGCTCGTCCCAGACTTTTGTTGTCCCAAGTTCAACATTAACTTCCTGCTTATGGCTCGAATCTCTTCTCGGACCGTAATTCCGCGTTGTGAAACTCTATTGCATGCTATGTCTAGCGGTCAAAGTGCGTGATCATACTCCCTACTGGAAGTCTTCCATCAGCTTGTAGTCAAACCTCCTCCTCGCCTCCTCCGCCAGTTCCAAACACTCCTTCCTGCCCCTCCTCGACGCCACAATGGCATATCCCACACACCACAGCTCGGCCGAGTCCGGCCCCTGCACGACCTCGCCGCGCTGCTTGACCGTCTGGTAGAAGACGACATGCTTGGCCAGGTCCGGGTTTGCGGTGAGGAACTCACCCACCGCGTCCTCGCTGGCCATGATGCCTGACCGCTTCGGCGGAAGCACGGCGATTCCCAGCGTATACTGGGGCTTGCTTCCTGCAAACGGCTGCGCCAGTGCCCGGATCCGCTCCTTGCCCTCTTCTCCGAGAGCCAGCAGCAGCCGGATGGCGTAGTAATCGACGCCGTGGGCGAGGTGGGCGGCCACGCAGTTGATGTAGCCCGGCGTGCGGGCGTTGATCTCGTGGAGATAGCACGACGGGGTGAGCCCCTCCAGAGGCTTTTCCTGGTCCAGTAGATCCATAAGCCCGTTGTCGCCGCGTGGCCGGTATTCCATGCGCGAATTCTTGACGCGAGCCTCGCAATGGAAGATGCCCGACTTGAATCCCGCCCGGGCAATGCTCCTGCACAGCGACTCGCGCATGACTCGCTGCTCATCCGGCGGCAGCGCCGTAGGCACGTCCATCAGGGTTTCCATAAAGTTGGCCGCGAGCGTGGCCTTCTTGCTCTCCTCCCCGGCGGCTTGGTCCGGCACGAAGTCTCCCGGACAGGGGAAGTCGTCCGTGATGTCGCAGAACAACGGCTCCCCGTCGAGGATGACAAAGTTCGCATCCACCTCCGGACCGGGGACGTATGGCTCAATGATGACGGATGTGTCTTTCTTTGCCGAACGGGCATGCCGCTCCGCCGCCCGGATTACCGCCGCGCGCAGCTCCTCCTCGTTCCTCACCTTCGCGACGCAATCGCTGTTCCACCCCGTGCAAGGCTTGACAATGCGCGGGAACTTGATCTTGCCCTTATTTTCCTCCAAGAACGCCTCCAACTGTCCCGCATCCTCCAAGAAATAACTCTTCTCATCTTTGATCCCCAACCCCTCCTCCTCCAGCCTCCTCGTCCTCGCCTTATCCCCCGCGACAAAATACGCCTCGCTCCTCTCCGTCGGCAGCCCCAAAATCTCGCACGCCCGCGCCACCGGCGCCAGCCTCACATCACTGATCGACACAACGCCGTGCACAGGCTCTGGGTACGCCCGTACGGCATTAACGATCCTGTCCACGAGCCCGTCGTCCGCGTCAATGTTCATCGGCACAAACGCCTCGCGATACTGAGACCACGGATTCTGCGCCGGGTCGTCGGATTCCATCCAGTGGCCCGGCACGTCGCACACCACGAGGGCGATCCCCATGGCGCGCGCCGCGGCGTAAAATTGCAGCGACGCGGTGATGTGCGCGCGGCCTTGGATCCAGAAGATGCGCCGCCGGACGGGGGGGTGCGGGGTGTCCGGGGGGACGGTCCAGGGGATGGAGAGGCGGTACGTGAGGTCGTTGGTGAGGGCGGTGGAGAGAGTGGTGGTGGTCAGAGGGAGGGCGGTGTCTTCGGAGGGAAGAGGTGGTGGTGATTGGGAGGCAGCGGCGGGGTGGGCGATAATGCCGCCGATGGAAGTGCTCAGGAGGTCAAGCAGGGAGGAAGCGTTCCGTGGCTGGGCATCTTGATCGGGAATAGCCGTGGGAGTGACGGCTTGGAGCGGCGAGAGAAAGCTCCGGACGGCGTAGATGAAGGGACTCCCCGTCAGACGGCACGAGAGGAAGTCGGAGCGGATGACTGTGCCGGCGACAGAAGTGAACAGCAGTCGTACAAGGATGGGAGAGCTGTTCTTGTCGTTGGCGGTGGGTGCAGAGAGAGCAGCGGGGAGGTCCGTGAAGAACAGGGCCCTCTGTTCCTCCGTGAGGTTTTCCTCGTCAAGCTGGATGACAACATTGTCGCCGCCAAGAGCCAGGTTGGGAGCTACAACATCCAAGTCTAGGGCCCAATGGCTTTGTTGTGGCCCTGGAGGAACTGTCCACAGGAAACGAAGGAGGACTGGATAATCGTCAGTTGATGCCCTGAACGGACAATATCTGAAGCTTCTTACTTGGAGTCTGGGTGCGTCCTAGACGCACCACCCAACCGTTGGTCTTTCCTGAGCTCATTGCAAGGTGTGTAACTGAAGAACAGTGCGGTTTGGATGGTTGAGTTGGAACACCGTTTGGGTGACTGGACCGGCTGTATTCGACCGTTAAAAGGGGGGCCACTTCGGCTCGCCACCTAGTGTCAGCGCAGAAGAAAGGCGTATGTCTTCAGAGGACATCTGCAAACGTAAACAATACTCCGTACTCCAGATGAGTCCCACCGCATTTCCCCAGATCGTTACGAGCCCCAAACATTGCATGGGTGTCAAAGTCCTCCCTGCTGTGTCTCCGTCGTGATGCAACGCTGGCCGGACCGCACCCCGTCTTGGACGTCTTGGATGGCTGGCAGCGAGAACACCAGACAAAAAACTTGCTCAACTTGCTCATCGACGCCATGGGGAAAGTTATGGATCGGCACTGCCCTACCCCTTCAGAACCCTTCTACCTACCCCAGCACCAAATACCGAAACCACACCCCCACGTCATGTGGTCTTGGATTCTGGTTGCCGTTACAATTCGAGTGAGAGGATTCGAGCACGTATTGTGGTCACTCAACATCCGGACAACTTGGCATTAACGAAGACGGCGCCTACGCAATACGTACTGTCTTTCTACCGTCACCGTGAGATACGTCTGGGTCTGGGACGGGGTGCGTTTCTTCTCCGGATTAACGCCGGGACGGATACGGAGCATCTAGTAAGCGCGCAGGTTCGTGTCTAGGAATTTGGCCCTGAGAGGTAACCTGCCAGCAGAGAGGTGCAAGGTTTAAGGGGGGGTATGTAGGGTTGAAGGGGCCGATTTAAGGATTAGGAGGGAACCAAGGAGGCCGGAATCTGCAAAGATCTCATCGTAGTTGATCCCATCCTAACCGTCCCTCTCTCTTTGAAGCCCATCTCAGTGACTCTTTTCTCTCCTCCTGCCATGAATATGAACGTGTTTCGCGGCCCAACATCGGTGGCCGACTTCCTTGACCCGGACAAAAATCCCCCTCTGCCTCTCGTCGAGATCCCAGACCGTTTGAACCCGTTCAGACAGGATGGTGTGAGAATTTACGCCAAGTTGCTCACCCATCTCCCTGCTCAGAATGTGAAGGCATTGCCAGGTTAGTAGTCCTCCCTGGCCGCTCGATGATGCCGGCAGTATGCTGAGGGGACAGCGTTGAATATGCTCCTTGGCCTCCCCGAGGCGAGGGATAAGACCATTGTCGAGGCCAGCTCTGGATCGACAGTTCTGTCTCTCGGCATCCTAGCAAGAGTGCTCTGGGGCAACGAGGATGTCAACGCATATGTCACCAACAAGAAGCCACCAGAGTCGCTCAATCTGCTTCGTTTCTTTGGAATCACACCGTACGTGCGCCTCTTCCTCGTTCCACTGCCTGGAAGCTGACACCCCTCAGTCACCTCTATGGAGGGCTTGCCCAACAGGAACCCACCGACCCGACAGGAATCATGTGCAGACTGAGACGATTGGCAAAAAAGCGCGAAGATATCATCTACCCGGGACAATATGACAACGCCAATGTGAGTTCCCTCTCTCCTCCTCCTCCTAACCCACCCTATGAACTAACACCCCAAAGAATTGGAAAGCCCACGAAAAATGGACCGGCCCGCAAATCCTCCAACAACTCCCGGAAATCAACCTCTTCTGTGCCCCTGTTGGCACAGGCGGCTGTATCACCGGCACCGCGTCCTACCTCAAGTCCAAAAAACCATCCGTCCACACCCTCGGCGTGTTCAATGTCTTTGGTGATCCGACACCTGGCCCACGACACTATGAGAACTTCAACTCGTGCGGCTTTCCCTGGACCGAGACCGTCGATACCTTTGTGGATGTGCCATCGGTGGAGTCTTTCCGCATGTCCATGCGTCTCTCTCGAGAGGGCATCATCGCTGGGCCGTCGTCTGGTCAGGCACTTAAGGGATTGCTGGATTATCTAGGCCGGATGAAGGAAATGGGGAAGTTGAAGAGTCTTGCGGACCCGGGGACGGGCGAGGTGTCTTGCGTCTTCACATGCAGCGATCTGCCGTACCAGTACCTGTCGATGTACTTCCAGAAGCTGGGGCCGGAAGAGTTTCCGGCGATTCAGAATGAGGTGAGCTCCATGATCGCTTGTTGTTAAGTTCCAGACAACTAACTCACGTAACTCCACGTTTAGATCCTGCTCAAGTGTGATCAAGACAAGCACGACGAGCGTTGGATCCTGGAGGAGGACGCCGCAATGCGCCTTCTTCAGACGGACAGTGCGAAGCCGGGGGCTAAGGAGCAGCTACCTGACGCGAAGGTTAACGACCTGGGCGTGGCACCCTGTCCATCTTCAAGCAGCACATCGTCGTCTATAACCGTTGGCAGATCGAGGTCCTCCACATCTCGGCTCCGCCGGTTTACTTTCCTCCCCTGCCTTGGCAGCAATAGCCTCTTCAGACGTCGGCGTAGCCCTCCAGACGAACACTCACAAGAGAAAACAACCGGAACCATGACACAAGCATGCTGTTCAGCCCATTCCCGGAGAGGCATTACCAATCAGAACGTCAACAACACTCTCATTCTTGACCTCCGTGATCCGGCCTCCTTCCGAGCAGCCCACATCCCCCGCGCCATCAACACCCCACTACCCAACCTCAAAGAACGCCTGCGCATCGCGGAGGGTGACCTCTTCGGTGATGCTGAAGGGGTGTATGCGGTGTGGAACGCGGCGAAGGATCTGTTGGACGGACATATCCCAAGCTCCCAGGCCGGCCATGGACAAGACAGAGTCCGTAAGGAGGCGTTCTCGTTGCCAGCGCTGCTTGAGGATGCAAAGAAGAAGAGTACGAAGGTTGTTGTGCTTTGTTATGATGGTGAGGCATCGAGGTTGGTGACAGCGTTGCTTAGGAAGAGGGGGTTGGAGGGGTTGAGTGTGAAAGGGGGAGTGGAGGGGGTGAGAGAGGCGTTGGAGTCTGGGGCGTAATATGTTGCTTGTGGTAACGTCACAAGATAAATACGCATCACCTAGGTACCTACTTCCTCATCCAGGGCGCCGATATTAGAAGGAATGGAGGTCAATATCTGAGCAAAGCACGCTCCAAGCAAATCCGGATATTTGTCAACTGAAAGGAGTTAATTTGAACCACTACCATACAAGTATCCATATTCCCCCTTCTCAACTCATCCAAAACCCTCCCCCTCAAACAGTCACCTCACTCCCTAATTACGCACCCGCCTCCCCAGGCCTAATCGGCCCCGGAATAATCGTCACAATCGGCCCGCCGCCCGTCGGGAAGATGGTGAAGGTATTCCCTCCGCCGGTCCCCGTCTCCCACGGCAAGCGCGTCACCGTCGCCGTTTGCGTCGTCGTAATCGACCGGGTGGTGGTTGCCGTGGTGGTCGCCGTGCGCGTGACTGTCGCGGTCGCCGTGGCCGTGCGCGTCAGCGTAGCCGTCGCCGTTTGGGTCAGAGTAACCGTGGTCGCGGGCACCGTGACGCGCGAGACGGAGATGAGCGTCACAGTGCTCGGCGCGGCGGTGGCGGTGGCCGTGGTGACTGTTGTGGTCACCCGCGTCGCGGTGAGGGTTACGTCACGACAAGTTGGCTGCAAGGTGGTGGTGACGGGGATGGAGGTGGTGACTGTTGCGGTTGACGTGGTGGTCACGATTTGGGTGAGGGTAAGCCACGAGGTGACGTGCAGTGGCGGAGGAGTGCGGGTGGCATCGACGGTCCGAGTGGTGGTATAGGTCTCGAAGAGGAGGGAGGTGCTGGTCACGGTTACGGTTTGGTTGACGGCCGTGTTCCAGGTGACGGTCGACGTGGAGGTCACCACGGTGGTGGAGCTGGCGAGCGATGTCGCGGTTGTGGTGACCGTGGCAGTGGTCTGCCTCGTCGCGGTCGCGGTGACGGTGGCAGTTGCGGTGGTGGCTGAACTAGCGAGGACCATGCTGGTGGAGCGGACCACGCTGGTGACAGTGGTCGTTGACCTGACGAGGCTGGTGAGAATTTGAGTCAGAGTTTGCCTGACGGTCTCTGTCACGAGGACCGTCCCGGTGTTGGGGCAGCTATCGCTGCTTGGGCTGGCCGTGATAGATGGCTTAGTCGAGGTTGCCACTGGGGACGAGCTTCCCCAGCAGTTGCCATAGTCCGGATTACATCCAGCACCGCAGTGGTCTGGCGAACTTCCACACCTGGGTCTCATGGTCAGTAAGGAGCTCGAAGATAGCTTCGGATATGTGTGTTTTGCTCTCTCAGGTACTTACCAACCATGAGGGGAGCAGCAATCGCCAAAGGTTGAGCCGACACATGTAAATTCACCGCCGCATTGGCCGTCCACACTGACTTGCAAAGCCGCAGCAGCGGACAGGCCGCTGGCGAGAAGCAGGAGCACCGCTGGCAGCATCTTGAATCTAGCCACGGACAAACGTGCCACAGTGAAGCTCAGGGATGGCCACGGCGAGGGCTCATCTGGGGAGGAAACAAGCTCAACCAGCCAAGCCGTGCAAACCGGGTTCCTCACAGAGTTTATTATGTGTCGACGGGAGAGACCCAGGCTGTCGGTGCTTCCCCTCTTTTTCCTAGCCCATTTTTGCTATCTCGTTCATGATGGTGCTCGCCGACTGCAGCGATAGACGGCAAGAAATTTGGAAAAGCGGCATCGTGCTTCGATTCGGATGGGTCGTTGTATTTTGCCGCGGGTGAGGGCCAGTCGCATGGGGTCGCGTTATGAATTGATCCCTTAGTAGCCGGGACAAGAAGCCGGGGATCTGGTAGCGATCATCGTCGCCATCAAACCGCCCACCTGTCCAAAGGTGATTTTTACGTAGAGACGTTCTAGACAGTATTTGACTGCACCTGGGAGTCATACCAGAAGAGACAAATCGATAGTCTTCGATCTTAGCCTCTGAGACTTGCATGCGAGGCCGGATGTAGCTTCGGCCTGGAAACATCCGCATACCAGGACGTCAGGAGACGATCGACTATCTCTAACCGAGCTATTATCCGAGTTTTCTGGTGTGGAGGACTAAGAAATAAAACTCTGTCGTGTTAGCATTAGCATCCTCGCACTAATAGTGAAATACCCCGTCTCAAAAGTCCATGGTGGCAAGCATGGGATTTGTCGTTGACTTGGTCATGAGTGTAACTCTTCGCATTGTCCCTTCGATACTTGTCATCCGCTGTAGCAAGCACTAGATGCCATCTGGACAGCCTGGCTGACCAGATCTCGCTCCGTCTCTTTCGGTTTCTCCTGTGTGTTCTTCGAGCGCCTCCCTGCCCCTTTAGCCTCCATCAAAGGACTTGCTTGCTTCGCCTCAGCATCCTCTTCCAATGTCGCCTGCTGAAAGCTCCCGAGGATGTCCGACGCGATTCCAACCGACGTCCCAAACAACGACAGCCTACCCACGTGATGTCCCAACGCCTTGATCGGCGCGAGGACATACTCAACGTGCGCATCCGGCGTGATATACTGCCCTGCCCTCCTTGCTGCTCCGAAGCACGAGTTCCTGATCACCACTACGCGCAGGTTCTCCATCCTGGTCCTCGGACCGCGATGTGCGAACTGGACGTCAACAAATCCTTCCACCAGCTTCCTCATTCGGAAGAGGATCGGGCGCGGATCGAAACGCGCTGCCTCAGGCCGCGCGCCGCCGCAGAGCTTGGTCATGTCGACTTCGATGGTAACAGAAGCCATGAGCGGGCCGTAGCGGTCGAGGTATTTGGTCGCGGCCGGCTGGGATTCGCGGCCCACGAAGGGGGAGAAGACCACGTGGAAATTGCGCAGGAGGAAGAAGGCGGTGAGGATGTCAGCGCGCATCCCCCAGCAGACGGATGTGTAGGGCTGTATAGATGAGAGGGCGCGCTCGAGGTTTTCGAACCAATCTGAGACTTTGGTTGTCATAGCGCCGATGGCGATGTGCCGACAGGTACCGCGGAGGAAGACTTCGTTGTTCAGGCGGATGGTTTTGGGTCGGCTGTGGCTCAGGAGTATTAAGTGTTTCATGATGCGGAATCGGAGGGCGTCAGGCAGTTGAAAGTGTGAGCTATTGGCGTTTTGAAGTATCCCAAGGTATGGAGTGGTAAGGTCCCCCTTTGGTTGTTGGTCCACGGTCCCATCGCGGCTAGGGGACCGCTGGTCAGTCAACAAATGGCGAAGAGTGTCGGAGAACCTGCGTTCAACGATATCCTCTCGCTTACTGCTGTGCGAATGATGTGTCCACTTTTCCATGTGCGGCTGGAGGTGTAAGGACCCAGCATGAGTGCATATAACTTTGACTTCCGGCTCCAAGGTCTCAGTTGCAGGCTTGGGTTCATGATCTGACGACAGTGGCCTGTTTCTGGAATCTTGACAGCCGTGTCTTTCTGGCGACTCTCCAGGTTCATGGTTGTCCTCAGGATCGCAATGAGCATGATGAGAGACAACCTGCCGAGGTAGGCGAGAGGTAATGGAAGCTGGAAGTCGGTTTGACAGCCTTCTCACGAGCTTGGACATCTTCAAGGCATTCTGTGAATGGGTTGTGAACCAAACACGTCGGGGTTTACAATGCCTTAACTAGCCGTGATCGGAGTCGGTGTTGGTTATGCTGATGAGGTGAGTTATAACGTCATTCAAGAACGCATGCCGGGTTTGGTAAGTGATGCCCGGTTGCAAAGTCATATTGTGACAAGTCGGACGTACAATGAGGAATGGAACACGCAGACCTGTCTACGACTGTTCACCGAGTGGCAGTCTACTTGAAGACAGCAAAGCACATGCCTTGGAAAAAGCAAGGAGACAAGTTGGGACGAGGGCATTGAGACTGAAGTACGACGATACCTGCGTGGGTGGAGTATGACAACAAATGGAATCAACACGCAACAAAATGATGTCAGTGTTATAGTTGCTGCCACGTCCTTCAACTCGAAGGAGTGTCCAGATACCTGATACTTCAGGGTATCTGTCAGATGGTCATCGGCTTCCACTTCCTCCGACTTGACTCCTCTTCTTCCCTCAACCGTTGTCAAATGTTATCCCATGCTTCATCAAACTGTTCCCGAAGATACTTCTCAACAGTCTCCAAGCATTCCTTTTTGTGGTACCTCTCAAGACCAGGCCAGCCGTGATCCCAATAGATCTTCTGGAGGAAGGGGGTCACTGCGCGGACCTTAGGGTTGCGAACGTTCAGGTTATACCCGTCAAACACTTTGACAGGATTGATGGGTATCGCCCGGAGGTGAATAAATTGTGCTTTGAGCAGGTTGAAAAAGTCTAGCACGGTCCAGGCGACATGGCTCGCTCACCGTATTCCAGATCTGCTTTAAGTCCTCGATAAACTCGTCCCATAGGTTCAGCTCCACAGGTTCCCGTAATAATGGCTCGAGAGTGTCCTGGGCCTGTGCCCAGGACAGTCCCACCAGTAAATGATGCCCAGGTTTGTATCGACCAGGACCACGTCCTCCATGCTAATGACGAGGCCTATGATGTGAGGAGGGATTGGTTTCATCTCGTGGAACTTGTAGGGTTCGGTGAGAAAGGCCATTGTCTCCAATCTCTCACTCTTGGATCTTCCAGGCCTGTCCATGTCACGAATACCTTCGATCCAGGAGAGGAATCGGATATACAACGGACCAGAATCGATGGCCGATCCGTCACTCATCTCGCGGAGCTAAGGCATGTACTGGAGCAGCTTGATAACCTCGTCTGTTTTTCCAAGGTCTTTCAAGCGCTCGGGGGTAAGCTCGGGCCAGCCGCCCTCGGGCGGAAGGGAGAATCCTGGACTCGTCGATGTAAACTTTTGTGAGGAAGTTATAGTAATCGTTCACAGCAGTAACCGTCTCCTCGAACGAGTAACTGAAATCCTCGAGTTTAGGCATGTTGGTTGGGTTGCTGTCGAGAAGGCTTAGGAGGTTGGAGGAGGGGAGGGCGGGGGGCAGAGGAGGTCTATGTGAAGTGGTGAAGATGAGAGTTGAGATGATGTTGAAAGTAGTCTTATCAGAGCTCAAAACCCCATGGCCCCACCTCATGGCATCCAGTTTGTTGGCCATGCCCTGAGAATCAAGCTCAAGCTGCATGTTGGGACTTCACCTGCAGCCTTGCAGGGTGGTCTAACGTCAGGGCTGGGGAAGTTCAACCGAATCTAGAAAAGGGTCAGATCTCCCATTGCAGACATTCCACAATATGGTGACGGTGCTGGTGGAAAACTTGCAAACCATGCTACTGAGAACGGGAGAGACACATGCTCGGGCAAACTACAATATCAACCCGGTGTTTTCAAGCCCCTTACCTTCCTCACGCCATTTAATCCAGGTGTTGTAGGTCTGTCATGCTCAGGGGAATCTCAGAACCCAAAGTGTTGGACCGTTACCGCACTTATTGCGTGTATGCTTGCATCAAACATTGCCTGGCGGACTCTTTGTGCCTTCTGACTCTTTAATTGCTTGAATCTTACGAACATGTTGGAGCAAACCTCTGCCAATATGTCCCTGGGATAAAGGCCAACGTTTCTATAAGTTCCTCTCACACATCAGCAGATCCTTCTTGACCAGCTTCAACAAAGAGGGACGCAGGTGCAGGTGTGACCCAACAGCAGTATAAGACTTCAGCAAGCTTTGTTGTTGAGAAGGCCGTCTGCAACTGATGGACAGGATGGGGACAAGGAGGTGATATCAGAGAAAGCCAACATTGCAATCTGGTGCAAAGCCATATGGGCGTGTTGGAAGGCTGGTAAAGTTCATGAGGCCCCCTTATCGTCACGCGACTTCCTGTTTACAAAGTCATGTTCACCCTTTTGTCTCGCCTGTCTGCGACAACGACGCATCTACTCGTACATTTTAGTCTGATAATTCCGTCAACAAAGACGTGCCTACCTTTTTCTTGTCTTTTTGTCAACAAAACCAAACCCGGACCTTCATTTCATCCACACACAACGCGTTTACCACCTCGTTGTTTTCTTCATTCTCTTCACCTCACTTCTTCTCACTATCAACAAAGCATTTCCTCCACACGACTTCAGGTCGTCCATTGTGATTCGAGACTTTCGATATATACGATCTTCACATCTCCTAACGTTCCCAAGATGGATCCCACTCACAATCTCTCCGACCAAGCTTGTGCGGTTTGCACCTCTACCGACAACCTGTTCGAGTGCCCGAACTGCCTCGTTGTCAGTTACTGTAGGTCCTCAACTCCTCCATCACAATTATCCTTCCTTTCCCCTATTAAAGATCATCATTTCTCATCGTCCCGACTTTGTCGCGGATATCACCGATCAAGACTAACATCGCCAACCCCGAATGACAGGCAGCCCCGACCATCAATCAGCCCATGGGCAAGAGCACAAGAATATCTGCCACGAAGTCGTCAGAACCCGTTATGCATTCCTGCGCGAGACAGGCTTGCTTCGCGCCGACCCAAACATGAGCGACGACCGACTTGTCGGCCTATGGGGCCAGTTCTCTGAAGATGCTGCGACTCAGTCTTACATGCGAGCACGCATGACCGCTGCCCAGGCCCTCCTTAATGTCGGCACAAGGTTGGCCGCCGAAAAGGCGCTCGAGTACCTGACTGGGATGGTGGAGCTTGACAGCAAGAACCGCTTTGGGGTTGAGAAGTTGGTGCCCTCCTTGTTTCTACGCCTCGGGCGTGAGGAGGAGTACCGGGACTGGATCAATGCCCGCGCCCTTGCCAGCAAAACCCACGGACTTGGCTCCCGGCTTGGCCCGGTCGCGGATACGCAACGCCATCAGCGCCTTGTAGGCAAGGACCTGTGGAAGACGCTTCCGACTGGAGCCGCGTTTCCCTTCAAGTACGTTCCTGTCTTTCCGCACCTCACCCCGGAGGTCCTTTTCCCTGCCACGCGGCACGAGCGAAACAACAACGTTTGGTATCTGTCGTTCGATCAGCGGCAAATCCTCTTGTTCGTTGGTGGTTAGTGTCCAGTCCGCGACAAGAGTGATACCGTTTCTTCTTGGGCACTTCGGATGGTGTTGTCTCCGGACAGCTGGAAGCTGAAGGTCCCTTCGGACACACCTTCCTCCCGACGCTCAACAGGGCCATTCTCAGGGCTGTCATAGCTGCTGTGATGCTCCGCGACTGGAAGGCCGAGGGCGTTGATACGATCGTCATCGCCACCGACTCCGGGTATGTTGTGGACGGTGCCACCAACTGGTCCACGCCCCGCTGGAACCGTGAGGGATGGGCAGATGGGACCGTCAAGGTCAAGAATTGGGATCTTTGGTGGGTGCTCCTTGGGGAGGTGGGAAGGTTGATGAAGCGAGGGGTTAGTGTGGGATTCTGGAGACTCCCCAAGGGTACGAACGCCCTCCTCGAGTCAGCTGCTACGGCTGCCTACAATGCTGGGGACATGCAGAATTAGGTATTGGATTCGCAGAAGTGTTGAAGCATGTAGGGTACTGCCAAGGGAGAATGGCAAAGCCAACAAGATGTGAGATACAGTGAATCTTCAGAATGGAAGGACACAATATATTGAACAAGCTTGCCAAGTTGTATGTACATTCGACCTTTCTCGCATATCTCACTCTCTCTTGACAACGACACCTCACCATGAGAGCCTCCCCCTTCCAACCCCACTTCCTTAAGCCAACGTCGGGGCACTCGCGGCCCACGGAGCCCAGCTGTTGACGTCCACATTGGCGGTGCTGCGCTCGAAACCAGCGGGCGCGCTGCCCTGGTTGAGCAGGAAGTAGTTGATGAAGCTGTTGAGCTCCTGGTTCTGGCCGCTGGGGAACATGCAGTGGTTGTGACCGCCGATGAGCGAGAAGCCCATGTTGCCGGGGACGCCGTAGGCCTTGTAGATGGCACGGCCGGCCTTCATGCAGCCCGTCGTCGACACGGGGCCGAGCCAGTCGATGTTGTTTTCGAAGACGGCCAGGCCGCGCGGCACGATCATGGCCGCCAGGAAGTGGTGGTCCTGTGGCATGGTGGTGATGGACCGGACGTAGGGGTCAAAGTTGCGCGAGAACCACGGGTTCTCAGTGATAATCTGGCTGGCAGTCTGGATGTTGGCGCCGCGCGACTTTTGCTCGTCGCTGATGCGCCAGCAGGCGGCGCCGCCGGCGCCCGACTCCTGCGGGATGGTGAGCGCGATGCGCTTGACGAAGGCGCCTGTCACGAAGGCACCCTTGCCGTTGCGCGAGCAGCCGGTGACGCCGAGGCGCTTGGTATCGATACCCGACGCCTGCGGGCCGACCAACTCGAGAGCGTCAATAAGACGGTCAACACCCCACGCCCACGCCGTGAGCGAGCCGGCCGAGTGGTTGTTGCCGAAGAGGTCGTAGAACTTGCCGCGGCCGCGCGAGCCGCTGCCGGCCTGGGCGCCCCATTCGTCGTTGTTGAAGGTGATGGTCGCGACGTTGCTGGGGACGGGGATGGAGACGCCGCCGATGCCGATGATGGCGGGGAACGGGCCGGCGCCGGCGGGCTTGCGGATAGTCGAAGAGAAGGACACGGTCCGGCCGTTGACGGTGACGCGCACCGAAATGCTGTTGCCGCTCATGTTGGCCTCGACCCGGTCAGCGGGGCCAGGGAACTCTCCGAGCTCGTATTGTTGCATGATCTTGCTGATCTCAGCCCGGCGGCACTCAAACTCCTCCTTGGTCGTGACCCTGGAACCGCTCGCGGTGGTGAACGGATCAGGGAGCTTGGCCACATTGACGGTCGGGTAGCTGTTCTGAACCGGGCAGGTCTGACGCTCAAAGATCTCGCTGGCCGGAGCAGCGGCGACGAAGGCCGCGCTGGCCGTGACGAGCAGGGCGGAGGCGAGATGGACCATGATGACTTTTGCAAGTGAACTCCTGGTAAGGGTGAATAAAGTAGCGCACCGAGACCGAGGCAGATCCAGAGACAGGCGAGGTGATGAGGCTCAGGAGGGAGTTCTGTCGCAGGCTTGAGATCTTGAGATTTATACGTGAGTCGTCATGGTTGGTGTTGATATGTCCACATCGTCATACCCGCTCCCCTTCAGCGTGTCCCTGGCGTCTTCGTCGTATTTTTTCCACCATCAGGATGATCTTCCGAGCCTCAAATTAACTATTAACCAGTCAGTTGTACGTTCTCCAGTACTACCCCTGACTCCTTTCTCCCGATGCCCTTTCAAGATCTCTGAGCATAATAGATAGTTACAAGGAATATCGACCATTCCGTTATCCCCGCATATCATAACCGCTGTTGTTCCACGGGCTTGTCTAGGAACCGGGTATGGAGCTTCTGGAATGATGCAGGGCGGCCGGCTGCGTCGGTGTAAGTGAGATGGTGAGTGGCGGACGTCGAATATTCCAATTGACCGACAACCTCACGGCGGCTGAACATAGAACATCACGAGGACCTTGGCTTGGCACTTTGGGAGATGATCCATCATCAGTCTCAACAAGCGTTTACTCCCGTTGGGATGTTCTGGTCCTCTCATGTAGCACAGGTCAGTTATTGGAGGGGGCTTCGGGTAATAATATATTATGGGTATTTACCGGCACCCGCATCCACGGCCAACCCCACGGTAGAGATCACCTTGAGACTTCGGGACCTACTTGGGCCCCCGATTGGCACGCGGCAGCCTCAGCCCTGCCGCCGCCATACTGCCGAACCCAAAATCCCGGCCCGTGTCAAACCCCAGTGAGCGGGGCCGCGGGCGGCTGTTGTTTGAACTCTGCCATGATCTTTCTGTCATACTAATAACCCCCTGTTTGGGATGTCATCTGTTTCTCGTTCAGTAACCGTTCTGGTTCCTCGAGCATCCATAGGTGGGAAAACTGTTCGCCGTGGAATATTGCCTGCAGGCCGTTAAGATGGACATTAAGCAGGAACCAGCAGGATTCTAGACAATTTTCATATCGACTTCATTCTTCGAAACTTTCGTGTCCCCCTTCCAAGCATTGTAGAAATCGCGGCAGAAAGCATTTTTGTTGTTTTAATATCGGAGAGTTTGGAGCTCAGGAGATCTAGTGTCCGCATACAGTAGCCGAGAGGTGAGCAACGCCCCTTTTGGATCCGAGACCAAGCCTTCTGTACCCCAGGTGACGTTGTTTCGCGATGTTACTCCCCGGAATCTACAATGGATTACCCCAGACTTGGCATCCGGGGTGCGAAATCATACCGTTTTGGGCCAGCGGTAGATCCGGCGGAGGAAGATAACGACCTGGGTTCCCTAATGTATGCCGATGAGGCCTGTATTAACCGACGGGATACCTAGCCACAGAGACATGGTCCTCTCGGACTATTGGTGGTCAAAACACAAGCCAGTATGTAGAGACTATGAGTTTGGGAATTGGAATCCTTGTGCCTTTGACATACAAGTTTTCAGAACAGAAGGATGACGGCACAGCACATGTGGGTGGCGAGAAACGTGATTCAAGTCCGCCAGCAACCTGGGCTCAGCGCTGATCCGATGAACTGCATAGACATAGTGTTACCATGGATACGTCATCCCCATCCTTTGCCTGCCAAATAATCATACGCTTTGTGGCCGACCTGATTACGCTTTCGCTGCAAGATTATGAAAGACAGATGAAGTTGACAGAAGTTGATCTCCGTAAAGTTGTCAACAGAGGCAAACATCACGTTTGCTGTCGATCAGTTGATGATCTCAGATCCTTCATAGCGCAAGATGAGAAACGTCGATGCTGTTTTCTTTAGGACTAGCCAAAATGGATGACGAAATGCGAGTCACGGGCCATTTAAACATGGCGCGATGCCACGGATCCCTTTGTTGCTTTCTAGAATATTATCTGCTTCCAAACACTCTGTCGAAACTCTAGAATTCCCCAGTTAATTCCAACAAAGATCAGCATGGATGAAGGAGATATTCCCCAAGAGGTCCCCGCCTCGGAGGACTACCGCGGCGAACAGGAGAACATCCTGCGCGGCTACAAGGCAACCATTTCCAACCCGCGTACGACGCCTTCTACTGTCCCTATTCTTCAGAGACTTGACTTGGTCATAATTTCACACCGCAGCTGCTAACCGCGCAATACAGAAACCTCACAGCAGGCCAAGGACAAGGCACGAAAAGAGCTCGAGGCCTACGACGAGCCGTACGACGCATCCCAGGCCAGTCATGGAAGCAAGCAGGAGGGCGAAAAAGACCCCGGGAACGTTGCTCGCGGACTCAAGGCTAGCATTAGCAACCCGGGAGTTTCGGAAGAGGCGAAGGAGAGGGCGAAGGAGAAACTGGCCAAGTTAGGAGGGGAGTGATGCAGGAGATAGGAAGAGCATGAATGGTGAAGACGATCGTGTGCTTGGTTGTAATAATACCAATGGTTGTGATGTCCGGCCAAATGGATGGAATGGAGCAGGGAAAAATCAAGTACTACACAAGTGGACATCAAAACGTTTTTGAGCTCTTTCCATTGAACCCGTAAAGGATATAATTGCAGCTTTTCTCAACATCGAAAGCGGTGGGCGGTATGGCGCGTATCTGAGGTACATGACCCTGACCTGACGAAGCAGCCTCCGCCTTGCGACAGTCATAACGTCACTGCTCCACAAATTTTGTAGATCGGCATCTGGATCAGCAGTGATGCACCCGGATCGTGGCGAGGACAGCCATGCAAGTGAATCGAAGATTGAATCCGATGTTGTCGTCATATCTCAGGCCATAGGCTGAGTAGGTTGGTTGATATAAAATAGGATTGAACGTAACAAAACCTGCTATGATGTTTTAGCAGTGTCAAAGTACATCCACTAGCCTTTCGTCTTTTCAAGTAAAGAAGCAGCTCGATCAATTCCAACCTTCGTGATACACATCGCTCCATTCTTCCCTCCCCGTATCCATCAACATCATGACCGAAGCCGCCCCATACCAACAAGACACAAAGGAAGGCGCCGAACTTCCCAGGGGCGCGCCAACCGGGCAAGTGAATGACCCTTCATACAAGACCAAACGGAACGAGACTGTTCCAGTGGTAGACGATGATGCGCCGCTAGAGGGTCGTGGCCTGGGCAAGGCGGATAGTGACGCCCAGCTGGGTGAGTTGTGATTAATCACATGATCCGGCTTTGGGTAATTTACTTGTTTGACGAGCGGTCAACTAACAAACATGCAATACTCATGACTCAGAGGCGGATGAACGCGAAGCCATAGACAAAAAGAACATATTGAAGGAGCGGACGAGGCATGCGAAGCCAACGGGAACATACAAGGAGCCGTCTGATGAGCAGATGGGGTTGATGGAATGAGATAAGGGCGAATTGACACTTGAGCATGTATTAATGACCACGTTTTGTTTGTATTTTGTATTACTTAGGTAGTGGAGGTTTGATAGTGTTTAGACCAAACCTGGATCCCTTAAAAGTGCTCTCAATGTCGCTCATCTCTCCATATTACACGTGAATGCGGCGCCTAAGAGGCCCGTGGTCGATAGGCTTTCCTGTTCAGTGGGCCTAGGTTTAAAAGTTGACGAAAAGATAGTGAGTCTGGTTTCGACTTCCTCGCTGGTGGTGCTTATGAGTTTCCTCTTCGGGTGTCAAGGGGTTGGAGGTGTCAATAGGGTAAATAAGATCCCGGCAGCATATATATGGAGTCAGCCCGTATTATTGCCGCGTATACTCTAACAGCCAATCCCTCCCTGGTCGCTTCATGACGCGTATCTGCACAGATGGGCATATGGGGTCTGTAAACTTTGCGTCCTATCTACCCATTCGTGGATTTTCGAATCTCATGATTTTGACCTGGGACAGGTCAGGGGTTCTCCTCCCGTGATCTGTCCACCATATTATCCACACCGTCGGCGATGGCGAAGCTTAGATCTTTGTATCCCTGGATAAACCCCCAGTATCCCATGTCTCCAAGTCGTTGTGTTGAGGGCGGCACTTGGACAACTCGACTCTTAGGCATGGTGTTGCGGTCGCTATCTATCCTGGCCTTCGTAGCCAGAGGCGTCTTCGCCCACGGTGGCCTCTCCAACTACACGGTCGGCGACACGTGGTATAGCGGGTGCGTCCATGAACAACTCCTATATCCTTCCCCCCTCCACATTGCGACCGCTGCACATCTCACTCGTCCATCAACAACAACATCAAGCGGTAGACACTGTCCAAAAGCTAACCACCGTACCTCTTCAACACAGCTACGACCCCTTCACCCCCGCCGCCGCCCAACTCTCTCAACCCTGGCTGATCCAGCGTCAATGGACCAGCATCGACCCGCTCTTCTCCCCGACTTCCCCCTACCTCGCCTGCAACTTCCCTGGCACCGCGCCGCCATCTTACATCCCTCTCCGCGCCGGCGACATCCTCACCGCGGTTTACTGGTTCTGGCTTCACCCCGTGGGGCCGATGAGCGTTTGGCTGGCGCGGTGCGCAGGGGACTGCCGCGACGAGGACGTGACGCGGGCGCGCTGGTTCAAGATCTGGCATGCGGGGTTGCTGGAGGGGCCGAATTTGGAGCTCGGGATGTGGTATCAGAAGAAGTTCCAGCGGTGGGATGGCGGGCCGGCGCTCTGGCCGGTGAGGATACCGAGAGGGTTGAAAAAGGGGTTGTATATGGTCAGGCATGAGATCCTGTCGATTCATGTGGGTGGGAGGCCGCAGTTCTATCCCGAGTGCGCGCACTTGAATGTGACGGAGGGTGGGGAGGTGGTGGTCCCGGAGGAGTGGACAAGGAGGTTTCCTGGGGCGTATGACGATGATGGTGAGTATGTTGCTGGAGTAGAAGGCTCTGTGGACAAGGGGGATGTGTGGAACGTTGGTGTGAGATTGTCAGTGCTGACGACTTGCAGACGAGTCGGTTTTCATCGACATCTACCGGCCGGAATATGAAAACAGGACGGTACGTGGGTTAAGCAAGCCTCAGGTTGTTCGGGTTATGCTGACAACGAACAGGACTATGAGGTCCCTGGAGGTCCGATTTGGGAAGGGTACGTACAATCGCCTTGACTCTGTATTCAGAGGCTAACATAAACACAGCTTGGGGGAGATAGAGTTATGGCCTGAATGATGTCACTGAAACTCTTGGGCCGAGTCCTTCTCAGAAATGCACAAACAGCCAAACGCAAACCATGAGTATAATAACATTATGACCTCCTCCCTGAGCATGATTTTCCTTGCCCATCGCCGTGTCCAGAAACACAAACCCTTCTCCGTACTCTCTACCCCCTTCAAATCCCACCCTCCAACTTCCTCAACGCCATATCCCTAGCCATCTTCTTCTCCCTCTTGTCCTCCCTCCCACCCATTGCCGCCGACATCCCAGCACCGGTACCACCAACACCACCAAGAAAACCCGCAAACTTCCCACCCCTAGCCATCAACTCCTCATACCCCCCGCTCTCCACCACCACTCCATCCTCCAACATCACCACCCGATCCGCAATCTTCATCATCTCCCTACTATGTGTGACCACCACCACCGCCATCTCCTCCCCCTCCTGACTCACCAAATCGGCCACAACCCGCCTAATATCCGCCGCAGCCTGCGCATCCAACGCGCTCGTCGGCTCGTCCATGACCAACAACTTGGGCCTCCTCGCCAGCGCGCGCGCGATGCACAGCCTCTGCGCCTGTCCGCCGGACACTCCGATCCCGCCCTCCCCGAGATGCGTGTCCCACCCCTGCGGAAGCGACTCAATCAGCGCGTCGATGCCCGCCATGCACGCCGCGGAGAGGAGGTTGGCGTGCTCGCGCAGTGGCGACGTCTCGGGCAGGCCGTAGGCGAGGTTCTCGCGGACGGTGGCGGGGAAGAGGAATGGCGCTTGTGGGACGTAGGTGATGTGGCTGCGCAGAGTCGGGGTGTGGAGGACGGAGGCTGGGTGGTTGGCGTAGGTGAGCGGGTGGGGAGGATGTTCGTGAGGACTACTGGGCCTGGAAGAGTCGGGGTTGGAGGAGTCGAGAGGGTCGTACAGCCGTAGCAGGATGCTGGTGAGCGTGGATTTTCCGCAGCCTGAGGCGCCGACGATGGCGGTACACGTGCCCGGGTTAAAGTCCAGCGTGATGTTGCGGAGGACCGGGCTTTTTGGGGAGGTTGGGTAGGCGAAGCGCAGGCCGTTCAGACGGACGGGTAGAGGGGATGTGGCCAGGAGTCGGATGTGGCCGCGAGATTCGTGGCTAGATGTCGGGGAGAGGTTGGCGTAGTAGAGCATCTGGACTGCGGTGGTTTTTGCTGCTGCGATCTGTGGGACGTTGGCCAGCATGGCAACGGCGGTCCCGATAGTGAACAGGAGCAGGCTGTAGACCAAGATGACGTCGTCAACCGTCGCACGGCCGTCGCTAAGGATCTTGCCTGCATAAAACAGCAGGAGTGCCGTCATCAAAGGACCCAACGATTGATGCAGACCGTACGGGACACCAACCCAGGCTGCGCGCTTGATGCCCAACTTGTATGCCATCGATGCTGCCTGCTCGTGCCGGTCCGAGAAGACGTCCTCCAGTGTGAGTGCGCGGACAACGCGAATGTTAGTAAACGTCTCGCTCAGCACAGTGTTGGCATTGGTCGCTGCCCCTTCACACCGAGTTTCCCACCTGTCACTGGCCCACGAGTTAGCGCGGGCGGCAGCAACAACGACAGGAAGAGCAGATAGTGTAACCAAGGTGAGATCGAACCGGATCACCATGGCCCAGGCCAGTGAGGCAGCGGCCATGACGCTGACGATCAGCACAACTGGCGCAAAGATGCCGACCAGCTTGCGCATCTCCTCAGCGTTTCGATCGAGACACTGCGCGATCCGGTTGGGCGAGTGGTTGTCCTTGTCGAACCACGTTTTGGGTTGGCAGAGGATACGCTTGAAGGCCTCGGCGCGGAGAGTGTCAACCCAGTGTTGCGCGACCTTCTCCATGAGCATGTATGCAAGGAAGGTGGAGGCGGCATCGACAACACCAACGGCGGCCAGGGCGCCAGTCCAGAGGGCTGTGTTGGTCTCACCAACCGGTCCCCAAAATCCGGCAAGAAGCTTGCTGAAGAACAAGGCGAATAGGGGAGTCCCGGCCGCGGCAACAAGGCACATGAGAATACCAAGAAGGAGCTGGATACGGCCAGTATTGTCGAGCGTCGGCCAGACCGTCTTGAGGATTGCACGAAGGCTTGGAGCGGGACGTCTGTTCTTTGGGGGCTGCTTCCGGTCCTTAGGCTTGGCCAGCCGCTCGAGAAAGAAGGCTTCCAAAGATTCCAACGACGCCTGGCGTTCGGTGCCGAGTTCCTTCTGGAGGACCGCGCGCGCATTGGGTGTCCTAGACGCTTGCACGCGGAGCCCCTGCTGGATGACGATCTCGGTACTAAGCCTGCCGCTTGGAAGGCGTTGAGAAGCTGACTTGTCGAAATCTCGGGAGGTTTTGATGGACTGACGAGTTGTTGTGCGGCGAGGGGCAGGCCGCTCGGCAAGGGTTTTCTCGAAGGCGGCCGTAGCCCGAAGTGAAAAGTGTGGAAAGAGCCCCATAGACATCGGACGGCCATCGATGAACGTTCCCCGAAGGACCTTGGCAAACTGCGCCTCTTGGACTGGCTCATTGTCGGACCAGTCTGTCTCGTACTCACTTCCGCTGTCGCTGGAACTGACGTAGCTTGATTTGTTGTCAGCTGAAGCAGCAAGCGTCGCAAACAGACCGTCCTCGTCCGTCGAGATGTCCCTGCGAAGCCCTTGCTGGACGACGGATCCGTCAGCCATGACATAGACGTACTCATCATCCTCGATGTGACCGATTTCGTGCGTGATGATGATGGTAGTTTTATCTCTTCTCCAAAGGCGAATTGCGTCAAGGATGAGGGACTTGCTGATGGGGTCCAGGCCGCTGGTAATCTCGTCGAGGATGAGCACAGGAGGATCACGAAGCTTTGCGCGGGCGAGAGCTAGGCGCTGCTTCTGACCACCGCTGAGGTTGTAGCCCCTGGGACCAACAGTCGTGTTGATCCCTTCCGGCATGTCGGCGATTGTTGACTGGAGGAGGGCCATCGTACAAGCGGTGCGGACCTCATCGACCGTAACAGTGGTGGGATCGTTTGCGCCAAATGCCACATTCTGGAAAAGAGTCTCGTTGAACAGCGTGCTGGATTGCTGGATGAGGGTGACATTGCGACGGAGCCATTTGAGGTCGAGGGTCGTGATGGAATGGCCGTCGAGGCTGACTCGACCCGTCAGGGGCTCATAGAAGCGGACCATGAGGTTGCCGAGGGTGCTTTTCCCAGAGCCACTGCGGCCGACAACAAAGGTGAGCCGGCCAGCTTCGAAGTGCAGATCCGAAGGATGCAGCACGCGCTTCTCTGGGTTTGATGGATACGCAAAGCTGACCTGGTTTTTGTCAACCGATGTCGCATACGAGGAAAGAGTCTACGAGACTTACGTGATTCATCCGGATGTCGCCCTCACACTTCGACGGCCTCAGCCATCCAGACGTCTCGAGCTGATCATTGTCTTGGTTCACCAGATCCGCCAGGGCCTGGCCTGCTGCCATCCCCTTGCCCAGGATGAGCCACTGGGGTCCGACTGTTTCAACGGACTCAAACGCAATCAAGACGGCGTAAAAGGTGGTGATCGCATTTCCAGGAGTCAGCTCACCACGCTTCACGAGCACGACCGCCAAGTAGAAACCGACTACGAATATCAGGATGAGCCAGAACTTAACATAGCTCATCCGACCGCAGTTGTACAGGACCTGACGGAAGTAGAACCGAGCCGACCTCTTAATCGCCGAGATGAACTGAAACGCTTCATGGTCTTCACCGTTGTAGACCTTGACGATGTCGATGGAAGTCACCGCGGCGTTGACATGCTTGGCGGCTTGAGCGAACTCTCTTTTTTGGGCGTCGATGGCTGGGTCTAGATGGTGGCTGATGGCCCAAAGGATGACCCCAGAGGGAATAGCAGTGGCCAGGATTGCGAGCGTCAGCTGGTAGGAGTGAGAGAAAGCGACAGCAGCACAGCCGAGGAATACGAAAGTGTCACGGGCAATCAGGCCCAGGGTCTGAGACGTGGCCGCCTGGAGTTCCCGGGTTTGTCTGCGATATGACTGTCAGCATCAAAGGACGGTAAGTAACGTACACCCCGGAGCAGACTCACGTTGCAATCCCAACAACCAGTCCTCCAACACCCTCTCCCTGCTTCTCAAACCATCCCATGTTCCTCTTCAACAGGGTCGCAAACACCTGCTCTCGTGCTGTCTTGGCCCTGAGTTCACTGCCCACAATCCAGGCCGCGATGTCAAACGTGGCGACAGCCCACATGCCGGCGCCCAGAACGGTCAGCCAGAGAGCCCACTGCGAGATCTCGCTCAGGAACGGGTCCGGAGCGAGGACGCCGGCAGCGAAGCGTGAGGCGCATTCGAAGACGTGGCCGAGGAAGATGGCATAGGCCGTGCGGCTGCCGGCCAAAACAGCGGCTGTCGTGAATGAGACCACGAGAAGGGGGACGTGGGCCGGAGGAGTGAAGGCGAAGAGATGTGTGATGTTGGATTTGGCCTTGGTAGGAGATGATGGAGGAGGTGATGTGGCAGGATTGGGATCTTCGACGTGGATGGCGACGTCATTCGACAAGTACTTGTCCGGCGGTAGGCCGTCAACAGCCTTGGATGACGCCATGATGGTGTCTTCGCAGGAAAGAGGTCGTGTTCTTTGGTCTGGTTGGCTGCGCGAGGAAAGTCAAGCAGGTAAAGGAGGCAAGGATTGAACACAACGGTGAGGTGAAAGATGAAGTTCGAGATGAACTTGGAAAAGTTGACTGGAGTAGAAGAAACAACACTTTGCCGGACAAGAGTCCGATCACAATGGTAGGCTTCCATAATCTGCAAAACATAGTTGTGTTGCGATGTGTCTCGACATGTAGTATTATGGTGTTGAGGGGACCCTTTGTGCTGTCTTTAACATTGTTCTGAAGTGGGTCGAGGAAAGGGGTTTGGAGAACAATGCTAAGGCAACCAAAGGAACAAACAACACGCTTCAGGGGGACAGTGCACTGGCCAAACTCGAAATCCACAACCTTTGGGAAAGGGTTCTTCGATTGTATTGGGTATCGTTTCTCATTGTGAGCTCGATTTCGCGGCCTCGGCCTTCTCTTTTTGGGCCTGCTCGTAGATCCAGTCATTCAGGCCCAGCTTGTTTCTCGCAATCTCGACGGCATAGAACTGCATGCGCGGGACTAGTTCACGACATCAGCATAAAGAACATAGACTTCGGCATTTCGGACGACACAGATGTGTAGGGTACTCACCAAAGATGGTCTCATCCTTCCCGTACTCCCACTTCGGGTTCGCACGCAGCATGGTGCCGAAGTTGAAGTCGTCAATCTTCTTCTCGTACGCCATCATGAAGTTTCGCCACCGTTCCTTTCCCTCCTTGCTCTTCATCTTATCCTCGTCGATGGTCTCTGCGGGGTCAAACTCGGGAAAGTCGCGCTTCAGGTGCTCGTAGATTTCGTCGTCGTACTTTGTCAGACGCAGTGATGAGCCCTTGACACGCTCGAGGATGGACCAGTAGGTCTGCATATGCTGGACCACCTTGACGGCAAACTGCTTCTCGATCTGTAAAGGTGTTAGCCCAACCCCTTGGACAAGACCCATGACAACATATGACCGGGTTCATACATCTTCGAGATTCTCTGCCGTGTCAGGGTCGAAGGCTTTGGGAACTTGCTGAGTCGTCGCCATCTTGGTTGGCCCGATTTGTCAATTGTGAAGAGGCCGTAAAGACTGTAAGTCCAGTTAAGCCTTGGGATTCAGATATTAGTTGCTTTGTGGACTAACTTCGTTCTGTTGTGCACCTTCACGTCCAGAGCTCGCAGCTGATGGTGGGGTGTTTTTGTTGGCGGGGTTCGGCTTATCGATAGAGGGTCAAGATAGATTACATAAACACAGCTTCTTATCGATAACCCCGAGCCCTCTGCTTCAGCATCCAAACTCCCTCGACCTCGCGACATCAGTGAATGACCAGCTCCTCATCATATTCTCTGTTCCTCTCATCATCAAGCGTATCTCCAATCCCGACAATCTCGCACCCACCCAACAGTGTGACATACTTCGGTCCCTGCCTATCATCTCCCACTCCCTCAGGACGAAACACCAAAGGCAAGGGACAGTGTTCAACCTCGTAGATGAGGTCTCCGACTCTTATTCCATCCGGCCCGTGACCAACAAGCCCGCCCTCCGTCACGAACAGCCATCTCTTGTGATCAACAAGATCCGACATGTTGGCAATGACATTGTGCCCCGGGGCAGGGATCACGTCCAGGAATGCGGCGTCAACATGTTCCCAGCCCATGAGTGATCTGACGTCAACGCCCGGAAACATTGCTTTGGAATAATCTGCAGCATAGTCCTCGCCGTCCAAATCCAGTCCCAAGACGGATGCGGCTGTGGAAGACAGCTCATCTTCATCCACCGATCCAGCGGTCTCGGCTTCCGCACGGAGGACTTTCTCATACTCCATCCGGATTATAACTGCGAATGCAAACGCCAATTTGTGCAGGCTCTCCCCCGTGGCTGGGTCGAGCTCGGCCGGGTCAAGGCGGGAGAGCTGCCGGTTCATGATGAGCCGCATCAGGGCCTGTAACGGTGGGATCTTTCCTGCGGGATACGGCCCCGGGTGCGAGCGGAGATAGTCGCCACAGAACTTGACCGCGATTTCCAACAACTGCGGCGTTGGCCAGTTTGGGTCTGGGCAAAGCTGCGTTGCGCTGGCGATCACAGCTCGCAGGCGGGCGCGTAGCTGCAGATAATACCCTGCCCGGGTGACGCCCACGATGAAGGAGGTGGCTTGTCCTTTTTCTGACGCGCTGAGGTGATCAATGGCTCTGTACTGCGTGAAATAATTATTATCCAAGGTGCACAGGTCTGGAACCCATGAGGGAAGGCCGGGGCCCTTCTCGTCTTTGCTACTCGCGGCCTTCCAGATCGGGGGAGTGTTGTCAGGTCTGCCGGCGTAGATGAGCAGCTCCAGGTCCATACGCTGCTTCAACGTACGCAAAGCCCATGTCATATACACCGAGCTGATTGAGTCGCCATAATCCGGGACAATCGTTTTGTTGTTCCTTTCGCCATTCTTCGAAGATTGCTGGTGGTGGATAAGTTGCATGAGGCCGTAGACGGCATCACGAGGGTCGGTGCACGCGCGCGTGTGCGCGACATACAAAATGAACAGCCACCCCGGCTTCAGGCGGCCCTGTTGTATGTCCTGGATGATTTTTCGGAAGGCGAGTTGGTCCTTAAGGGCCAGGCGCAGATACCACCAGGCTTTGGTGGTATCAGCGGTATTGGCGCCAGGTGATGGTGCCGGTATGTCGTCCTGGGATGTGGTGGTCTCAGCCTGAGATAGTACTGATTCATATGTCTCGGCCCATGAGACAGGAATCAGGCCACCTGCGCTTATGGGATCATCTTCGCCAAGCATCAACGAGATACACTCTGCAAACTCGTCGAACAACGCCTCGGTGAGAGTCACGTCCTTGGACATGTAGACGTGTGATGCTGGGTCTGCCAGCACAAGCTCTTGGACGATCCAGGTACGCTGCCAGTATCGATTGTGGAACAAGAGCATGAGGGCCATAGTCGCGTTCTTGTTTCTCCAAAAATGCGGCATAGCCTCAACGAAGCGTGTAGCCAGGCTAGTCAGGTCGGGGCCGGCGGGGTGTGTTCCGGTCGTCGTCGAGGCTGCCTGCGAAGTCTTCGGGCCGGTATCATGTTCAGTTTCTCCTGTATAGTTGTCTCCCTTGGCTCCAGCTATCGGAGACACGTTTGGTCCAGCTTCCTGCGGCATTGGCGACGCCTTGAACCGTTGCCATTCCTGGGCGATATCGTGGACAAGACGCAACCCGCTGATTTCAGGGAAGAAGCCGCTTTCCTCCCATCGCTCTTCCTCGCTCAACCACGACACGACACCCCGGGAACCGCGAAACACCTGTCCCATGAGAACCACCTGGCTGTTGCGCTCCGATATGTCGTCTTGGTTGATACAGATGGCGTCGATCCACAAGGGAATCCCGCGCAGGTGGCCGACCGGGTCCGAGGCGAGGTCCGGAAAGCGCGAGGGATCCGCTCCCTTGATCCCCAATCCATTCCGCCTTAGGGTGAGCAAACAGTTGTGCAGATTGAGCCGGATCTCGAATGGCTGGCCGTTGAGGAATATACGGCAATGGTCACTCTCCGGGGGACCCCACGCGTAAGAGAGGGTGGCGTAGGCAGGGTTGTCAAGTAACGAGACCGTCTCGAGTTCACCACGGATGGGATCATCCTCAAGCCTGTTACTATCGGCATCGCTATCGCCTGTGTTATTTGCGCCGACAGAGTTTTTGGTTGTTGTTGTGGCCGTTGTTTTGGGTGGAAAGAGCCAGAGGACCCGAATCTCACGCCGTGAGGCATCAAGGGGCTTGTAGATACTAGACTCGTCGTGTATTTTGCCCAGTGTGGAATAAAGTCTTGCGCTGGTTGTTTTGCGAAAAGAAGATGATGGCGGGAACTGACTGATTGCAAGAGGTTTTGGATGTGTGAGGCGAAAGCCGGCAGTCGCCAGGCGCGTCAAATGCGCCATCAAGCCCCTCGCCATCATGATGGGCGGGCCTCAGCATAACAATGTCAAGGTCACGCCCGCGGCTGTCGGGAGGGTTAAATTTGTGCAGACCAGATCTCTGAAGCATATATATCTCTGCATTCCTCACTTTGGTTTTAACCCAAGAACTCCGACGGAGAATTCAGGTGACTGCCGGTTGGGTAGAGGTTAGGCAGACTCACGTAGTTAGTGCTTGTTAGTGCTGATGTTGTGGCCCTTATAATCGGGTGGCCTCGCCCACAAGTGGGACCAGAAAAACGCCGTGAAGACTGCCTTAAACAAGGTGCACAGCAACGAGAAAAGGGACTTCAAGAATCAGGCCCCTTGAAGTTCGTTTTAAAGGTTCGAAGCGTGATACTTGCTCTATTATGGCAACTATAATATCCCGGGATTGCCACAGCTAGTTCCCCTTCCAAGCTTTCCAATCTTGCAACTCGTCTCGCCCTCTAGCAATAATTCCCTGGAGGAATGCTTGATTACATCATACCCGTTAGTGTCGTTCTTAAAGGTGTTTCCACCGCCCTCGAAGTCGAGCGAGTCTTCTAATAGCACCGGGACAAATAGAAATAAAGGACGGGGAAAACCTACTAGAAGTTGGGGCACCGCTGAGACATGCAGTTGTACACGCACGCCGGTTCTATTAGGCAACGGATGGTCAACAATTGCACTCTGCAAGGAGTATAGGCCAGCTCTCAACTCACGGCATGGGACTCCAGGAATCCAGCAGTAGTACTAAGTAGGTCGTGTCAGCAACATCCAACCTCGCAAGTCACCTCTGAAGATCTTCGATTCAGGACTTACTTCCCTGCATTGGTACCAGCAAATATCCGGCGTCGGGTACCAAGGTCCGGGGTCAGGCGTAGGCGATGGCGAAGGCTGAGGGTTTGAACTCCCTGACCCAGAGCCGGAGCCGGAGCCGGAGCCGCCACCGCCGCCGCCGCGAGTAGGACCGCCGGGAGGGTCCTTCATTTCAGGGGCCTCAATGAGCTCGTAGGGCTCAGCGGCGGGATCGGGAGCTGGAGCAGGGGCGGCGAGGGCGCCGGTCACGAGGGTGACGGTTAGGAGAAGGGCTTTTGTGAGCTGCATTTGGCTACGGGCGTTTGGTTTTCCAAAGTGTAGTGCAAAATTGTCTCGCTTAAGTTGTGTCTCTCAGAGAGGAGGAGGAGATGATGTCTAAGAATGCAGAACGGTGTGTGAAACTTCGATAAGGTTGTGAGTCCGTTCCTGGTGCAAGGCAAACTATATATGCAGAATTTCCTGGCTATAAATATTTGAGCCTTTCTCGAAAACCGCCTGGGGTTTCTAGGAAACATTGACGGGTCTTCCCAATCCCGGAAAACCTGTTACCGGACCGACTTCACAAAACCAGACCCGGGCACGAGACTCAGGTGCCGCTGCAAGTATCCATTGAAGTGCATTAGAGCGTTGCAACCTTGTATCTTGTTAATTTATTTCTGTTGTATTGTCCGTTGGAGTGTTTCGTTGGTTCCGAAACTAAACCTGTATTGGCTCAAATGTTCTGTCAACGATTCGTTGAAAACACCCGGTGAGAGTTGGGACCAGGTATTAGCAGCGGGCTTTTTATCGGTGCTTCTTCTTTTCAACTCTCTTCAAGCTAAGGGCAAGATTCAGCTAATGCCAACTGTTTTGCCATTAATAGTTGAGTGGCTATTTAATACAACCTTGTGACACAACATGGTACTCATTATGCTTTGCATTGGCTCCGAACATCCGCGCTGTATCGGAAAGACTTTCTTCATGCTCGGTCCACAGTTGGTAAGCTTCTTTATACTTATTACCCAGCCTAGGTTAGGTAATAGAAACAACGTCACCGCCGTCTCCTCTACGGACAGGTTCTGTTGGTCAGTCAACTTTGCCTTCCCCAACGGTACCTTACTCTCAAGTCTGTCTAAATACCCAAGAATTGAGCTTTCATGGCCCCATTTTGGCCAAGATCTTGGAACCTGCTCGTCATGTCAAAGGCCATTCTTTTGCACTGGGCCGAAGGCTGTACTTCAGCCACGGGCCCTGGCCGGGTAATGCATTCGATCGCTGCGTGTATATAGAGAGGTAGGTACGTAGGCTCACTCCCTCACTCTTTGAGTTTTTAGCCAGTTCTAGAAGCATACCTTACATTCGCTTCCTCCATTCCTACCCTGTCTATTAGACTGCTCACCCACCATAGTGGCAAAATTCCTGGGCTTGGAAGGCCCGCCGGCCTCCTGGAACACCTCTTAGACTTCTCATGTCAACGAGGCTTCCAATGCCAGTTGATAGCTACCTTTCCGCAGCGATAAGCAAAATCCTTTCACCAATCCTCACTTGACCTCAACAGTCGTCCCTTTAGCATCCCTCGTGACCAAGCCCTGTTCAACATCCTCCGCCAGGTGTAGCGTGAACAGCACAACAAGATAGACCTGTCCCGTAGCCCGATTTCGAAGCACGTATCTGAGCTGGTGTGAGCGTTTGCGGTGGCCCCTGAGCAGAGTAAGATTTGTCCGTTTGCTGGCAAACGAAAGACGGAACAAGAGAAGAATCACGTACCTCACGCCCTGGCCATCCCAATACTTAATCACCGGCAGCCGAAACCCCGGCAACCTCACCTCTAACTCCCCAAAGTCAAAATACGGGTTGAAGAAATCCACCGCATACCACCTCCCATACTCCCACACCCACTTCTCCTTCCCCAGCTTGCTCAACGCCCACTTGGACCTCTGCTTCCCATCTTCTGGCGCCCCGACCTTCCTCCTCCATTCCTTCCCCTCCTCATCCCCGCCCTCTTCAACCCATAACCCGCCCCGGCGCGGATCGTGCTCCGCCTTGCCGACATGGACGGTATTGAACGAACTCAGCGCGGGGCCGAAGAGGTAGGGCTCGTCGGCGTAGACGTCGCCCTCCAGACCGGGGTCAATGAACCACTTGATGATGTTCAGGGCGGTGTTGATGCCCGGCGGGAGGCGGTCGCGGACGGGGTGGCCGAGGGTGTTGCCGAATTGGAGGTCTGCGGCGGGAACTCCTGCTGGCGGTTGGGGGGTTGAGCTGTTGTTTTCTGAACTGGAGATAGAGCCATCCTTGTCTTCCTCGCTATCAAAATCTTCCGCCTCATCCTCCTCGTCGCTGTACGTCGCAGGGTCGGCCGGATCCCCTGGGCCAGTTGGGATGCGATTCCCATCTCCATCCCCATCACCATTTCCATTCTCCTCTGCATTACCTTCCCGAGCATCGTAAAACTCATCCCCCTCCCCGCCATCACTTTCCCCATCCCTCCCTTCTCCCGCCTCATCCCCCCTTCCATCAGAACCGCCCGGACCACCAGGGGGGAACAACCGAAACCTTACCGCAATCGAGTACGTATCCCCCCTGGAAGCATGCGGTTCGCTTTGAAAATACGCCGACGTCGACGGCGCGTCGCGCGGTATCCCGCGGAAATTATGCACCCGCACCGCCACGTGCGCCTCGCAGTGCTCGCTCAGGATGCGAACCGTTCCGGCATCTTTTTTCACTTCCGTCTTGTTGTTGCTGACTCCTGCGGCGGCGGCGTTCAACCCCTTGCTTAACCCATGCTTCTCGTTCCGCTCACCGTTTGCCTCCACTTCATCCTCCGTACCATTATCCTCATCCCCCGAGTTACAACACGATGATGACGATGATGACGAGCAGGACGAGGAGGAGCATGAAGAAGACGCAGATGACGAGGATGAGGCGGAGGAGGATTGGGAGAACGGCAAGTTAACGGGCACTTCAACGTGCGTGGAGAGGTCATAGCTCGGGCCAGCGGTGACGCGGAGGAGATACTTCGGCTGGTCGCCGGTAGTGGCAGACGTATCGACTGCGGTGGCCATGGATGAGGATATGAGTGAAAAGAAACTGGGACGATCAATTTATGTGAGAATGGTTGAGACAGTAGGGTTAATGTTGACTGGTTAAAGTCTACTGTTAGGGCAAGTAGTTGTCGTGCTGTATCTTTGTGAATATCGTCAATGTCAAGCAGAAAAATAATTTTTTTCCACAGACCAGACGAAAACATCAACGACGCGTTGAAGGACCAAGTTTGGGTGATGTCCTGTTCTGTGGCGATGACGTCGTTCGCCACCAATTTGTTGGTCACCGCCAAGACTTTCCGAGTTTGATCTCCAAGACCACAATGCCCTGCAAGCGAACTACGCATCATGAACGTGCTCAGAGCAACAGGCCTGTCTATTCCCGCTCGAGGTCGGCCAGAGATAGCACGGTATTATACACAACTAGACATGCTGTAACCAGCTACCCCAACTATGTCGCTAGCTTCCCAGCCTTTACTCCTCATCATCCCCGTCAGTGAAGTACTCAAAGTCCGCCGGCGGCCTAGCCTCCTCATCACCCTCGCCATCCTCATCGACAGCGGTGAGGACGCCCGCTGCAGCCGCAGCACCGCTTCCCGCACCCGCAGCGGCGCCGGTGTTGGCAGCACCCGACCGAGCTCCCCGCTGCCCCCGCGACGTAAGCTGGAGCAGCTCAGTCAGCTCCTGGATGTTGCTGCCTCCGCCCATCGCGCCGGATGGCCAGTTCTGGAGCAAGGTCTGAGCAGCGTTCCTGGGCGCCGTGCCCGAGCCGCCCGCCCCACCGCCCGCCACCGGCGCACGTTCCGTCGTCACCTTCTTCAGCTTCTCCTCGATCAGAGTCTTGGGCTCGCCGGGCTGAGTGTCGAACAGCAGGATCGGACCGCCAGTTGGCTGTGACGCGTTAGCATGATAGCCTATATTCAGGAGAAGGGGCCGGCGAAAACTTACCTTCTTCACCGGCTTGTAGCGACCGGCCGGGAAGCTGATGTACTTGAGCTGGCCAGGCAGGACGCGTGACATGTTCTCAATCTCGTAGCCGACCTTCTCCTTCTCCACCTTCTTCTTGTCACTGCTTGAGGCAGCATCCTTGTCCGCCGCAGCCTCGCCCTCCTTCTCCTTGGAACCTTCGGCCTTGGGCTTCTTCTCCTCATCCACGTCCATCTTGTCACCGGCAGGCGCGGCGGTCTTGGTAGCAGTGGGCGTGTCGATATCCATGCTCTCGCGGCGCTGGGCGCGCTCCTTGCGCTGAGCACGGCGACGGGCTTGGGCAGTCGTGGACAGGATGGCGGTGGTGACGAGAGCGGGACCCTCCTCGACCTTGACCTCCTGTTCCGGAGGGTAGTCAAAGAGGCTGGGCCGCGTGGCGCAGTGGAACTTGATGTTTGGAATCTCGAGATCGGGATCCAGTCCGATAATGGAAGTGGGAGCAAAACTGAGAGAGAGGAAGTGGGTGAAGGGGAACCAGTACCAGTACTGGGTGAAGACGGCCATACCAACAATGCCGGGCATGTTAAGGTTGCCGGTCTGTGTTTGCAGGCCGATGGTGCAGTTGCGGCCGCCGGCATCTAGGATGCCGAGGGCAAGGGCGGCGCCGAACTTGGTCATGGCATCCTCGTGGCGGTCGCCAACCACCTTCTTGAGCGTCTTGCGGATGGACGTGACCTTGGGGTTCATGGCCTCGTTTTGCTGGATCATGATCATGGCCAGAGCGATGAGAGCTCCCTGACGGACAAAATCGCTGGGGTCCTTCATCATGGGCTCCAGCAGGTCGATGGCCTCCTCCAGGCCGGTACCAGCGCAGGCAATGCCCAAGGCCATGGCAGAGCCGTAGCGAACGTGCGGGTTGTACGACTCGGCAAGCAGCTCGACCATGCGCGGGACGCTGCCAGGCTTGCGGAAGAGGATGAAACCCAGACTCATGACGGCGATGCGGCGCACATCATCATTGACATCGCTCACTGCGGTGTGCAGCAGTTTACGAACAGCCTTGTTGCTGCCGGTGCCGCAGTAGGCCAGAGCCACCGTCAAGATGCCACCGTAGCGCAGAGTCGGGTCGGGGTCATTCAACAGGCCAGCTATCATGCTGTCGGCGCCCTCCTGCCGTCCATACATGATCAGGGCCATACCGAGGGCACAACCGCGGACGATCTTTTCGTGGCTCGTCTCGTGGGCGTAGGTGAACAGGGTCTCGAGGGCCTTGGCGTTGCCAGTACCCAGCATGATGAGACCAATGGCCAAACCGACAGCCTCACCGTTCAGCGCCGAGTCGGCAAACAGAACCTTGGTGAGGTCCTCATAGATCTGTTCATTCCCGCAGGCCATTCCGGCAATACCAAGGCCAAGTGCACCACCGTGCTGGATCACTTCCTCATCGGCGGCGTTAAACATGGCACGGAGACTGTCAAGAGCCTCAGCGCCATGGTTGGCATGGATCAAGCCGTAGGCGTAGAGCGCGCCACCTTGACTGAAGATGGAACCGCTCGACACACCGCCCTGCTTGGGGAGGTAGGGCTCAAGAAGCTTGCGGGAGTGGTGGATATTTCCGCGGTGGATAACACCGAGAGCAGCAGTGGCGGTGAACTTGGACCAGTTCACGGCCTTGCCCAGCCATTCGAGATTGTCGCGGAAGAACTTGTCATTGGTCGTGCCGGCGTTCATGAAGGCATTGCAGAACGTGACGGCCGTGTGGAAGATGGAGTTGCGAGCCTCTAAGCTGTCGCGAACTTTGTTGAGGATGCTAAGGTCGGTGTGGTTGTTGCGGTACAAGAACTCGAGGTTCAAGCGGATGGTAGTGGTGCCGTCCAGGATTTGGCGGATGTTGCGGTACACTTTGGCAACCTCCTCCGGGAGCTCCTCGGAATCATCCTCCTGATTCTCGAGGAGAGGTGCCGACTCGGCGGCGGCTCCTTCGGCGGGGGCGGCCTGTGTCTTCTTGGATGGCTCTCCCGAGGGAAGTGCCTTGATGACCTTGGCCAAAAACTCTTGTGTGCCATTGTCGTAGAGATCAAAGGCAATTTGGTAGGCTGTAGCGATGGCGGTCGCATCCCCCTTGGTCACCAGCTGAAGCAACAGGGCAGACGCCTCCTCGTCCGAGTCCAAGTACACCACACACTTGGCAATGGCGAAGTAGTCTGGGTTAGGTATGTCATTGAGTAGGTCGAGGATTAGACGCAGCATCTCGGTGCGGAGACTGCGTTCCTGGACAATGTCCATGCAGATGCTGAGGGCGTAATCCATCAGGTCTTCGGCAGCGCCCTGGCCGCCATCCTGTGATGCACTACCCTTGGCGCGCTTGTCGTCCTCAGCAGCGCGCTTGATGACGCGCCGGAGGACATCGAGATTCTTGGCCTCAACAGCAATACCCACCACCTGGCGGTACTTGCCCTGCTGGAGACTGCTCTCAAACAGGCGCTCAATGGTACTCTCGAGGGCTGCCCACGTGGCTTGGTCTGTGATCTGGGCGACGGAAGCCGAGCGGCCCTCCTTGGTCGGCTGGAAGCTGGGATCAAGGATGGTGTTGTCATCAGCCGAGCGCGACAGAAGCGACTTCGGGGGCAGGGTGGATTGCGAAAACGGGGTAGTGGGCGACATGAGAACCGACCCCTCCATAGAGGTAGCGCCGCCGAAGGTGGTGGCGATGGCAGGCAGGTCGATGGTATTTTTGGTCGACTTGGACGGAGTATGGCGCGCGGCAGACACGGCAATGTACTGGTCGATACACTTGGAGATAATGGTCTCCTCGAACTCGCCGGGGGCATCAAGCTTGAACAGAGGGCCGGCAGCGAGGGCGAAGGTCATGCTCTCATTGTACGCCTGGAGGTGAAAGTAGACCTTGGCAAGGACCAGCGCGGCGAGCTGGCGTTCGGGGAAGGTCTCATCCTCGTACAGAGCCTCGCTGTGAAACAAATCTTCAGTCAGTCAACCCATTCCGCAGTGGCCAGCACCAAAAGCAACAGAACCCAGGGCAATCGACAGGTCGCGTACATTTGACTCAACTCGCCCGCCACCTCGGTCCAGACGGTGTCGATATCATCGTTGAGGGTCCGAAGGGCAAAGACCTTGAGCTCTGGCTCTTCGTCGTGGAGGAAGCCGAGGACGCCGGTCGCGGAAACAAGACCAGGCATGGCGGCGGTGTTGAGAGGGGATCGGAGAGGTGGGAGTTGGCGGGTAGGTATTAGAAAGCTGGATCCGCTGACGAGGCGTCGAACCAGTCGTGAATGAAATGTGGTTGATTTTCAATTATTGTGGCAGCGCCCAGGTCGACGATGGGCTGCAGGTTGAGAAGGAGGGCGATGTTGGATGGGAGATGGAATGGTTTGGTTGTGGTTGTTGATGCCTCGCCCCAGCACCTCAGCTTGCATCAGTGTCCCACTTCACGTCTTGGCATCTCAGGTCCACGTCAGGGAGCTCTGCCTTGCAGGTGTGGGGTCGGTTTGAAGCCAGTCTGTCCAATCATCTCTGTCGGAGAATTTCTTGGCTTGGCTTTCCAATTCAGGCTAGACAGATCTTGGCGGCAAACAGGCTCTCCTCTCCATTTTTTCTCCCGACTCTGTTGGCTGGCTCCCATTTCTGAGCAGGCGCCTTGAGCCTCGTGTACTCTGTAACACTGGCCTTGGAGAAGATGGCTTGATTAACACCCCAAATCTTTCCAGATGTCTTTCAGAACACAAACCAGCTGTAGAATTTATCCGCAAATTTATTGAGAATAAAATGTAGACCAGCCTCACTCCATGAGGTCGTGTCGTCCTTCAAGGAATCTGCATCCCCTGTTAAGCCGTGAACTGAGCGGGCAAGCCTGGCCGCTGCGCGTCTCCATCCCCGGAACCAGGACAAGGACAGAAGTCGTCGGCGCATCTTTCGCGGTGCACACGGCAATCAGTCCTCAGCTTCACCACCCAACAAAACCCGTTTCATTCCAGCTTTTCTTCATCGCGTGGTCTTGTTTGCAACCATGCTGTTGTCGCCAGTGTCCCTTTAATCTTTTTGCCTGTATATCACGCATCTGCGACCGTGTTACGCGTGTCTGATATGTCCTCAGGCCCGGCGCGGATTGGTTCTTCGCAACTTCAACGTCTTCGTCCCAGCCATTACCTCCAGACCATGTAATTCCGACCTCGATGCCTCGATATAGACCGATCCCATCTTCCTAACACGACGACCTTTTGCCCGCGATTCCTCCCTGCAGTCCTCGCGTTTGCCATTGCCGCCGCCAACCGCATGCGCTGGTTAACGAAGGACTGAGCAGGAGGAGTTCAGAGTCAACCAAGATAAGATACATTTTGGGTGTTGCAAGGTCAAGTCAAGCTCGACTTATTTTGCTTTACTGTTTGCTTGCCAGAGGTCGCAAGCATTGAGAAGAAGAGAATCAGACATCGGATCAATCGCGATCTGGGATCAAAGTCAACATGGATCTCAGGGGTATGCTCAACGACAGCGGGCCCTCGACGCCGACGCCGAGCAAGCCCGGCCCTCCGCCGCCGCCTCAGCTCCATGCCCAGCAGCCCATACCACAGCCCTCCCTTCCCTCGACTCCGGTCCAGACAGCTTCTCATCAGTCCTTCCGCGACTACAATCAGATGCAGCCGTCTCCCAGCCGGCCCTCGATTTCACAGGACTATGGCGCACCTCGGATGGCCTCAGGGGCAGCCCAATTCGCCTCTCCCCCTCCCCCTCCCCCGCCATACCCTCCCACAGCTCACCGCCCCAGCCCGGGCCCCGGGCCCGGCCCCGGTCCAAGTTCCTACTCACACGGACCGCCTGGTCCGTCTCTCCATCAGCTTCGGACTGCTGATATCCGGTCGCCGGCTGTCGGCCCACCTCAGTCACCGTACCAAACACCAACCGGTCCAGCTCCCAATACCGGAAGTTACCCATTTCCGTCCTCACAAACATCTAGCCCCGTACAGCGACATCAATACCCTCCTTCCAGCAGTCATTTCCGTCGAGATAGTTATCCTCCTCCCTCGGCTGGCACGGTTCCTCCGTCTCCAGCCACAGGACCGTACGGTTCTGGTCCACACGTCCCACAAGCGTCACCTCCTCCGGCCGGCCCTGCTCCTCCTGCTCCGGCTGCCAGCTCGTACGGTCCCGGGCCACACGTGGCACAAACGTCACCCTCAGCACCATCTGCGCCTGGTCATCTTTACTTACCCCGGGCCCCGTCTGTGCATTCCGTCTCAACCCCAACTTCCGCGCAGAGCCAACCCACGCAGTTAGGTGCGAATTTTGCACAGGGCAGCCCCGTTTCGACCCCACACACTCTTCAACAAACCGATTTCTATCCTCGCCAATCTTCTCAGCCGCCTACTCCTGGAGGAGGACCGGCACTTTCTGCTCGACCGGCGCAATCGCAAAGCATCCCGCTCGGCCAACCGTCGAGTCCGTATCAACAGCGAATCCAGGCACCAAGCCGTCAGTCAACAGTTCAAGCGTCACCACCGCCGCCGCAGCATCACCAGCTGCCTCGACCTCCGAGCGAACCAAGTGCCCGTGAAACACGTGGCCCAGATCCATCTAGACTGCTTCAACCTCAGGGCGAGGCCAGGGATCGAAGCCTGAGCGTCAGTCCGAAAACTCGCGTCTCCAGTTTGCCAAGCTCCGCTGGTCGCCCGGGCACCGGGGTCTCCGAGTTCGAAGCGCACCCCAACCAACAAGCCGCGCCGGCACCGACCATGAAAGATCGCGCCGCCACTCCTGGCAACAAGAGAAAGCTCGACGACCGTGAGCTGCGGCCTGAGGAGCGTGAGAAGAGAGACGTGCGTCCGGCTCCGTTTGGAAACCAAGACGGGCGGCCATCGATGACGACTCAGCAAACTAACCCTGTCCCGGCGGCTCCACCGAAGCCTGCCCCCAAGAAGAGAACTGTTTACAGAACGACGCCCCCCTGGGCCCAGTCGATTCGCGACCGTCCTCCCTCGCACCCCAATCGCATTCTCTATCAGCCCGTTCCTCACACCGGCTATGCTCAGATCAATGGCAAAACCGAACACCATGGCCCGGCCCGCGTCGAACGCGGTCACAGCCGCCATCCCTCCCCTGAGGAGAGACGCAACACGGCAGCGGCTTCCCGTGCCCCGAGCGCGCCGCCGCCGCCCGATGCCGCGCCTCAATGGGGTCTGCTTGGTCCTTGGGAGGCTAGCATCACGAGCTGGGTCCCTCAGGAGCAGCTGAGCAAGACTGTCGCCGACTTCCTCTTCCAGACGGTGGTCTTGAACGAGGACATGGGAGAGATTCAGAGTCGTGGCGTCAAATTCGAGATTGAGGCAAAGCTTGGCATTCTCATTGACAAAAACACCAACCAGCGTGTCGAGCTTCCTGTCATGACAGAATGCGTTCTCAACGACGCCGGGAACTGGCTCGGTTTCCGCTCCACCATGACGGAGCAGCAACACAAGGGATTCAACGCGTTCCTCAACCGCCTGGTTCAAGAAACCCACCCGGCCAACAAAGCCGCTCAGTCCAACCTCCCCCGTCCACGACTGCCGATCCAGTACCTCCACCGCCACGAGATCGACCGTTTCTTTGAGCTGCCTGCGGCTGTGCGTGACCGTTCCTTACCTGTGTGCGTAGCCAAGCGGATCGCAGCCAAGGGTCACAGCGTCAAGGTCCGCGTGACGCACGATCAAAAGACGGACAAACTCCTGGGCAAGATCGTCAAAGCCCGCATCGCCGACTTGAGCATTCACTTCCCGGATCTCCCTCTCGACTGCCGCATCAGCGTCAACCTCGAGATGGACTGGGATGGCCCCGTCGACGAGCTTGAGCGCATGAGTGCCGTGACGGGCCGCCCGCCTCTGCCTGCGCGCACCAAGGACCGACTCAGCTACACGCACGGGTGCTATCAAATCGACTTGACACAGGTGACGTCGGGTCATGGCGTAAGTCTTTTTCAAGGTTTGTCTCTGACAAAACGAAACTTGTTGCTAACAGACGGGAAACAGCAGGGTCGCCCCGAGAAGGAACATGAGCTCGAGATAGAAATCGACCCGACGCTCGTCATCGCGCAGGGCCGCCGCGCCAAAGAGAACCAGCCCCACCAGTACGTTGAGGTCATCGACGGCCTGGTCAACAACATCCGCATTTTGGCGCGCAAGGCCAGGGAGTTGTCCCTCTAGTACAGGCCCCCCTCGCGCCGGCAATGGCGGGAGGGAGCAAACCGCCAATTTTTCGAGAGGCGCCCCAAGTACAGACCGTGATAATGGGTGTTTGGGTTGGCATCATGGGGGGTTTTCCCTCTTTTTGTTCCTCTTGGGGCGGTAAATGACCTTGATCCTACGGTCTCATCTCCTTCAGGTTAATTCTCTTGATTGTTGTTTCTTTCCATTTTGTCAAACGCGTTGTTGTCTGGAGTCACTCCAACTACTACTAGATACCATCTTTGTTTCTTTTCTCGGTCTGGGGCTGGGAGTCTAACGGGAAAAGGGTGGTGGTATGGTGATTGAAACGGTACTAATAGTACTAAAGTCTTGAAGGGAAATTTGAAACATAGTGCCGATGCAAAGGAGCTACTCGTGACCATAGGAGCTGCTGAATGTGATGTGACGTCAATAATATCCCCCGGACCATTGCTGCGGTTAAATCCCGTCGTCCGCCAGATGAAGTACCGATCCATGTTCCAAAACGTTGGGGTAGCCATCCCCACACTCAACTGCCGGTGGAAGCGCTCCAATGCGGTTGAGGACATTGAATCGAGAGTGTGATTCAGGAACCAGCTTGAAGAAGCGCTTCAACCACAGAGCTGACATCGTGGTCGATGAATCCCTTCGGCGTTAGAGCATCGACAGAACCACATCGGCTACGGAAAAATAGACGCCACAGGAACAGCGTCCGTGGTCCAGGTTTATTACTGTCATACTGTTGGCCAGTGGTAAAATCATCCTTGCTCCCCGGTTGGAGAGCGTTGAGGTCGTGATAGGCGGAGTATTGCTGTTGATCCCTACGGGGTAGCATCATGACTGACATCCACCCGAGGCTGGGGACGACGGTAGGAACTTCCAGAGAGGGCGAGGGGAGGGTATGTTTACCAGGGCCATGGAAGCAAGTATAAAGAGAGCCATGGACGACTGTAGTGCTATATCCGCCACCTCATCTCCAGAGCCCTCGGTTTCCAGACGTGGTGATTGTTCCCAGCAACATGAAGCCCTCTGTCTCGAACCTCGCCAGCCTGGGCCTCGCCCTGGCCTCTACAGCCTCGGCCCAAGCAACGTGCGACCTGCCTTCCACCTACCGGTGGACATCCACCGGTCCGCTTGCTGAGCCCAGGAACGGCTGGGTCTCCCTGAAGGACTTTACCACTGCCCCTTACGAGGGCAAGCACCTGGTGTATGCCACCACACATGACCGCGGCACCACCTGGGGTTCCATGGCTTTCAGCCTGGTGAACAACTTCACCGAGCTGTCCACGGCGAACCAGATGCCCATGAACCAGGCCACGGTGGCGCCGAGTTTGTTCTACTTCCCGCCGAAGAATATTTGGGTGTTGGCGTATCAATGTACGCTGTTCTTCCTCCCCTCTCCTCCTCCTGCCCATTTCCTCACCGCTCGCTATTAACACTTATTCTACTCAGGGGGCCCACACGCCTTCTCCTACAAGACCAGCAACGACCCGACCAACCCCAACGGCTGGGGTCCCGCGCAGCCGCTCTTCACAGGCAGCATCAGCGGCTCGTCCACGGGTCCCATCGACCAGGCGGTCATCGGCGACGACACGACCATGTACCTCTTCTTCGCGGGCGACAACGGCCGCATCTACCGCGCGAGCATGCCCATCGACCGGTTCCCCGGCAACTTTGGCAACTCGGCGCAGATCATCATGCAGGACTCCACCAACAACCTGTTTGAGGCGGTGCAGGTGTACAAGCTCCAGGGCCAGCAGAAGTATCTCATGATTGTCGAGGCCATCGGCGGGCAAGGGCGCTACTTCCGGTCGTTCACGGCCACGAGCCTGTCAGGCAGCTGGACGCCCCAGGCCGCGAGCGAGAGCAGGCCGTTTGCCGGCAAGGCGAACAGCGGGGCGACCTGGACGAATGATATCAGCCATGGCGAGCTGATCAGGGTCAACGCGGACCATACCATGACGATTGATCCGTGCAATTTGCAACTTTTGTATCAGGGCAGGTCACCATGGTCCGGCGGCGATTATGGACAGCTTCCTTACCGCCCTGGCCTCTTGACGCTCCAGAGATGAGGGAAATGAAAGGGAATGGAGAGGTTATAAAGCGGTGAAGGAGTGGTAGTGAAATAGGGGGACATGTTGCTCGGGGTGTTGGCTCAGGGATATGACTTCATACTAAAGGTTCTGACCGAGGTCATCCAAGTTCATGAGCCAATTGCGAGTCGGGTTGATTTGCCAGAGCAGTCAAATGAACCAAATCGTGCACAAGGGGAGGGAGTGTTAGTAGCAAGCTTATGGCTGTATGTATGGTATATATATTTTGTGTTGTATTTAGGACAATGTCAGCAATTGTTGTTGAGTTCAGGGATATTTTTAATTACTAGGTGATCACAACGATGACAAGAGACAAAAAACACCGGAAACCAAGCAACAAAGGAAAGAGGAGATGATATGATGATAACTTCTGCATCGATTGGAACGAACGATAATAGGACCCAAGTCCTTTCTCCTCTGCGTTGGTCGGTATCAAGGGCATGTAGATTGTTCTTCTGAGTCTTGTTGCCAAGCAACTCAACATAGGAGAAGCTCTTCGCTGTACTCCTCGTTCCGCAGTTTGTCATACTCATCCTCAACGCCCAGGATCTCGCAGGGGCCCAGAAGTGTCACTGACTTTGCTCCAGGTTCGAAAAATTCATGGCTGGCTCCAACTCTGCGAACTCTGCGAAACACAAGTGGAGTTTGGCAGTACTGAACCTGATAGATCTCGTCACGAGGTTTCATGTTGCTTGGGCCTGAGCCGACGTATCCATCCTCAGCAAGTAGCAGTGGTGTGCCCTCGCACCATTGCTCCATCCTCGTCTTGACAACTTCACCAACACTGCGTTTTTTGCAGAGCTCATTGAGATCATCAATGCTCCCCACTTCCGGCACTTCCTCAACAGCAGCATCAGGGAAGAATGCGGCGCGGTATGTGGAGATGAAGTTGTCCCCAAAGTCGACACCCAAGATGCGCGCTATGGCCGTGCAATGGTTCCGTCTGTAACAGTGCTCGGATCCCTCGAAGCAGCGATGTTGATTGAGCTCCGGTGGGTGCGTCGACATAGGATGACCGAAGTCGGAACATGCCCAAAGCAACGACGTGTGCACTGGGTCTGACTCGTAGCACAACACGTCGAAACTGGTGTTCATGATCCACCAGAGAAACCCAAGACAGAGCTCATGCACTGTCTTCCTCCTCTCAGGGTCAGCCTGGTCTGGATTCAAAGCCGCAAAACATGGCCGAAGAGCCAAACGTGCTAACGCCTGCAGCGGAGGCATCTGGCCTAGTGGGTACATCAAGCCTCCCCGGCCCCTCACGTAATCAAGAACAAAGTTGACAACTTGCCGGCGCCCTTCAACAACAAGATCTTCGCACTCTCGGTGATGTAGGAACTTGTCGCGACTGAGTCTAGAGGTGGTTCGTCGCACAATTTTCGTGATGATGGCGCGGCGTCGAGCCTTAACCTTGAGGAAGCCATGAGAATTGAGATTGATAGGCAGGTCGGCATAATATGGCGTTTTGCTTTGGGGGTAGCTGACATTGAGGAACCCGTCCTCCAACTCCGGCTGCCGGCGAACCCAATTGACGCCGCGGTGGCCTTTGTGATGGTAGAGATCTGGAACCCAAGAGGGCAGTTGAAGGTCCGAGGTGTCCACATCCTCGGAAACAAACTGTTGACCGGTAAGGCCCGTGCCTGCGTAGGCAAGAAGGTCTAGGTTTCCTTGCTCGCGAATCGCATGGACCGCCCAGTCAATATATACGTCACGGACTGGTTGACGAACATCCGGCACGATTATATCTCTTCCAGACGTGTCCTCCCGGAAGCCCCTGTTGATGATATTTAATAAACCATACACTGCATCGCGTGGATCTGTAGATGCGTGTGTGCTGGCAATTTGGAGGACAAAGAGCCATCCCGGGATGAGCTCTCCCCTTTGTATTGAGCATAGGTCATGGAGCATCGACAGTTTATCGATGATCCTAGCATCCACGAGATCATTGGAACGCTTGATGATCATTGAACAGTCGTCTGGATCGAGATCTGTGTTGATGAGTCTTTCCACATCCCAGAATACAGCCAAGGTGAGCTCCTTGATCAGGTCGAGCTCGGCCTGACTGATGAATGTACCAGCCTGCATGAAGATATGTGTTGCGGGAGAGGAAAGCACGAGCTCTTGAACAATCCATACCCGCCGCCAGTAAGAGTCCTCGAAAATGAACGTGATATCGCGATGATAACGACTGTCTCGCCATAGCTTCTGGAGTAACCGCACCATATACGGCTTCATGAACCAGGATGACAGCTCGGTTGCGAAACCTGTCGTTCCCTCAACGCACGGACAGTCGGCTATTGCTCCAACGGACGTGTTGGCCTCGCCAATTTCGGCCTCTTTGCTCATCGCGAGCATGAGCCGGACTGCGAGGTGGCGCAGTCTGCGCAACCTCCACCCCCCTTCGCTCGAGCCGAGCCAGGACAAGACGACCGCCGCATTGCTATACACATCGCCCATCAGAAGGATCTGGCTGTTGCGCTCATGGACATCGCTCTGGTTGATACATAGCGCGTCTATCCACAGTGGAATTCCACGCATCTTTTGTGCGAGGTACGCCTCGGAGTTGTTTGGAATAGAGCGACGAGAATCAGAGGAGTTACAGCCAGAGCCCACGCCCGGGCAAGAGACCGTGTGTGCGAGAGGTTGAGCACGCTCTGCGGACTCCTTGATTCCCAATCCGCAATGCCGAAACTGTACCAAGAAATCGTACAAGTTTTGATTGACCCAGTGCAGCTGACCGTTGAGGAAGATGCGGCGCTTCTCTGCCCCGTTTCCCCACACATATGAAAGGGCAACGTAGGAAGGTTTGTCGGGCATCGACACTGTAACAAGCTCGGCATGAACTGGGTCATACATGTCGTTGGGCTGATTGTAGTCGGAGTACGTCCCCTTTGCCTCATCTAGCGCCGGTGTTGGCTGTGTTGGTGGGATGAGCCAGAGGAGACGGATTTCAGAGCGTTGGGCATTAAGCGGCGTGTAAATTTGGCTTGATACATTGGGCTGTTCTTCACTCAAGTTCTCGGAAGACTGGGGAATGCGGTCTGATTTCAGGGGCCCTACCCCTGGGCCATCAGAATTGTCGAAGGGCATGGCTTGGTTGAACATTTGTGTTCCTCAATAGCGTGTGAATATTACTCGAAGCTTTTCTCGGCGTTCAATCTTCGTCTTTCTCTTTGGGGTTGGCAAGCGGAACGAGTGGTCTGCGTCATTAGGAGCAACAGCAATTGATTCCAGGAGAACAGGAGAACAGTTGTAAAGCTGGAACTGTTGAGATATCGAGGAATAGTGCCAAGTGTGCGGATGTGCCTGAGATACGCAGAAATATAGGACATGTTGGTGGGGACCCAGGTCATTCCTGGCCGCGCTGTGGCTGTGCATACCTGAGTGAGGCTGAGTGGTCTCGTTGCCCGTGCGTTTGGCGCTTGGTACCTGACATTGGCAACCCGGAGTTTCTCGTAGGGCTTACTGAGAAGGCATCTTCCTACCTGATACTATTCCCTCAGTACAGGTACCTGGGTACCTATCTTCCCATTCTGGTTCCTGACGTATCGTCGCTATTATGGCGGCCGACTTGGCCCAATATAGTTAAACGAACAGAAAGCACAACAAAACGAAAAGATTTCAGCAGCGGAGTTGATACAGTTCCATTGTTCCTGGTGCTATTTTGAAGAATATCAACACCAATAAGTTCAATAGATGATAATCTCCTCATCATAACCCAACGGTCGAGAGGAGTCGATATCATCCCCAATTCCAACCACTTCGCAGGAGCCCATTAGTGTCACAGTCTTTGACCCCAGCGCCTCTACTTCGGAGGCATTATGAGACCGGAAGACAAGTGGCTGAGGACAATGTTCAACCTCATACACAAAGTCTCCCGGCTGCATCGTGTGTGGTCCTGTTCCAACATGACCCTCCTCCGTCATAAATAACCGAGCCTCGTTCCTCGTCCACCTATCCAATTCCCCCAAAATGATGTCCAAGGTCGACCTCGCATCAGTAATGGCATGATGCAGCCTTGTCCACCCCATAAGATGTTTTATGTCGGCTTGAGGGAACAACACTGTACGGTAGGTAGAGGTAAATTGATTGCCCCAGTGAAGTCCCCAATTCGCTGAGACTGCTATAAACGGGTAGTCCATCGGGTTGAACACAATTGACCCTATAATCCTCGCCAAACGTCGCTTGAGCCATAGTCCCAGTCTCTGGCAACATCCAGAGAGCGTCGCCAGTTGCAGGTCACATTTTGTATAGACCAACCAAGCCACGAAGCCGAAAGCAAGATGATGTATTAGCTTTCCCGTCGCTGGGTTGGCTTCGTGGGGATCCATACGGGAGATCCTTTGGCGCAGCAGCAGCCGGGCGAGACACTGCAGAGGTGGAATACCGCCAGCTGGAAACCTGTTGTTCTTCCACAATTGAATGTAATCGTCGCAAAACTCGACAAACCGCTGATTCCACCGAGTTGGGTTATGTTTCATGAAATCGCCAAGCTGAACAATCTTCAAGACTGTTGCGCGCCGTCGGGCGTGAGCAAGGAGACCCCCTTTGGGGGTTACTCTGACAGAAAAGTTGGTGATGTGAGAGCCCACGTCCCTCGCCTCAGATAGGAGGCAAGAGGACCAATCTGTAACGGCAAGTTCTTCCTTGTAATTAAATAAATCTGGCACCCATGAAGGAAGACCGAGGTCCGTCTTGGTTGTACCGGGAAATACAGGCGGCCAGCGTTCCGCCCGGCCCGTGCCGGCATAAAGGAGCAACTGGAGATCACAGCGCTCAGAGATTGCGGCCAGCGCCCAGTCAATATACACGTCCCTAACCGGCCGCGTATAATCCGGGATGATGGACTGGTTGTTGGGGATGAGTTGCAGCAGGCCATAGACGGCATCACGCGGATCGGTGCACCAACACCGACTCCCAACCAAGAGCGCGAACCACCACCCAGGCGCGATGCGACCGCACTGCAGCTCGTCGAGGAAGCCGGAGAAGATCAGCTCATTCCTCGCGCTGATCCTAAGACTCAACCACAAGGACTCGGAGATCCCGGGGACGGGACACCGCCTTAGCTCCTCCCAGACCTGCCATGCGTGAATGTCGGCGCGAAGTAAATCCCGGAGACACTCTCCGAACGCGTTGAACTCCATCTTACTGATGATGACCTCTCCACACATGAAAAAGTGTGAACCGGGGCCCGCCAATATGCGTTCTTGAACAATCCAAGTGCGTCGCCAATATTGGCTATTGAACAGAGTGCTGAGCCATTTGAAGATGGTCTTGACCTCCCATATTTGTCCCGTCGATTCACCCACGCGTCTGAGGCATTCTGTGACCTTGGCAAGTGCCTTGAAATCTGATGCATCATCTCTAGCCGTCCTTGCTTCCTGGTCTTTCTTCCCCGCTTCAACGTCGGCTGGGAGACCCTGCATCCACTGACGACCGATCTCACCAACCAGGCGTAGCCCCCTGACACAATCCGCGAGCACTGACTTGCCCGTCTTGTCATACCGTTCGTCTCCCCATATCCAGGAGACGACGGCGGTCGCATTGCGGAACAGGTCTCCCATAAGAAGAACCTGACTGTTTCGTTCGGCCAAATTCTCCTGGTTGATGCATATCATGTCGATCCAGAGTGGTATGCCCTGCATACGCCGCACGTGCATCTCTGAATCGGAGGAGTCAGGCGTTGGGCAGGCCGTCGTTTTCTTTGTGCCTATCCCCTTGCGGCGAAGCCAAACAAGGCAGTCATACAGGTTGACGCGGACCTCCAATGGCTGGCCGTTGACGAAGATACGGTAGCGGTTTGCATCTGGGCTTCCCCAGCAGTATGAGATTGCCGTGTACGCGGGTTGGTCGAGTAAAGAGACCGTCGTGAGCTCGACTTGGATCGGGTCCTTCTCTTCTTCTTTTCGGGCGGCAAACCTGTCCTTCTTAGGTCGTTTGCTTGGCTTGTTGGGAGTGGGAGGTGGGAGGAGCCAGAGAACGCGAATCTCCCGCTTCGAGGCATTGAGGGGTCTGTAGATGCTCTCTGATTGATCTGGCGAGTTCTGGGTTTCGGTGGCCATTTCCCTGGCGACTGGGTGAATTCAGTTCGTAAAGGAGATCAATTGTCCATGAAATTTCAAGTTAATAGGGATAATTCCAGGATTTGTGGCGTTGACCCCTCTGTGCTGCTCGGTATTATTAATAGCTGCTCCCAGACATTCACCGTAAGAACTTTTATTTTTTTTTTGTTGATCCCGGCTGCCTCTCTACCTGACGTTTGAGGCGTGCTGACGGCGTCGAGCCCTTGCCTGTCACGTCCACAGGGGCCATTTGCAAAGACAAGGCCAATCAAGGAGGCTGGATTCCTGCATGCGCTGAAGCTAAACCGAGGCGAAGCACGCCTGGGCTGCCATCCAGCCCCGTGCTAAATCCCCCGCTCAGGCGCGAGCGCCTTGCACCATGGAGGGTTTTCCCCAGCCTCCTAGTGACCATAGTAAATAAGGTTTATGAGAGAAGAACTGCAAATCCCTAAGCACCCATGCCAAGGTGTAGGTAATATCCTGTTTTGGACCCAAAACATAGTGGAATAGACACGCTGAACGATGTGGTCAATTGGGAGTATGTGGCACATAAGCGAGGTAGGGACTTGGGAATGGCTAACTGATACTGTGCCACCGTTGGCACCAGCTCGAAGTCATTTGTGCTTGAATGTGTGGACGTATAAACGCATAAAAGCATGCAAGAGTCTAGACTCAGAGTTGTGAGATGCCTCGAGAACCGAGTTCAAATTTCTGCGGCCTTAATGTTCCATTGGAGCCTGAGTACGGAGTACTCACAAATTGACAGGTGCCATGAATGTGGTTGGAGGGGTTGCTGGCGTTGAAAGGACCTCTTGAGATTCGATTCTTGACTGACTCGATGTCTCCGGAGAAGGGAACCAACAGAAGCACTGTGTCTCTGGCATCCCAAGCCAAGAGATGTTAGTTAGCCTCAGCAGGTTTTGTCCGGCCTGAACCCGCCAGTCTGGATCCGAGGAGCGCTGCAAGGGGCACATGAGTTTCTCTGAACTGTCGCATCGTGCATCCCAGCGAATCCGTCCATACAGAAGCCCACAAGCCTCTCACCGCCTGAAACACGGCGACTGTATGTAAATCTCCCTCAGGAAAGCGCTCCGAACACCAAAACGCCTTAATAGTTAACCCAAACTGGACATGGCTAGACGCTGGGCTTGGCGTCTGCAGAGCTGAAGAGACAACGCCTGGCAGCCTCGCCGGGCGAAGCCAGGCAACAAGACTCCTCCAACTCCTCTTTCCAGAATTTCCGCCAGCTCCCCGCTCGATTCACTCCCCCGGACGCAGAGACACGAGCGAAAGAACAAAATGTCCAGCGAATTGGAAACGAAATCTTGTGATTCCTCTTCGTCCATCATCTATCAACCTCTTGATGATTCGCGCCGTGAAATCCGCGTTCTCTGGCTTCTCCCTCCGTCCCCACGAAACGGCGCGCCGACTACCGCTGAGGAGAAAAAGGCTCAAATCAAGACCAACGGTGAAGATGAGGCGGACATTCAAGATGAGGAGGACGATGGCGATCCCATCCGTGTCGAACTCGCCACCGTCTCCCTCTCAGATCGACCTGCTTACACCGCGTTATCCTACATCTGGGGTGATCCGGCCGGGCCATACCACCGCATTTTTCTCAACGGCCAGCCCTTCAAAGTACGGGTTAACCTTCGCAACTGCTTGCGCCGCCTGCGCCAGTTCGGAGTTGGGGCGAGGACAAAGCAGGAGGGTTCCCCTGACACCCCGAGGAGCGATCCGGATACGGACGAGACCAACAGCGCCCCGACCGCTAAGATGGTGGGAATACCTCTGTGGATCGATGCATTGTGTATCAACCAGAATGACATGGCCGAGCGAACGAGCCAGGTGATGCTCATGGGCGATTTGTACCGTCACGCGGCAGCGGTGATTTCGTGGCTGGGAGAGCATAAGCATGCCCGAGGGTTTCCTATCTTGCGAGAGATTGCGTATCAGTGGGAGCAATGTTCGAAAGAGGTAGAAAATGAGATGAAACAGCGAGGCGTGAAGGCGTTCGAGCTACTCTCATGGCCGCCGCTTGCCACTTTCTTCAAGGCCACCCGACACCTCTGGCACGATGAAAACGCGATCAAAATCCTGGTCACCTCCAGCATGTCTGAGTACTGGATGCGGGTTTGGATTGTACAGGAGCTCGTTCTCTCGAACCCCGCTTCACACATATACATGTCGAGCGATGAGATCGTGACAGAGGCGGAATTCGATTGCTTTTCATCCTGCATTTCGACGGTATTTGGCGACCCGGACTTCGCAGTATCAGTCTTGCATGCTCATACAGGGAACAAGACGGAGCAGGTCTGCGACTATCAACTCGCTAGGGTTCTACGCACGATGCTGTTGAACAATCTGGAACCCAGAAACACCGCCACGAGAATCCAACGAGGAGTTGCAGTGCCCAACTGGCTTTTTGTTCTCCATATCGCCGACATGCACTATTCTTCCGACCCCCGCGATTCCGTGTACGGTCTGTTGCATCTTATTCCTCAATCATCCTGTGGTAGCGAGGTCGGGTGCGGTCAGGACATGATCATCCCTGACTACAATCGTCCAGCGAGGGATGTTTACATCGACTGGGCACGGCGCGCAATACTCGAGTGTCGGGACCTTAGGCTTCTGTCCTACGCCGGCACAGGGTTGGTGACCAGCTGGGTGGGTAACCCAAACAATATCACGGAACTCAATGTGCCTTCCTGGGTGCCTGATTTGCACAACCGGCCATATGGCTACCGTGCCGTCGATTATGAGCGTCGTGAGTCAGGAACGGACATGGGGAACAGCAGAATTACCGTTTTCTCCATCAACATAGCCATCGAGCCCAGGTTCAGGGCTTCCCAACGGCGAGCCCGGGCCCACGAAGTGCCATGTCCAAACAAAAAACCTAAAAATGCCAGTTTCTCCGTCAACATAACCCCACAAGGCACGCTAGTTGCAAGAGCGAGGTATCGCACTGTCATCGCAAAGACCAGAGTGCTCCCCCATCCTCATCGTACTTTGTTTATGAATGAGGAAGATATATCAGGAGATGATAGGGCTTTGTTCAAGGATCCAAATTATCCGGATGCAATCCGCGTCCGGTTCTTCCTCGATTATCTTTCTGCTAGGAAGAGCGCCAAGTATCCAGTTCCCGGGGTGCCCCCATTCCAGGCACTCCTTCGATTGGCAGCGGGAGCACTGATCGAAGACCTCGAAACCGGTGATTTTGATCCACAAACGGAGCCGCGGATTCATAAGATGGCCATGTCGTTCGCTTTCTGGCTCATGGTCACATGGGCGAGTTTGAAGGCGTCAGGCCAATTCGACAAACTCTTGCCCGAGATCGAGTGTCCTAAGGAAGAGATGCCGCCTGGACATGTTCACGAGAATAACGGCTGTCACTGTCAGTTTCCCATATCGCTGCTCGGCTTCAGTTGGACCGGCGACTTCGTATCGGAATATCGCACGGAGCTGTTCCCCGACGTCGACGTGGAGGCGGTGACTGGATGGAAAGATATAACGACTGCACTATCCTCGTTGCCGTTATCCATTGTCGACGTATCCGCACATATACACGCGCTGACGGGAGCACTGTTTGTGACAGAGGACGGCCACGTTGGCATAGGTCCGTGGAATGCACAACCCGGGGACTTCGTCTACGAGGTTGAACATTGTCCCACCCCCCTCGTCCTTCGCCGTCACGATGGCAATGCGGAAAGCGGCCCACAACCTGTCACCCTTCTTGGTGCTTGCGGAGTGGTTGGGATCGGAGACAGGGTTGACGATAAGAAAGACATGGAGTACGACGAGGAGCTTTTGATCGTGTAGGAAGCCAAAGGGATGGGGCATGCTGTAACCAGAGTCAGATATGGACAGATCTCCCTGGATGAACATTAAGAGCAATCATAGCCGTCCCAGTCCATCTGAGACACAAGACAACCACCTACAACGCCAAGCAAACCCTAGGTCTGGTGAATCTATTAACGTGCTATCTTTTGAGGAGGGCCTTGCACCCTTCCTTCTTGTTCCCCATCCTGGATGTAGCGAAATAGACTTCCGTCTTGTCGATCAGTCAGGTCCTCGGCCCTCCAGGCCGGTTGTTATTTCGTGTCCTTCAACACCGAGTCATCATCGAATTGAATCCCCAAGCCCTGAGCTACCTACTTATTGTACGGATAAAACGAACCGTAACCCTGTTTATGAATATGAAGACCAGTGAAAACTCCACGTCAATCACTGGCTCAGTCCCTCCTAACCACCCCATGATTGACAACTCAGAACTGAGCCCTCCTAAATAAGGAGGGCCAAAACTGTATTAGTTATCTAATGCTATCCAAAAAAGATATCAGACAAAACTCAACCATCTATCCGCCAAGATCAGGCACTCGACTCTTGATATTCAAACACAATACGGCTTCCTCTGACAGTTCTTTCGCAATCATTCACTCAACCACCTCATTTTCCAAGACTTGAGCAAACAGTCTACATTACACTTATATGTCTAAAAGGCAGTGATCTCAGCCTGTGTGGTCATGACTCTCTAAAGAGGTGCCTAGGTACCTCTCTCGTTGAGTTCACCAGTCCAAACACGCCACCTTATTTCTCCTCATCACCAGTACACCCCACCCCCGGCGCCGCCACCTCGTACGCATACACCTCCAAGGCAAACAACTGCAGCGCCTCGCTATCCCTCGCCGCGAGCTGGGGATCCCGCTTGGCCAGCTCCACCACCTCGTCGTAGCCATCCGCAAAGTGGTCCACCACGCCCTCGCTGATGCGCGGGACGTGAAGCACCCGATGGAGCAGGTCGACCGCCCAGAAGGTGTTGAGCGGCGAGCCCTTCACGGTGTGACCCAGCCCGCAGATGCTGTCGAGATGCAGCCGGCGGCCGGGAGCGAAGGAGAGCGGGCAGAGGACGGTTTCTTGAGTGGCGTTGCTGCCGCGCCAGTGGCCAGCCCAGCCTAGATGGAAATAAACAACATCAGCTTTCGTCCGCTTCATCAGGTATTAGAGTAACAAAGGGAAAGCAAACCCACCCTCCTGCGTCGCGCAATTCCGATCCGGATCGTCACATCTGAACAGCATATCCCTCCGATCCCCTTCCGCGACGCGGGCGAACCAGCCCAGGGCGGTCGCCGTGCCTCCTGCCGCGGTGGTGTTGCCGAAATACTTCTGCACAAACGGCGAGTCGTCGCCCCAGCGGAGGATGTGGTCGCGCGCGTGCGCCGCCAGCTCGACCATCTCCCCCAACGCGCGGTCGATTTGCCGCCGCAGGGTGACGTTGCAGGACGGGTGGATGGGGAAGCGCGGGACGGCCGGCGCGGAGAGGTTGTAGCCGGAAGTGGTGGAGAGGGAGGAGAAGGCGGTGGTGGTCGGGGCCGATGTGCCGCTGCTGCTGGTGGTTGGGGTGGAGGCGGCGGGCAGGGAGAGGGCGCCGCCCGGCAGCAGGGAGAGGCAGGCCGTCACAAGGAGTGAGAAGCGCATGGTGGATGGGTGGGGAGTTGTTGGCTGTGGTGACGGGATGTTGGTTGAGAGGACCCGGGCCAAGTTGTGCCTGCTGAGACTGAGGCTATGACTGGAGAGACGGCCATCTAAATACTCAGACAGTCACCTCTTCAGAGACCTGGTGGTTAGTAACAGATATTGACATCGCCTCCACGAACCAGGTTCCTGGGTCCCAACAACACGGTCTATTGATGTGCGATCCCACGTTCTAGCTATCAAATTTAGCCTCGAGGACCTTGATGGACATATCCCCCTCATCTCGTTCGGGTAGCTGATCATAAGCCTTGAAGATTTTCTCTGAACTTTGCACAATGTCGGCCAGTTGGATGCCGCTCTTCTCCGCCGATGAATGCCCGGTGAGAACCTTGATGGATACAGAATCCCACGCCGTGGTTGTGGGTTGGCTGCCACCCGCAGCTCAACCGCTTGGCAGCCATCAAGGTACCACCAGATGGGGGCTGAGGTGATTCTCATGTTTGCTCACTCCACACGAGCTGGAAATGTGTTTACGTGGGGCTGAATGCTTGTGCTAGAAGAAAAGACGCCAGTTTATTCATAGCTTGGTATCAATCATGTCATTCTCCCATCAGCACCGCCATGCCTTTCTTTACAAAACATTCTTCCTCTTCAACCACGCCGCCACCTCCGTCTTCAAATCCTCATAAGGCAACCCAATCAGCGCATTCGCGCTCTTCTCCGCCGCTAGAGCGTTCCCGGCGCCGTCTGCGTGGAGATGCACCGTCAACAGCTCCAGGAAGGCGCTGTAATCCCCCTTGGCGAGCTTCTCCTCCCCGACCTTCTGCAGCTCGGCCGAGTTTGCGCGGGACGTGACGGGGTACTCCTGGCCCGTGAGCTCCTCGACAACCTTGATGAGCTCGTTTTGCGACAGGTTGAAGGAAGCAATGGCCAGGTACTTGTTGGCCGTCTCGGCCGGGTGCTGGAGGATGTGGACCACGGCGCGGCCGACCTGGGCTAGAGTGCTGGCATAGAAGCGCTCGTTGCCCGAGTCGACGACGCTGGCGGTTTTGGAGTCGAGGTTGATGGTTTTGAGACCGAAGCGGTCCAGGCCCTGGGTTGGGTTGGTGTTAATACTCAGCACTCTTGCTTTTTGAAATGGAGAGTAGCAAAGCCCGACGTACCGAGTCAAAGAACAACCCCGTCGTCACTCCCGTCCAGGTAAACCCCTCGTTCTTCGCCGCCAACTCCTCGAGGTAATCCACCGTGGCGATCTTGCCGGCGAGAATCTGGGCAATCGGGGTCCCGCGCACCTGGCGGGTGTTGATGCCAAACTCGGATGGGATGAATCGCTTGACGCCAACGGCAAGGGCGGCGTCAATGGCGTTGCGCTGGGGCTGGCCCACAGCAACGCCGGCCAGGGTTGACACGACAGCGTCCTGGCCGCTGAGCGCGGATTTCAGGGAGTCAACGGAGCTGTAGTCCACAGGAACAACGCGGACACCCTCGGGGAAGTTGGAAGGGCTGGTCTTCTCGGCACGGGTCAGGACCGTGACGGTGTAGCCGGCATCGAGGAGGGCAGTGATGATGGACGGCCCGAGGGTGCCGGAACCCTGATGTTGTTAATGAATAACCCTGATCGGGAGTGAGCAAGTCATGTGTACTTACACCCAAGACGGCAACGTTCTTGATAGATGTAGACATGGTGGTGGTGGTGGGTTGTTTGAGGCTCAAAAGGACCAGTAAGATTGGTAGGAAGATAAAGGCAATGACTCTGGTTGTGATGCTGGAAATGGAAAGTTGGGGAGGTGGCTTAGGGGATGGTGAAGCCGAATCACCTTTGCTTGACATGGGTGAAGATGAGGAGCAGGATGGGATGAGGAAGTTGAAATACTAGGTCCTCTCAAGTCTTGATTGCTAAGCTACCTGAATCGTGCCATATGTTGCAACATTTGCGTGGGATGGCGCACTAGGGGCATGCCGGCAATGCAATGGCAATGCAATGCCTTGGTTTGCAGTGGATCATGCGATGCAACTTTGGATAGCTTCTCCTCATGCGGGGTTCTCTTTGGTCTTCGGGCTGGTGGATTCGGTCTGACATGGAGCCATACAAGCTGTTCATGATGTATCTGTTAGATTTAGAGCTTACTTGACTCTATCCGAGGTATATGCGGTGTGTGATAACGGAGATGGCGTGATGTGAGTTGGTGGACCCAGCGGCCAACAGCATGCTCGACACATGATGCAGCTAAGAAAAGGACGCTGGGTTTAGCTCGGGATGTCGGTCAAAGGAAGAACAGATGAAAGGATGAACAAAAGGGGAGAAAACAAATGAAGTAAACATTCAAGCCAGGTTGGCACGGTGATGTGTTCTGAGTCAGGGATGATACCTACAGTATTCTACTAGTTATGCCATGGAACTGAGAGAGCATCACTCGGCCGCCAATCCCACCTACACTTCCATCCCAGAGGACTGACACAAACGAAAAACCAAAAGGAACCAAGTGGAGGTCCGTCAGGTATTTGACGACAACAAGGCAGAAGCTTCCACAAGCAACCATCGTAGGGGCCATCTCCCACAATAAGAATCTCCTCCCACATTGCCAAGAAAACTCCAGTCCGGGACACTGACCAGTTGACTTGAAGGCCGTGGCTGGTCTTGTATCTGCGGGGTTCGTCGTATGTGTATTCGTTTCGGGGACTGACATTGGAGCATAACTTAAATGACAAGACACCACGAATTGTCTTCAGTACTCGGGATACTGTAATCTGTTCATCCGATTAAAAGCATTGAGTGAGTTCTGGTGTGCGCCGTTGACTTTCGAGGTTGAAAAGTTTCAGCCACATCTCCAGCCTCCCTTGACCCACTCTCTCTGAACCATGCCGGATCTGGGTTGGCGCGGTGTGGCGCCAGCATGGCGCCTGAGGCTGAACATTTCCATTGCCAGCCGACGCAAGGCAACGCCAGAGCTTCACTCGCTTCGAAGTCCAGCAGACCATCCATCACCACGTTCCGTGGATCAAACAACCACACGATTTCGCACAAGTCCCACAACCTGCCGCCCACTTTTTCATCAAGCCGCGATTGCGACGAGTATTAGGACTTATTTCGATTGACCAGCGACCTCGAGCACCCCGTCAACCGCCACAATGGGCAAGAAGAAACGCGGTCATCCCGACATCGAGGAGCTCCTCGCGCGCCCCTGGTGCTATTACTGTTCGTCTCCCGCATGTGTATCTGCAGTGTCGCACTCTAACATATTGCAGGCGAGCGCGATTTTGAGGACCTCAAACTCCTCATCTCCCATCAGAAGGCGAAGCATTTCAAATGCGAGCGGTGCGGCAAGCGACTCAACACGGCCGGAGGTATGACTTTCTGAAATCACCATCTCATGGTTGGACGGTATGCTAACCCGTCTTTCTTCAGGTCTCTCCGTGCATATGAACCAAGTCCACAAAGAGACATTGCAATGCGTCGAGAATGCTCTCCCGAACCGATCCGGCCTGGACGTCGAGATCTTCGGTATGGAAGGTGTCCCCGAGGACATCCTTCAACAACATAACCAGCGGATCATCCAAAATTTCTACCAAGCCCAAGCCGAGAGGCAAAAAGCTACAGGAAACCCCCCGCGCGGCCATTCTGGCGGGCAGGGTCCGACAAAGAAGATCAAATACGAGACACCAGAGGAGATCAAGAAGCGCTTGGCCGAGCACCGCGCCAAACTTGCTGCGCAAAAGGCTGCCGCTGCGAACGGCGTCCCACCTCCTGCTGCGCCTACCGATGGGCAGGCCCCCGCGCCAGTCGTAAGTCGCTCTCTAACTTCTACTCTTCTTCAAATGCTAACCCGCAATCTCAACCAGGCGCCCGCATTCCCACCCCAACAACCAGGCTATCCTTACCCAGCCGCCGGCGTTCCGCCTGTTCCTCCCGTTCCCGGAGTTCCAGGTGTCCCGCCTGTCCCACCGTACGGCGCTGTTCCGGCTTATCCCGTCGGTGCTTTCCCACCGGGAGCGTCCCCGCCGCCGCCTGCGACAGCACCATTCCCCCTCCCTGCCAGGCCACCCAGTGGCGCTGCTGGCGCGCCGCCATATTATTACGGGGCTGGCGCGCCTCCTGCGGGCTACCCTGGGACGGCACCGCCTGTCGTGCCGACGCCGAGCTCGACCGCTGTTGGCGATAGCATCGATCAGCTGATCAGGATGGCCGAGTCGAGCGCCAACCAAGCAGCTCCGGCCAAGAATGGCACGGAAGAGGCGGCTGGGGCTGCGGCAGCTGGTGCGGGAGAAAAGAAGAAGAAGGGCGCACGCATGGTGTATGCCGATACCGACGTCAGCCCGGAGGAGAAAATGGCGATGTTGCCGCGGTATCGGTGGGTGGAGGAGTCTGCTGCTTAGGAAAGGAAAGAACTGGAAGATGCCTAGAGGCCATCTCAGCTGGGTTTTCGTTCAGCTTGTGTTTATTCTGATGTACGAGGTAGACGGTTAGCCGTTGCAGAGCTTCCAGGGATTCGCTCTGCAGTTTAATCCTCCTCTGGCGGGATAGGTCCACAACCATAGGTGTATGGCGTTTCGGGATTCGAACAGGGGAGTTTGCATGGTTTCGCCTCTCACGTTGTATCTTACAAGCGTGCAAAAAGCATGGGAAAGGCTCTGAACATCTTCGACCTTTTGCCATCAAGCATTTCTCCTCTCGTCCAAACTCTGGGCGTTGTCATGATCGGAACACCGTTCCGGAGACCGATGCAACCCGCATTCAGTACCAGCCACCAGGACGACATATTATTGCAGTGGGCTCAGATTATCAATCTCCCAACCACCAAACATCGATCTCGCATTCAGTTGTTGCTACTACGGTGTACTGTTACGGTGAAGTAGAGCATCCGACGTCCCGCGATTCTTGGCTCCCTGTCTACTTCTACCATTTACCCGCGTAGCCGGCCGTGGCCTGGCCGTCCATGCCGGTGCTTAGTTCCCCTTTTGGCGGTTGAGCTGCGTCTTGTCCGCCATTCAGGTTCCCTTCCCGGCGTTGCAAACGTCATGTTGATCCCGAGACGACCCTTCAATACCACCAAAACACCAAACATGCATTCTCGCGATCCACACCCGAAAACACATGCTGGTAGCGACCCGGTCGATGGTGTCTCTATTTTCCCACCAATGGCTATGAGGCCTGTCACACAGATGAACTTCCATCCCGCGTATAGCCTCATGGAAGCACAGCTCCCGGAGGGGCGGGTGTGCCTTGCATATCCGGAGAGCTGGATACTCATGAGACCACACACCCGCATACGACAGAGGACGGACCCTATTTAATCCAACATGACGAGGTGATGGCCATGCCACGTCCCCTCCACCTCCTGCTCCCACCAGCCCCGTCCGATCGCTCTTGTTCCCAGGGCGCGAGGTTGTGAGCTGCTACTTGCTGTGCTAGGTTTTCCGCCGACGCAGCAGCAACGGGAAGCATGTTGATCACCAAGGCTCTCTGCTGGCTCGGCCTTAGCGCCGTGGCCTCGGCGCTGGGCCAGGAGAGGATCATCTCGACCGACGGTCGCAAGGCCGAGCTTCAAATCGCCGGCGACAAGATCGGCCGCGGCCAGATCCTCGTGTCCAGTAACGACTACTGGGGCGTCATCCGCGCCGCGGGTGACCTCGCCGTCGACTTTGGCCGCGTTACGGGTGTCAATTACACCCTCAGCAACGGCGAGAAGGGGGCGAAGCCGGCCGAGTATGTGTACCATCCAGTGAATAACAAGAATAACACTCATGTGAGTCTTTTCGGTGCTGTCTACACAGCCAGCCTTCTTACGAGTGGCCTAACATTTGCGGCAGTTCTCTACCACCGGCACGGAGCGGTTCTACGGCCCGGCCTACTCGGACCCGGAGCCCGGCAAGATCGTCATCATCGCCGGCACCATCGGCCATTCTACCGTCATCGACAAGCTGATTTCGTCGCGCGCGCTCGACGTGTCGGCCGTCAAGGGCAAGTGGGAGGCCTTCACCAGCCAGGTGGTCAAGAACCCGGTGCCCGGGTGCGCCAAGGCGCTCGTCATCGCCGGCGCCGACCCCCGCGGAACCATCTACGGCATCTACGACGTGAGCGAGCAGATCGGCGTGAGCCCGTGGTACTTCTGGGCCGACAGCCCGCCGAAGAAGGCCAAGAATCTTTACGTTACCAAGGCCAAGAAGGTTCAGAACTCGCCGTCGGTCAGGTACCGGGGTTTCTTCCTCAACGATGAGCAGCCGGCTTTGACCAACTGGGTCGCGTGAGTCTTCCCTTTTTGTTTTTGTTTCTTACATGGCCCTCACTGACTTGTCTTGTTGCTTCCAGTGCCCATTGGGAAGACACACCCTACGGTGCCGGGTACGGCGCCGGCTTCTACAGCCTCATCTTCGAGGTCCTCTTGCGTCTGCGTGCCAACTACCTCTGGCCGACGCTGTGGGCGTCCATGTTCATGGTGGACGACCCGGCCAACCAGCCGCTGGCGGACGCGTACGAGATCGTGATCGGCACGTCTCACACCGAACCCCTGATGCGCGCGCAGAACGAGTTCGGCACCTTCTACGAGGGCCCGTGGGCGTACAACCTCAACAACAAGACCATCGACGAGTACTTCCGCTACGGCGTGCAGCGGGCCAAGCCGTACGCGCGCAACTCGCTGTGGACCGTCGGCATGCGCGGCACGGGCGACACGGCCATCGAGGGCTTGGGCGTCGAGCACATCGTCGAGATGCTCACCATCCTGGTCGGCAACCAGCGCCGCATCATGGCCGAGGGCCTCGGCGTCGACGACGTCACTACCATCCCGCAAACGTGGTGCCTGTACAAGGAGGTCATGACGTACCTGTTCGCGGGCTTGCAGGTGCCCGACGACGTGACGCTGCTCTGGGCCGACGACAACTGGGGCAACGTGCGCCGGCTGCCGCTGCTCAACGAGACGGACCGCGCCGGCGGCGCGGGAGTCTACTACCACTTCGACTACGTCGGCGACCCGCGCAACTACAAGTGGATCAACACGATCCAGCTGACCAAGACGGCCGAGCAGATGCACCACGCCTACGCGCGCGGTGTGGACCGCATCTGGGTGGTCAACGTGGGCGACATGAAGGCGCTCGAGATCCCCATCAGCCACTTCTTCGACATGGCCTACGACGCGGAGCGGTGGCACGTCGACAGCACGGCGGAATGGGCCGAGGCGTGGGCCGCGCGCGAGTTTGGCGAGAAGTACGCCAAGGATGCCGCCGACGTCATGATGCGCTACGGCATGTACGCCGCCCGCCGCAAGTACGAGCTGCTCGAGCCGCACGTGTACTCGGTCATCAACTACAACGAGGCCGACGCCGTGCTGGCCCAGTGGGCCGACCTGGTCGCCCGGGCTCAGGCTGTGTATAACCGTTTGCCCGCGGAGACGAAGCCGGCGTTTTTTGAGACTGTCCTGCACCCAGCGCTTGCGGGCGAGATTGTCCATAAGATTCAGATCGGCGCCGCACGCAACGCGTTCTACGCCGGCCAGCGCCGCAATGCTGCCAACACGGTCATTAACGAGGTTCTGGCCCACTCGGCTGCGGATGCCAACCTCACGCGGACTTGGGATGCCCTGCTGGACGGCAAGTGGAAACACTTCATGGACCGTAAGTATCTTCCGAAACATGCCTGCGCATATGTACGGTTAACTAACCCCCGACAGAAACCCACCTCGGCTACGACGGTTACTGGCAACAGCCGATGCGCAACGCCCTCCCGCCTCTCGTCTATGTCCAGACCGACTTTGCCGCCGTGTCCGGCGAAGTCGGCTTCGGCGTGGAAGGCTCCAACGCCACGGTCAAGGGCGATGACCGGTGGCATCCCAACACGAGCAACGACCTCGCCGTCCCCCCGCTCGAGCCGTACGGCCCGTCGATGCGCTACTTTGACGTCTTCTCGCGCGGCGTGCGCGAGTGCGCCTGGTCCGCCGCGCCCGAGAAGCCGTGGATCAAGCTGTCGCAGTCCTCCGGCGTCGTCGGCGGCAGCAAGCCCGACCAGCGCGTGCTCGTGTCCGTCGACTGGGCCAAGGCGCCGCAGGGAACCTGGGAGGAGACGGTCAAGATTAACCTGACCGTGCCCTGCGACGGCAGCGACTCGTATGGGTTCGCGGACCCGCACATCCTGGTCCCCGTGCGCCGCCGCGCTGTCCCGGCGTCGTTTAAGAAGGGCTTCGTCGAAGCCGATGGCCACGTCTCCATCGCCGGCGAGCACTACTCGGCCATCATCCCCGCCGCGAAACCCCTGCCCGAGGTCTGGCGCGTCGGCAAACGCGAAAGCTTGCAGAAGATTACCAAGCCCACCTACCACAAGTTCTCGTCCTACGGCCGCACCGGCTCAGGTGTGGGTCTGATCCCGCTCGACGCGGAGAAACTCACCGTCGACACGGCCCCGGCCCTCGAGTACGACGTCTACCTCTTCACCAACCACTCCGCTGCCAACGTCACGCTGCTTATTTCGCCTGCGCTCAACTACCTGGGCGAGTACGACCCGCTTGAGTACGCCGTGTCCCTCTTCCCCGCTGCCGACAGCTCGCCTGCCCCGGAGCAAATCAAGCGCGTCGCGCCTGTGGGGAGGACGGTGGGCACCAGCATGCCCGCGGGATGGCAGGGCGCCGTGGCGGATGGCGTTTGGGGCCGCACGGGCGGATACACGACCACCAGCTTTGCGGTGCCGCGCGAGGGCGCGTACAAGCTGCGCGTGTGGGCGCTGATGCCGGGAGTGATTGTGCAGAAGGTGGTGATTGATTTGGGAGGGGTGAAGCAGAGCTATTTGGGCCCACCGGAGAGCTTTTTGGTGGGGAGGGATAAGGTGGGCGCGAGGAATGTGACGAGCTTTTTGAACGAGCCCGGGGTGGTGGGAGGCTGGGGGAGGGGGAGGTTGGAGTGAATACCTACCTACCTATCGTCCCGAGATAGGGAAAAGTGGATGTGGTGATGATTTGAGGTGGCATGGAAAATAGTTCTTATTCGCTGTAAATGCTTATGATAATGAAATGTCTTGTTGTGTGTATGAGCTGTTTTACCTTGTTTGCTGTTGTCTGATCCGACCTGTGACGGTATGGTGTTTAGACAGATGGGTTGAACATCAGGGGCTGAGATGCGTGCATTGGGATGTTGGCACATAGGGATCGCAGATCAAGACGCAACTGCGCCGCTTCAAGACACAGAAGCATTTTCAAACAAGGTGTTTACTTCCCAAAAAGCTCACCACCCTCACTGGCCAGGCTTGGGCGGCTACGAAAAACCCCGAAGAGTTTTTACTGGTGTGGATGAGTCCGGACTCGAACCCGAGAAGTCACAGCTCCATGCCACCACATGAAGCCGAAGCCATTCTGGCACCGGAGAGTCACCAACTGTGCCACGCGCACAGTCGGCTGGTCCCAAGGCTGGCGACCGGGACGCCGCCGAGGGCTGGCCATCTGGTCCTCTCGCTCTCGACGAATGGCTGGCTCCGGAGGACTGAGACTTATCTTATCAGCAGTTGAGAACAAAGAAATGAGGATGAAGGTTTTCCCTGGTGTTTCAGACTTGTGACCCTTGTGAACATGGTGGCGTTGCCCGGCGGGGTTGGAGGTAAACAAACAAACCACAACATCGCCAATACGCGTTCTTGGTGTTGCGCTTGATTTTCTGTTGGATCAGATGCGATCGATGATGTCATTCCCGTCCACTCCACACGGAGATCCCGTCTTGGCATCACCAGCCACAGTTGAGCCTTGATCTTGCTCCGCAAACCCCCGCAAACCCCACCCACCAGCCACAAATCTGATCAAGCTCCAAAATTCCGATCTCCTCTGATGCTCTGGCCATCTGATCGGCTACCCTCTCGGCCGTTTCTTCCCTCCGCGTCAAACGCCGCCAATTGACGACCGACGATGGCGATGCCGCCGGGCACTTGATCTCACTCCCACCATGCCGCCGACACCACTGCGTTTACCCCTTCGGCCCGGCGGTTTCGAAACCTTGTGTTGGCGGTGCAGTCGCCATCTTCTTCTGCGCCACGTCGGCCGCGGGCAGAGGAGCATTGGCGTCCCGTTGTTAAAGCCGCCGCTGACGTCGCCGGCCCAGTCGAGGTTTTTCTCCGAGTCTTTGAGGTTACGAGCCTCCTCCTCCAACTCATGCCAATTCCGTGCCGGTTATTTCCTGTCCAACTCAGTCCTCGCCAACCCCAATGGCACTACTGCCTCTGCGTCCTCGGCGCCGGTCGGCAGCGTCCGGCCTGCCGCTTCTCAATCTCCAGCCGATGATGTGACGCCATCCACTCCGGCCTCTGCTGAGACACTACCTCCGCACCGCCGACGGCAAGCTGCCCGGCGAAGCAGCACCTCGACCAGCTCCGCGGACTCAATGGCTACCTCTCTACCTCCCGATGCCTCGGCCCGTTTGGCCGACTCTGCCGCCCGTGCGCCTGCCGACTCGTTCCGGCGCACTCTTTCGGCCCTGCTCTCGCTAGCAAAACCTCGCTTGACCGTCCTGGTCGTGTTGTCAGCCATGGTCCCCTACGCCTTATACCCCGTCCCAGCCTTCCTCTCCACTTCGGCCGCCGCAACGGCCGCCATCCCGTCCCTCTCCCCATTGACCCTCCTCTTCCTCACCACGGGCACGACGCTCTGCTCTGCCTCCGCAAACGCGCTCAACATGCTGTACGAGCCCGACACCGACGCCCGCATGACGCGCACGCGCACCCGTCCCCTCGTGCGCCGCCTCCTGTCCACGCGCGCGGCCCTGCTCTTCGCCATCGCCTGCGGCCTCGCCGGCACCGCGGGGCTGTACCTGGGCGTGAACCCGACCGTGGCGTTCCTCGGCGGGCTCAACATCGCCATCTACGCCGGCGCGTACACCCCGCTCAAGCGCATCTCGGCCGTCAACACGTGGGTCGGCGCCATCGTCGGCGGCATCCCCCCGCTCATGGGCTGGGCCGCCGCCGCTGGGGAGACCGCCACGGGCGACGGCACGTGGCGCGAATTGCTGTTCGCATCGGACGGGTCGAGTATCGGTGGTTGGCTGTTTGCTGGTTTGTTGTTTGCCTGGCAGTTCCCGCATTTCATGCCGCTCTCGTGGGGCATCCGCGAGGAATACAAGGCCGCCGGGCTGCGCATGCTGTGCTGGACCAACCCGGCGCGCAACGCCCGCGTCGCGCTGCGGTACAGCGTCGTCTTTGTCCCGCTGTGCGTGGCGCTCTGCGCCGCGGGGGTCACCGAGTGGAGTTTTGCCGTCACCAGCCTGCCCGTCAACGCGTGGCTGATCCGCGAGGCCGTCAAGTTTTGGAGGTATGAGGGCCATAAGGGCAGCGCTCGTGGATTGTTTTGGGCGAGCGTTTGGCACCTGCCGGTGATCATGGTGCTGGCGCTGGCGCAGAAGAAGGGGATGTGGGCGAGGGTGTGGAGGAGCGTGGCCGGGGAGCCGGACGAGGAGGAGGAGGATGACTATGATGAGGAGGAGGAGGAGGATTGGATTGAGGAGGAGGATTCAGGGCCGTCTGGATCGGGGCCGGTGGTCGGAGTAGTGAGTCCCGTGGCCGGTAGCCGGACATAATAAACCGGGCCGGCCCGGGACTGGAGTCCATGACGGTCCTGAAAAGTGGATAAAGAAATATCGAGTCCATTGAGTCATGTTTGTGTACAATAGCTGTCGTCGATCTACCTCTGACGGCCGATTTTTCAGGTTTCGTTGTACATTATGTTACCTGTTTGCATGTTTGGAGGTCTGGTGATGGCTTGCCAAGGGAGTTGAAAACCAACCTATGTGCCTACCATGTGCCTACCACGTATGTTACGGGCGTCGGTGCTCATTCTTCCTTGGGGTGCCCCCGGAACTCATGAAGCTTTTGAGATTGGATGTTATGATCCGGTGCTGTTGAGCGATGTTGCCTCTCATCCTCAGGTAGTGAACACCCTCCCTCCCGGCTGCAGTCATGATTCCAGCCTTCCGTCGATCCCTGGCCGGGCATGGGAAAGTCGACCTCGGTCAGGTAGATAGTGAAGACTGGCCCCGTTCAGACGGCTGTCCCGGAAGAATCTGGGTCGGTGTCTCTTCTTCCTGATCAGTTGGCACGAGCACCTTGATGGAACTGGAGTCCACTCAAATCAAGCAAGCAATTCTTTTCCAGTTTTTTCCGTCAGCTATTATTATTTGAGATGCTCTGTTGGCCGCTCTGCTATATCTGCAGAAAAGGCAAGTTACCTAGATAGCCACCTAGTAGCCTATCCATCCCCATACGTATCTCCATCTATCCAATTTTGTCCAAAAAGATCGGTCCGTCTGGATGTTGAATGGTAATTACAGCTAGACAACAGGAAACTCAAGTCAACTTTCACCCCCACAAACCCGACAACAAAAGGAACAATCTACCTAGGTCCTATTCACCAAGAGAGTTGGAAGAAAAAAAAAGAACTCCAATAAATGCACACACCACGCCACCAACTCCGCCCTATGGTTGCGAACAAAAAACAACGAAACAAACAACCCCACCAACATGCTGAGTACCTGAGGTGTCCCATCCGTTCTGATGCCAGGAGACAGGAAAAGAGATTAAGGAGTGGGAGGAAAATAAGGAAGGAAATTGGTAGGTAGGTAAAGAGGAAAGAAAGATGGAACGTTTGATACCCGATGACGCCATACCATGCTATGCTTTGAGATGCTTAGGAGGAAGAGGAGGAGGAGGACGGTGATGATGATAGCCAGGTGATGAATGATAATCCCAACAACCCAACCGAAAGAGACTCGAGGATGTGCAAACGGAGAGATAAGTAGAGAGAAAGTGTAAGACAAAGGAAAAGAAGAATAGGGAGGACCTAGACCTAGTTCGGCCCCCCGCGATGAATAATCGCATCAATCCCCATGCTGCCTATATCCCCGATGCTGGGAAGCCTGCCATAGTTGCCGCCGCCAACCGCCGGGCTGGTCGTGGTCGTGGTGGGGTTTGCGCGATTGCCGTGCTCCGGCGCCGACGCCGTGCTGGACACGCTGTTGCTGTACGAATGTCCGTACCCGCCGCCGGTGCCGTAGCCGTGGTAGGGTCCGCTGTAGCTTTGCGAGTGGTGGTGATGGCTGCCGTGATGCCCGCCGCTGCCTCCGCCGCTGCTGAGGCTGTTGAGGCTGTTGCTGTGTTGGTGGTGGTGGTTGAAAGTGGTACTGCTACTGGTGCTGTACGACGGGTGGTGGGAGTGGGAGTGGGAGGGGTGGCTGCTGCGGAGGCTGTCGCGCAGAAGGTGGTGGTGGTGTTGGGAGCTGGCCGCCGCCGCGCCGGCGGGCGTGGAGTGCGGCCCTCCGCTGCCGGTGGAGGAGGAGCCGGTGGTTTCGGGAGAGCTGTAGGACTGGTCGGCGCCGTCAGCGTCGATGTCGAGGTCGACGTGCTCGTCGGTCGGGGTGAGGCACATGCCATCTGCATCGTTGGGGTCGTCGTAGGCGCTAGCATTGCTGCTGCTGCTGCCGAGGCCCGCCTCGAGCCGCTCGCGGCGGGCGTAGGCGCGGGCGTGGGATTGGATGTTTTTGAGGCCGTTGGACATGCACTGAGACAAGAGGTTAGTTATGTGGATCAGATACCTAGATGCGTTGACATGGTGGGAAGTCTGGGGAGTTGGAATGGTATGGTATTGTATGGTATACACACCTGTGCCTCAACAACGTTCCACTTCTCGCCGCACTTGGCGGCCAGCCCTTGCCAGATCTCCTTGCGCATGTTCATGTACTCCTTGCACAACCTCTCGAGCTTGCGGGTGTCGAAGTCGTTCTGGCCGCGGCGCTCCATCAGCCGCTCGTGCCTCTTGCGGCACGCGTTGCCCGTCTTGCCCGGGAACGCTTCTCTCTGGATCTGGTTCCAGTTCTTGCCCATGGCGCGCAGCTGCAGCAACATCGAGTCGTCTTGCGCGTTCCACGCCCCCGAAGAAGCCCTGTGTTGCGTCGGTAGCGACCCGCCCACGGGGCCGCCCATGGTGGCGCTGGTGGTCGGGATCTGCAGGGACTGCACGGCGCTCACGGCGTATGGGTCGTAGCTGGCCATGGGTATCCCGCCGGCGCCGGCCCTGGAGAGGTCCCCATAGAAGTTGGGCAGTTGTTGAGGATTTTGGTAGTATGACATGGTGGAAGCGAGGGGGACGGAGAGGGGTTGCTGATATTGTTGATGGTTTTGTGTCCGTGACAAATCAGGCATTGTAGGAGGTGTTCTTTGCAACTAGTTCTGTTGTGGGGGGCTGCGCAGGGCCAGATAGAGGAGATATTAGGTTTAGAGTAGATGGTAGGCAGCTTTGACCAGCAAAGCCTCGAGATACTGTTTTAAAGGGGTCTATCGAGGCAACGACGAGAAGACTCGAATGGTCCCGTATCAAACGAGGAGGCTGGCCAGCAACCGATAGTAATAGTAGTCTAAGGTGAAGTTGGAGAAACGAGGATGAAAACAAGAAACAAAGAGAAACACGACAAGGTGGTCGCGAGGCTGCAGTTCGATGGTCGAGGATTGGAGAGCTGAGCTAGGCCTGGCCAAGGCACATGAGGAGGGGTGGCCGGAGACTTATACAGGAGTCAAGGCTGAGATGGAGACCTGGTATGTCTCAGCCAGGTAGGCACGGTAGTGTATCTAAACATGGCCATGGCGGCTGGCCTCGATCTCCCAAACTGATCGGGCAACTGAGAGGAGATCTGAAACAATGCGGAAGAGCATAGCAGCCGAGCGAACCTGGCTGATGAAACGAAGCCAATGTCTCTAGAGAGGCCCTGGGAGCAACCAGCGCCATCTGTCAGTGGTTGGCGTGGTATGGGAATGGCGTTTGTTTGGAGATCTGGGCGGCTACCAACCCGGTCGTCGGTGGGTTGAGGGTCCCGCAGGCGGCTAGAGGCCGTGGCCCATAGGGTGTGCATGGGAAAGTTCAAGGGGGGAGGGGGTGTGGTTGACACCATGGATATGAACAACGCCGCGATGACCAAGACGTGCAAATACCGATCGAGTGCACAGTGGTAGAGAGAAGTTGATGTCTGTGTACTCTCGTGGCCAAGTTGATCTCAGCTCCGTTCGATATCTGTGGTTCCGGTCCCATTCATCTCTGTGCTCTGCAGAGTACGGAGGCAGCTTGGCGTCGTGCTGCGCCGTCCGGCAATTGAGCTCTGTCATTCCTCCATTAAGATTTCATTTCTTTTTGGAATCATCCCCCAATATGAATTCGGGCATATTTCTGATCATTCAATCAGTCCATAACCAAAGCGTCAAATTGTTGTTTTGGCCCAAGTGACGCCATAAGAAGATGCGGATCTCAGATGCACGTCGGGAAGCTCCCGCGGGGAAGTCTTGGCTCCTTGGTCTTGGGGTGTCAAAAAATAGAACAAGCTGGATGCCCCCACTCAAGGGCGGCTGGGGAAGCTAACCGCCCGGCCTTGTCGCCTTGTCATCCGCCGCCCATTGCAACGCCAAGAGTCGGACATGGCTTGGACGCAATTTGAATTTCGAGGGAATGATGGCCAAGCGCGCCTAGGTCAAGAGCATGGAATGAATGATCATTCTCCGAAAAAAAAAAAAAACGGACTTGGGAACAAGATAAGGATTCAAGGTATTGTTGAACAAAGGTTGACATGAGGCTGGAAATGGTGTCAGCGACCAGTGGCCGGCCGTTGGAAACGGGCATCGTATGTACTGCAGATGGCCAACTTGTGAGCGACCGTACGCATGGTCTGCCACTATCCTGCAGGTCCCATCGAGAACCCGACAGAACGGTACCCTCTCGTGTTGAGGATATGAAGACGAGCTGCTCCTCTCTCAGACACTCCAGGAGGCTCTCGCCTCTGGCGCGCGTGTAACGAGAGGCGAAGTCCTCAGGCTGCCCGGGAGAGGAAGAGGAAGGTGTCAGTCTCTGGCACTGCAACTTGCAGCTCTCTCAGCTTGGGGTCCATCGTTAGCTAGGCAGGCTCGTCATTTGGAAGCTGCACCGTTGCGGCAATGAAACATAAATTCCGGGGGACGGTACGACTGAATCCGTCGTGGGAGTGAGGGAGTGTGGTTTTGTTCCTCCGCCCGCAATAGCCGCGGGGCATCAACAATGCTAGGCTAGCTGGCGCCAAACTTGTGAGAGAGAAAATGGCCACCATGATCCCTCGACTGACTCTAGCCGGCTGGATGGTTTCCACATCGACGCGTAGCACTTGTGGTAAAACAATGGAAGGCTTGTCCATTCTGGGGGAAATTGAGAAGGATCAAACTTTCGAAAAAGAAACGAGAGATTATTGAGAATGGAGGACGATGGGCTGTGTGCCCTGGTTGGCTCAAGGCCCATTGCATGTTTCGAACATTGGGAGCTGGAGTGGCAACGACAATGAAAGACTGGGGAAAACAAACGCGAAGCGCCCGCAAGCGCGCGTCAGGACTCTTCCGCGCGCCAATGACTGCCCCCAAATGGGACCTTTCATTTACGCTCAGAAAGCTGATTGGACACATCAGCCTCAGGGTTCAGGGTCAAGGCGTATCCGTAGCGCAGATCCAGATCGGCAGGAACAGCTTCCTTGCGCTTTTTGCCAAGAAGTCCAGCGGCGGCAGGGTCGGTTGGCCCCAATCCCCATCCAACAATGCTCCAGGTTGGCTTGGCTTCGGAGCTCGGAGCTCGGAGCTCTGAAACAAACGCTCGCCTCGAGCTCGGCTTCCACATCCGACCTTCATCAACACCAAGCGCACCGCCTAGACGCTACTACTACCAACATGGATTCTGATACCCATCTTACTCTTGAACAGTTTTATATCACGATATTTGCCAAACTTACCTACATTAGTCTCTATGTCTCCATCCTCTTTGCCAAGGCAATAATGGCTCTGAGCCCAAGCCAACCACCCTCCATCCGACAACTTGATTCTGTCGCAATAGCATGCTCTTGTCATCCTTGGAAGGACAGCCCGATATTGCAGCCATACTGACTTCATCATACCTGGTAGGCTCAGGGAATTATATGAATCAACACTTGCTGACTGTTGTGATCTCGGCCTAGGTCGGAGGGACAATCATTATCGTACTTCATACTACTCCATCCAACTCAACCCTGCCTTGGATTCTGACTGTTGTACTCTGTAGCAGCCCGCCGTCACTCCCATCATACATGGTATCCAACAGCATGGCACTTCATATACTCATACCCACCGCGGGAAGACCTTGCTGACTAGTTTCTCATGGCCCGGCGGGTAGCCTTGCAGGATCAATCTTACATCGTCACCTCAAGCCGCTGAGCTGTTATGAAGATCCGGCACCACGGCATTGGAGCAACATCACAGATTACTACCTCCTTGACTAGGATCTCTACATAAGTGACAGGCGTCCTAGGGCCTGTTACAATTGCGGGGCTTCTCCTGGGACTCCCGTGTTGTCCAGATATCAGGCGGCCAGATGATCGCAAGACTCTACCTATCCCCTTGCTGGGAGATTATCCACCATTCTCCGTAATGCCTGGCGAACCTGCGGGCCTGTTTGTCACACGTTCCCACGTGGTCAAGAACATCGGGTCATACAAACATGGCCCCGAGCTTGTATGTGCCATGTCACAGAACGCAATGGGTGGCCGTCGGGTTTGGCCTGGTCATTGAACCCACTATCTCTGAACGTGTAAGCTGTCTTTTGATGAACGGAACTTCGCGATGAGGACCAGGTGCCGGCCATCAGGACAACCGGATAAGGGCGAGATGCGAAGCTGGATTCTTGTCTGCAATCTACTCCGTACACTTTTTGACCAGCCGTAACCTGCCAATTGACGGGCGAGAGTTCGTCGATGAGGACCTTGCTACAGAAAGTCACCCTCAGCTCATTGACAATCTCGAGCCCAAAAAATAAGACCACCAATCCACCATCATCGCCACCACTATCAATGTCCACGATCTCAGAGCTTCCTGACAGCGATCTAGATAAACATCACGACTTTCGTCGTCGTCGCCGCTAAACGCCACCAACGGTTCTGCCGCACCGCCGAAAGCTTGACTTGCGCTCACTAACCCCAACTGAGTTTAGCCCCGGAGGGCCTTCCGCGCCACCAGATTTGTTGCGCTTCACTTGTGAGCGGAGATGTTGCGCATTGCCGATCCACTCAACCACAACAACGACACAAAAAAGGCCCGATGTCCGTACATCCCGCAGTACATGCGCACCACAAACCGTTGCCCATTTCCAGCAGGGCTGGATCGACGCCGCAAGGCGCGCCAATAGGGGCCTTTGGTCGTGTGCGGTGCTCCCGGGGGTGACATTTCAGGCTAAATCGGCACTCTGGATCGGGGGGAGAAGAAGTGAAAGACCACCGTGTACGGCACAGTACATACATGCGACACCCGCTACGGAAGGGCGAGATGTTGGTGGCCTTCTGCACTGTGCCCTTGTTTAGCGGATGTTGTCCGCGCTAGTGCTAGGCAAAGGTTCGGCGTTTGAGTCTAGCGGAGACCGGCAATGCACCGCGCGCCGAGTTCTGTTAACTAACAGCAGCAGCCGGATGTGTCGTTGTGTGGTGGTGGCTTCGGCATTGGATTTTGCGGAGGAGAGCCTTGGCCTAGCACTTGGCTTTGCTTGGCTGCCGCGGTTTCTCAACGTCTTCGAAGGTTTTGGTGATGAATCTCGCAGTACATAGCTCTTGGTGTTGATACCGATCCTGGGGGCTGGGTTGAAGCCCAGTTGACCCAAGGGGAGCATGGACGGGCGGTTGTGCAACGTGGGGATGGGAGGAATGGCAACTCCGAGCCCGGGAACTGATGCCGGCTCACTGCATCCTGGGAGGAGTTCCCTCTCCAAACATGCCTACGCGTTGGGCTGTAGGAGGTTTCCTGCCTGCTCCTCCGACTGCAACATGGCTAGTCCTCGGTCTCTGCCGTTCCATGCATCCGCCGATCCCCAACACGGTCCGACCTGGCCAATGGCACCCTCGGTTGTAACTGGATTCATCCGGCCTTCCGCCGCCTGACGACGAACTACACCGTACTCCAACTCCCATCTCCACCGTGCTGACACTGATACTACTGATGAGGATGCTTCGGTGCTGCTGCGACTGTTGTGCTGGAAGGATGCCAGTGCTACGCTGGAACTGGATCATGTGCGTGTTGCTTGTTGTTTCTCTCCCCCCGTCTTAAGCCATGACATGTTGTCCCGCTCCTCGTGGTCTTCCACAGGTCTGGTCAAAGTCATGGGGACACGAGGACACGGCGTCCTTGCTCGCGGCTACCGTTCCACCGAAAAAGGAGAAAAAGGCAGGTAATCTGCCGGATATCTCTAGGGCGGCTCTAGGCTCATTACGCATGTCCGACCTTCGATCGATTGGATGAATGGATGGAGGTCGAGCTCGGGCCGTGGAACCCCAGGTTCGACTACGACAAACCATATGAGATGGAACGCCCCAATGACACGATGGCCACCCCCGCGAGGTGCCATTGACGGGTGCTTGTTTCTGGGTTGACCTCCCCGCGTCGCATCATCCCTTCATCCAGGCGCATGGGAGTGTGTATGATGGGTATGTACCCGGCAGGGTAGCAAGGAGCAAGCTGGCATGGTCTTCCTTCGGGCCGCCATCTAAATATGTAGAGCTCCCCTCGCCTGCTCCTCACCTTGAATGGAGCTCTCCCTCTCTCTCTCCGTCTCTCTTCTTGGTAGCTGGCCATCTGGTGTCTTCGGGCTTGGACGAGCATCGACGACGGGCCGGACCCTTCTCCTCCCCAGCAAAGAGCAGGCAGCATCATTATCGGGACGGAGAGTCCTGGTATCCCAGACCGCCGTATAACTTATTGAAGATCGAGGACAGACAGGGCCAAGTAAACCATCCATCACCATGGCCGGAGGCGACACCGGCGCGGCCGGCTTCTACGATGCCGCGCTTCACAAGCGCCAGGCCATGATGGGCAAGAGCGGTGCCCGCGCCCTCTGGAAGAACTTCCGCGTCTTCCGCATCGCCTGCTTTGCCTGCATTGGCGGTGTGCTCTACGGTTACAACCAGGGCATGTTCTCGGGTGTGCTGGCCATGCCGGCGTTCAACAGGCGTAAGTAGCGCACTCAGCCTCCTCTCCCTTATTCGGCTCAAATCCATCGAGATTGGGCGACACCAAACGCAACGAGACAGCCAATATGGCTGACACCTCCAAGACATGGGCGAGTACACGACGGACCAGACCAAGAAGGGCTGGCTGACAGCCATCCTGGAGCTTGGTGCCTGGATTGGAACTCTTCTCTCTGGTTTTATCGCTGAGGTTCTCTCGCGCAAGTACGGCGTTCTGGTCGCTTGCGCCGTCTTCATGCTCGGTGTCATCGTTCAGGCTACGGCTGTGACTGTCGGACATAACGCCATCCTGGCTGGCCGCTTCATCACGTTAGTTTCTTCTCTGCTCTTCACCCAGCGGCGGTTGGTGGGTTTTTCGCTTGCTAACACTCCTCCAGCGGTATGGGCGTCGGTAGCTTGGCCATGATCATCCCCATCTACAACTCCGAGGTCGCTCCCCCCGAAGTTCGCGGTGCTCTGGTCGCCACCCAGCAGCTTGCCATTTGCTTTGGTATCATGATTAGCTTCTGGATCGATTAGTACGTTGCCCAAAGTAGATATTCAACAGTTATCTTCCCCCTTGCTAACCAGGCCCCCTCCCTCAGCGGCACCAACTTCATCGGCGGCACCGGCGAGAGTCAATCCGACGCCGCCTGGCTCGTGCCGACCTGCCTCCAGCTGGGCCCGGCCGCGATCCTGTTCGTGGGCATGATCTTCATGCCCTTCTCGCCGCGTTGGCTCATCCACCACGGCCGCGAGGACGAGGCGCGCAAGGTCCTGTCGCACCTGCGCGACCTGCCGCCGGACCACGAGCTGGTCGAGATCGAGTTCCTCGAGATCAAGGCCCAGTCGCTGTTCGAGAAGCGCACCGTCGCCGAGCTCTTCCCCAACCTGCGCGAGCCCACCGCCTGGAACATCTTCAAGCTGCAGTTCGTCGCCATCCGCAAGCTGTTCCAGACCCGGGCCATGTTCAAGCGCGTCATTGTCGCCACCGTGACCATGTTCTTCCAGCAGGTGCGTCAGACATCTTCCCTAACCCCCTGAGCCTCCATAACTGACACCAGCGTTTTCCAGTGGACGGGTATCAACGCCGTGCTGTACTACGCACCCTTCATCTTCGCTCAGCTCGGCCTCGACCTCAACACCACCTCGCTCCTCGCGACCGGCGTGGTCGGCATCGTCATGTTCATCGCCACGATCCCGTCCGTCCTCTGGATCGACCGCACGGGCCGCAAGCCGGTCCTCACCATCGGCGCCATCGGCATGGGCACGTGCCACATCATCATCGCCATCCTCGTGGCCAAGAACATGGACCGTTGGCACGAGCAGGCGGCCGCGGGCTGGGCGGCCGTCTGCATGGTCTGGCTCTTCGTCGTGCACTTCGGCTACTCGTGGGGCCCTTGCGCGTGGATCATCGTCGCCGAGATCTGGCCGCTCAGCACCCGCCCCTACGGCGTCGCGCTCGGTGCCAGCAGCAACTGGATGAACAACTTCATCGTCGGCCAGGTCACACCGGACATGCTCGAGGGTATCCCCTACGGCACGTACATCCTGTTCGGCGCGCTGACGTACCTCGGTGCTGCTTTCATTTGGTTCTTGGTGCCTGAGACTAAGCGCCTGACGCTCGAAGAGATGGTGAGTTCCACTTCTTACTCACAAATTGCCATAAGCGTACGACTGACCACCTGTGCAGGACGTCGTCTTCGGTTCCGAGGGTACTGCCCAAGCCGACTTTGAGCGCATGGCCGAGATCAACAACGAGATTGGTCTGACCCAACTCCTCAACGCCGACCAGGCCATCGTAGCCTCGAGCTCCGACGCCGAGAAGACCAAGGCCGAGGAGAGCGCCGAGAAGGAGAAGGTTTAATTAAAAGCGGAGGATATGGGTGGTTGAAAGGTTCGAAAACCAGTTTGTGTATGTACAGATTGTGTTGGATACCTCGGATAAGGGGAGAGTGAGTGAGTGAGCGAGTGTCAGTTGATACCCAGGATGTTAGGTCAGGTAGTATAAGCGTGTTGGTTGGATGAGAAACATAACGGAGTAGCATCAAACGATCAAGCTGTCGTCATGTTGTCCGACCACGAGTATGAATGATACCATGTATGCAGGATGTACGATGGGAGGGATCAGGGGTCGTCTTTCCAGCTGCTTGAAAATATCCCAAAGACAATTGCGCACGTACTGGACCACAAACACGACAAACGGTCCAGGAGAGCTTACCAGTTCACTCGAGGATGATACTTGACCCAGTCCATGACGTCATGACAATCCTCGAATATCTGGCACCCATCTCATAAAAGAGGCCTCGGCGGACAAACGGTCATCATACACACTGCTTCCTCATTAACGCTACTCGTACAAGGTTCCTGCATGGGACCAAAGACACGAGGGTAGGAAGCAATATACATTGAAGAAGAACAGGACAAAAAAGAAAACAGGCCATCGGAGAAGGAAAAGAGAAGAACAAAACAAAATCATACACACACTCAAAACAAACAACAAACGCCAGTCTCCCCAACCCATGTGTACCCCCCATCTAGTAGTCATAATAATAGTACGTGACCGGAACCCAGCCCAAACCGAATGAACCCCTGTAACCATCCCGAGAAGAAAACAAACACAACAACCCCGCCAGTCAACACTCAACACCACGAGCTACCAATCCTCACCTCCACACCATACTCGCCTTCGGCCTACCGGCCGTAGCACCCGTGCTACCAACACTCGAACTCAACCCTGGCCTCGCCGACCCCGGACTCCCCGCGCGCTCCCCAGCCAACCTCAAACTACCGCCCATCCCAATCCTCCTCGCCTGTCCCGCCGTTATCGCTTTAGCTCCAGCTCCCAACAACCCCGCTCCAACACCCTCCTGGCTGGCCCTCCTAGCACCCATCCCGGAACCCGTAGGCTTCGGGGGCTCCACCGACGAAGGCGACGAAGTCACCGGGATCGGCCTGGGCGGCGAGCGCTTGTTGCGGTCGGTACTAGCCCTGCGGTGGCGGGAGATGCCGTTGGTTGACGAGTTCGGATGCGAATAGCTCGCCGAGGCCCTCCTATGACCTCCCACCAAGATGCTGCTGCCACCGGCCGCGCTAGAGACCGACGACACCGACCCAACCGACGAGACACGCTTGCTCATCAGCGCCGAGGCACTGCCCAGCGACGCCGACGCGCCGTGCAGCGACAACCGGTCGCGGCGCTTGGCGATCTGCAGCGCGGAGCGGATCTTGAGCGGGTCGATCTCCGAGTCGGAGCCGGAGCCGCCGAGCGAGGCGCGCGGGAGGCGCGAGGCAGGAGACAACCGCGCGACCGGGCGGGGCGGTTCGTTCTCGTTGTTGACGGGATTGCCGCCCGTCTCGGAATCGCTCGTCATCGGGGACGCGGCACGGCGCACAACGGTGGGGGGCGAGAGAGAGTTAGTCGCTCGCGCGATCGGAAGGCTGCGCAGCGGCGACGGGCGGTCCTCGGTGTCGGAGGAGCCCGTGAGGTTCAATGACAGAGTCGGAGCGACCGGGGAGCCGTTGGGCCCAGGCGCGCCCCCCTGGGATGTAGAAGGGCGACTCTTGGAAAGGAAGCCTGCCTGGAAGCGGTTTGGCTTGCCGAGGCTGAGGGATGAGATATCAGGCAGAGGAAGTGTTGGGCTTTCTTTCTGCGGCGAATCCATGTGGTTGAGGTAGGAGGGGACTGCAGGACGCGACAGTTCCTTCTCCGGCGATGACTTCTCGGGAGAAGAGTACGGCTGCGGCGTCTTCTCGTAATCAGCAAGCGTTCCCTGCTCGCTCTCGTCGTCACGCCAGCGCACCGTGTGCTTCTTCTTAACAGGTGTGGCGAAAGCGACGCTCTTCCGAGTGCCACCAAGCTTGCGGCGACGTGGAGACGCCCGAACGGGCGACTTGAGCACCGACTCCGCTGCCAGAACGGGTGGGGGAACTGGCTTGGCGTTGATGCTGAGAGACTTCTTGCGCTTTGGCGTTCCACGCTTGGTGGGCGGGAACAGCTCAACCGGCATCATGGAGCCATCGGGCTTGACGACGTGCGAAGCCGCCGAGCAGCCCGTCTCGAGGAGCTTGGTCACCATCGTCTTTGCGCGGGCCACAGCTTCTTCCTCGGTCATGTTGAGGCTGTCGGAAAGAGCGGCGAGGATGTCGAACTGCGCCTTCAGCACCACCTGCAGGATAGCCGCATCACCGGCCTTGTCCTGCTCCACAAGCTCGCGGTACATATCCCGAGCAAATCCCGCCTTGAGCAGCTCCACCTCCCTGGCCAACGTGTCCCTCTCAGAACCGTCTGTCATGCCGCTGTCCGCGGACAGCTGAGACAGGGTGTGGTTCATGGCAGTGTCGAGCACACGCTCCCAGTTGCAGCGCTCAATGCGCTGGCGCAGATGGTGGCGGCTGCTCTCAAGCTCGGCCAGGATGCCGCTGGCAGTCTTCCGCATGGCAACGAGGTTCTCGGGCATGTCGTCCTCGTCGCCACGAGCCTCGCACACAGCATCGAACGCAGCAAGCCACGCTGACAGCAAGGCGATGCGGCGCTCAATGGCCTTTTGCTTCTTGACGAGGTTCACCTTCTCGTTGCGCTCAGCTTCAGCATTTTTGTAAGCAGAGCGCAGGCGGAGGATGCCCTCGCGCAAAACAGCATCGCGCTTCTCCATCTGCTTGCGGAACTTGGCGAAAAAGGTCTTCTCGGCCTCCTTCTGCTGTGCGCGCAACTCGTTGATGAGGGCCATTTGCTCGTCGATCTTGACGAGGAAGTCCTTGACGTGGCGGTTGACGTTGAAAACATTGCGCGTCACCTTGGTCTGGATGTTCTTGGCCCGGTTGGCATAGCGAAGGGTGTTCTGGGTCTCGTCAAAGTGCTCGCTCGAGGGGCTGACACAGACAATCATGACCGTCTTGCAGTTGCCGCCGAGCGAGAACTTGAGGAGTCGCGTGAGCTTGCTGTTACGGTACGGGACGTGGTTGCGTTTGCGCGGGTCGCAGAGCGCATTGATGCAGCTGCCCAGGGCGAGCAGCGACTTGTTGATGTTGGCGCCCTCCATGAGGCGCTCCCCGCGGTTCTTCGTGGCGCTGGCGCGCTCGCTGCCGGCAAGATCGATGATGCTCAGGGTCGCCATGGTGTGTGGCTCGTTGACGGAGGCGTTGCGGTCACGCTGCGCCACGTTGATCTGGAGCACCGCATGCGAGCGCGACGACACAGCATTGGCTGCAGTCGGCGACACAGTCCGGTACTCGTTGCCCTGGATAATCATGCTCATCACCTCATGGACGTCCTTGGGGTGATGGCTCGTGAGCCCCGCCACGGTGACTCCCTGGTTCGAGTCCTCCCGCAGCATCAACCCCTGCTTGCTCCCACCGGGAACGAGCAAGTCGCGGATAGTCTCGTTGTAGATTTCAAGGTACGAGAGCGACACTTCGGTGATCTTCTCGTCCTTGCGTTCCTCGATCCTTTCAAACAATTCCTGCATGGTGAGAAAGATGATTCCTGGCTCTTTTGTAGTGCCGGTGATGGTGTGCGTCTTGCCACAGCCAGTGGCGCCGTAGGCGAACACAGTAGCATTGTAGCCCTCAAGAATGCTATCCAGCAGTGCCTTGGTTGTTCCCTCGTAAACCTCCATCTGGGTGGCATTCTGGTCGAAGATGCGATCGAAGGCAAAAACCTGGTCCTTGACCTTCTTTGCGGCGGTGGGCACGACAGATCGAGTAAACTTTTGCACGGGGTTGTCTTCCGGAGGGTCGAAGACACTGCGAGGCGTCAGCCTGGCTCTGTGGCATGCGAGGAGGCATGTGCATGGAGCGGGTCTTACAGGCACCTGTCGTCAACGACCTTGATGACAGAGCGAATGCCGCGCTGGCGGAGCTTCGGGGTTGGCGCAGCCGCGAGCGAGCCATCGCCTAGGAAAAGCGGTGTATCATCGTATTTGACCCTTGGATACGGAGTATGTCAGCTAACACCCGCCGTCGCTGAGGCCACGAAACCAGTCTGGCAACGTACAGTTGAGCCTCTTCCTGGATGGTGAAGGGCCGCACTCGAACGGCGACCGTGATGGAGGAGGCATTCGGGTCCATGGCGGCTTGCGGGTGCCAAAGGCCCTCAGCAAGCAAGCGATGTCGGGATCACAGGAAGCGGACAATTCTGACAGAAAGGTGGGGAGATTCGATAGGATAGGGAAAACCAATCACGACGTCGTTTGCTGGTCGGTTGTCGAGATGGATACTCGAGGAAATAAAGAGGAAAAGAGAAGTCAGCAATAAAAAAAGGTGGAATGAGTGTGTTGATGCTGGTCCGAGAAGCGAACGACAGAAGTGAACGCGAGGAGTGGGAAAGAGAAGGAGATGACGTTTCTCGCGCCCGGAGGAGCTTGATCTCGTTCCTGCAATTTGTCAAGCGGTCTGGCGTTGTGAGTTGGTCCTGTGGGTATTGACTGTTTTGACCAGTCCCGTTTCCCGGGTGACCGGAAAGTGGATCCTCCCCACAAACTCGCATGAAACGCGGTGGGGCTTTCTGCAGGTCATTTCCCGTTGGAGGGCAGTACCAGGGTTAGGGGTTGCATCTGCCAGCTCAGCTGCAGCCCCGCCAAGGATGTGGATCCTTCAGCTCTTGGCATCTGGGACTTGGCCGCTTTCGCTTGACAATCAACATCCATTTCCGGCCAGCGAACAACAAACACAATGAAGTCATAGACGAGGACTTCGGCGTTGCCATGCTCGTGTAAGATGTCATTGTTAGTACCCCATCTCGAGGCATTGAGTATCTACTGCTAAATTGTTTGGATGTTCATGCCTCGAAGAAGCACTCCAGCGCCATTTTTGTCTCTGCTCCCTCGGTTTCTGGCCTGACTTCCCAACGTTCAATGTTGGGATGTCTGGGTCGAGGTTGGTTTGGCTTGAAGTGACATATGATAGAATTGGGGTCAAATTAGTACAGCAGGAGATGTCAGCACCATCATTCAGGCGCCTTATGGCGTGACTTCCACTATCGTATCTTGTCGAGGGATTCCACAAACCTGGATGCTCAACAATGGACGCATCAGGGACGTAATTCTAATAAGGCCGATGTCTTCTTGATTCCGAAGATCAAGGAATAGCAGAAGGACAACAAGCAACATTTGGCCTCTTGATGGGTTAGTTGCAGTTGCCTGACCATGTGAACGCCACAAACACCCAATATAGCTGTTCGGCAGACGGCATGAGAGCCATTCTCATGCTAACAACTCGTTTGGCTCCTCCGAGTCTCCCTTGGCCTCGACACTCCATAGTTTACCTCCCTGGTCATGGCCATCCCTCCAACAACTCAACAATGCACCTGGCTCCATGCTGGGAAGCTTTTACTTCCATATCGACATTTCATTGTGTTAAACGACACCCCGAAGAATCCGAGGCTTTGGCCTTGTGCCGGAAACAATCCAGTTCTGTCTGCCTTCCGTTTGCATGCCGCCATGTCTTTGTACCGTGTCCTCCCGAATCCCCTATCCAGTGTTCGACGCCGGCTTGAGAGCTTCCAACAAAGAACAATGGGACAGCTACCAAAGGAGAGCAGCCATCGGTCATGGAATGCCGCCAAAGCATCACCATCACCATCATCGTTGCCTCTTTGTCTCGCCGCCCGGATATGTTTACCACAGAGACTTGATCTCACATCTCTTCCTTTTTTTCCTTCTCACTTTGCCCTCCATGTTGCTCCCCATATACTCTGAGCTTCCAACTCAGGGGCAACAACAATCTCTTAATTGGATCGAAACCGAGTACAGCATCCTACACCAATAGCCTTCAAGATATCCAGAATGCCATTCTGGTCCCTCAGCAAACTGTTCCCAGGGAGCGACGACACAGATCAACCTACCACCCCTACCACCCCTACCACCCGGAGGAAGCGTGTCCGCTTCAGCCAGGACAGACAGAGGTCCAGGTCTCGCTCGCCCGCGCCCAAGCGTCGCCGAAATTTCGAGCCCCTCCCCGAGCCCGAGATCTCCACGGAGCCTGACATCCCCAAGGTCCTGCAGAACAAGGACGCTCCCGAACGCTGGGACCTGACCATCAGCCCGCGTTCGCGCCGCTTCTGGGCCGTCGTGAAGGCGTTCCGCAAACTCCTGCGCGACGTTGACATTCAAAACATCCTCGAGGTGTTCTTCCCCGCGCACGAGATCGCCCTGCTGAGTCCGCGTCCCCGGCTGCCCGGCACGGAGCTGGAGAGCAGCCACCTGCAGGAGCTCCGCGAGGAGAACACCTGGCGGTATAACCAGCTGCTGGCCTCGCCGAGGTTTCGTAAGGAAGCGAGGAACGCGGATATTGGTTTCAAGCTTGCCATGGCGTGGTTTGGGCTGCCCGTCGCGCCGATTAGCGGTGGGAAAATCGGGGAATTGGAAAACGAGAAGAGGCCGCTCAAAGGGGAGGTGATCACGGATGGAGTGGGAGATGAGATGAGATTTTTGAACGGGTATACCACGAGATCGTATTCGACCGATGCAGGCGCGAGAGGTAAGTTCCCTTGCGGAAAAAGAAACATTTCAGCCAAATGGATAACTGACGACCTCAGCAGATCCCGATATCGTCCTGGACAGCTATTACCCACCGAAAGGCAAGGAAAAGACGGAGCCGCTCGAGGCTTTGATTCCGGCGCTCAACCTTCGGGGAGGAGATGCGGATCTCGACGACTACGATCCCGAGGCGTCATCCGATGAGGATGAGGAAATTATGGATGTTGACGTGGCCCGTGGGGAGCATCAGGAGCACCAGGAGCATCAGGAGCATCAAGAGCAGCGGGAGCAGCCGGAGCATCAGCTCACACTGCGCGGTGGCTCAGGCCCATCCGGCTACGTGAGCAATGTGTTCCAGGAGCTCTCCGAGCACAGGCCGAGCGACCACAACCCCAATCGGTGGGCAGACCCGGAGGAGTTTGCATACAACCTCCGGCCCGGTGTCGGCGGGCCGATGGGCAAGAGGCCCGGCCGCTGGATTCCCCTCTATGGCTACCAAGGCATCGTCTGGTGGCGCAGCGACGCTTTCTACACTTTTGTCGACGCCATCGACCGCCTGTTGTGTCTCGACAACCGCGCCGGCGTCTCTTACAATCTGTTCTTCATGGACAAGAGGAAGGACTACTCCAATTACAACACCCGCAAACGCTTCTTTAATGACCCGGAGACCAAGGCAATGAGCATCTGGTGCAGCGGTCCCGGCGACTATTCTAACGACCACCTGGCCTGGGAGTGGGTCATCGAGACCTATACCGAGCACGAGGACGAGGACGCAATTGAGCGATATGCGCTGTTCTTAGCCGGTCCTGGCGACCCGATGCCGTGGTCGTGGGAGCCCAACGCGTCGCATCGCGTCCTGAAGGTCGTCCTCGATTACACCCGCGGCGACGCCCGCAGCGGGACGGGCGACCTGAGCCACCTGGACCGCCCGGATGTTGCGTATCTGCGCATGCCCGACAATCCGCGCGCCGTGCGCTACACGAACCATTACGGGCCGTGGCTGGCAAATGCGTGTCGCGTTCTGACGGCCGGGTGGCTCGTGAACCGGCCGGGACAGCCCACCGTCCCGGACGCGGCCTTCACCGTCAAGAACAGGAGGAAGGCCCCCGGCAACGGCGCCGTGTATGGCGGGCTTGTCTTTACGCCCACGCTCTGGGATGAGATCGTCAGCCACTGGGAGCAGGATCCCGAAGCGCCGCTTGTGCTGGAGGCGAGCACCGGCCCCGAACGTTGGCACGTTTGGCTCCCCGGCTCCAGCCGGCCGTATGATGAGCAGTATTTGCTCCGGAGAAATGCCAACGACGCACGTTACCTGCGGAGGCGCATCATGGGGCTGGTAGAGAACTCGCTCTCCACGGAGAGCTTGTATAGGCTGGACTCCATCGAGGTTCACCTGCCTGGAGAGGGCATCTTCTTCATCGACAAGACGCCGGACGTGGTCGTGGACATCAACGGCAACAAGCATCATCTGGACCAAGCCTTCCGGGCCCTTGCGGAACGCATCGGCGAGTGGCTCAGATGGCTCGACGCGAAGCCCAAGATCGGCAACGCGGGTGGTTTGGACATGTTCCCGCAGTTCCTGTCGATCCGGCCCGTCTTTGAGGAGTACACCTTGGATTCCATCCACAATCTCAAGGGCAGGACTTTCACGTGGGATCCGGTCAAGACATCGCTTGGACAGTTCCGGAGCATGGCAGCGCGCCTCTTGACGGACAAGCACGATGAGGTGGATCCTGAGAGTCTCTACATCGTCGTGAGTCAAGGTGACGGGAAGACCGGACTGAAGCCGTTCTTCCTCGTCTCGCCAACGCTGGATGAGGAAGAGTGGCGGCTCATGGCGAGGATGATTGTCGAGCCGAAGGTACACCTCGCGCTCACACAGGAGGATCAATTTCCACGTACGTGATGCGCGTCCCGGCCCCAGAACAAAGAATAGGTATGGCTAACGCGAAGCAGACTTTGGAAACTTTATCCACCAGCAGCCATTTGGCTACCGCGAGATTTACAACACCCCGGACGTGCTGCTGTACCGCAGCCTGGGAGAGGGTGCTGAGATCCCGGCGACCAAGCGGCACTACGACTACCAGCTCTGGGGGATCAACCCAACCCAGGACCTCAACACGGTTCAGCCGTGGGACCCCCAGCCCGCAGCTGCTTCATTGTTTTACAAGCCCGAGGAGTTCCAGCTCCAGGCTCCTCCCGGCGCCGACCTGCCTCCGCCGGGCCACCTGCGCAAGAAGCACGAGAAGAAGCACCAACAAGATTCGTTACCGCCGCCATGGTCGCCCTTGGCATCCTATCCCCAGTCCCAGTCCCAGTTCTGGGAACCGTTGTTCCAGGTGCCCGGGAACAGGGGTGTGGTCGACGACGGCGCGTTCATGCGCAAGTACAGCTGGGCGCATCCACTCGACGTGCACATGCGCAACGAGGTGCCCGTCAACGCTCCCCCGATCGATCTGCTCCTGGACCTGCGGAAGGACAGCCTTCCTACGGTGTCGCTGTCGGTGCTGACGCCGACCGAGGTGCGCCGGCTCCAGCGGGATTACGCCAGCATGCGCAACCTGCTGCTGGGCCGCGTAGAGCGGTGCCCGTATCCGGACTGCGAAGAGACGTTCCCGGTTGACGAATGGGTGACGGTTCGCCAGCATCTCGAGGATAGGCACACCAATGTCGAGTGCAACTTTGGTTGCGGCCAGCCGCTGTTCAAGTACTGGCCTCCGAATGAATGGACGCGACATTTCCTTGAAAATCACTCGGTTGAAATCAAGTGGCTCGCGAAGAGGAGCAAGAGAAAGGCGGAGGAGGACTCAGAAGAGGATTCGGCGGAGGAGCAGCCCGAGAGGAAGAGAACCAGGAAGACGCCCGCCAAGAAGCCTGAGAAAAACAAAGACACAAGCTCGAAGAAGGATCAAGCAGAACCAGCAACCACCTCCGCGGCAGGCCCAGAAGCCAAAGAGGAGGAAAAGCGGAAGAAACCGAAAAAGAGGTAAGGCACCTCTCTACACCTACTTACCCACCTAAACTTTTACTCACACTCCCTGCAGGAGGAGGAGAGTCAAGCCGTGGGACTACCGCGGCCCGGCCCGCACCGGCCGGCTGCCAGACGATCTTGCCGAAGACGGCGGCGAGTTTGTGTCGGACAGCCCCGAGTCCTCCTCTCTCCCCAGCTCCGATCACTCGGGAAAATGGGACCAGGCATGGAAGCCCAAGAAGAATCCCAAGACCAACAAGACTGAGAAGCCGACTGCCACTCAATCCTCTTCGGCTCCAGTAGTCCAACAACAAAACGTTACCGGCCCCGGCCCCTCAACCCCCAAGCTCTCCACCCCGAAGCCCCAGACAACCACCACGACGACCACCACCACCAGCAGCGGGAATAAGAGCACAAAGAAACCCGCAGAAACCACGGTTACTCACGCTAAGCGGGCGGTCAGCTTCGCGGAGAGCCTGATCCGCGGCGCGTCGCCGGCTCGGCCCAACGCGGCCCAGCAACAGCAGCGTTCTGCCCCTCGGCAGCCAACCGTGGAGGATGTGGCAGAGGAAGTGCCGCGGGGCACCGGAGGATACGGTGGTGGTGGGTATGCCGACGACCATGTGTATCAGCGGGTGGAAGAGGTCGGGGATGGGGTCTGGGAAGGGGTACAGGGAATCGAGCCGGTTATGATGAGTGGTGCTGCTGATGGTGGGTTTGGGTATGGTGCCGAGGAGGAGGAGGCGGATGAGGGGTTTGGGGAAGGGATCGGGGAGGAAGTGGTGAATGAGTGGCAGCAGGTGACGGGCTTGCAGTCGGGGACGGGGACGCAATGTGCCCAGGAGCCGCCGTATGGGGAGTATTATGAGCTGGCTTAGGGGAGGTGAGGATTGTTGGTTGTGGTGGGCGTTTGAATGGTTTAGATTTTTTTGTCCAGTCAGTTGTGGAGTTTGGGTAATGGTTCGTTACATTTGCTTTCTATTTTTTCTATTGTTTTTCCTGGTTTACTCTGGTGTCATCTGGGTCCTGGATCTCGTCATCGTTTCGAATTGCGTGCTTGAAAAAAATAAATTCATCACCAGTCCTGATGACTCTTTGACACCTCCGGCGATGGCCGTGCCGTGAGGTTGAATGTGGAGCACGGCGGTGCCGAGAGACCGGAACGCAGGCGACGGATGCGGCACCCGGACGGATCTCGGCGGAGCTCGGTGTCTGACCGTTGTTTTCTCGGCGGCGGTGGGGACACAACGCCTTGCTGGTCAGCTGGCCAATGGCACAGGGATCCTTCAGCGTATGAGAGCCCTTTCCGGCGTGCAGGGGCTTCCCGGCCTGGGCTTCTGGACCTTCTGAAGCTGAGCTCTGACGTAACAGGGGGATCCACTCCGAGTGCCGCCAACGGCAATCATCGGTCGAGTTTCTTCTCTTTGGCATTGTTTGGAACAAGCCCGGTCCAAGGGTTTGGGTCATTCACATCCTTTCCGATATGGACCAGCTCTTTCCCGGCCACCACCGCCATGTGGCCGTCCTGGACGACGCCATGACTCTTCCTGTCAACCTTATCATGTGGCTACTGACGGGCGGTGAGACAGGCGATTGAAACAAAACAAACTGTCAGTTTCCGTGTCATCACACCTACATCTCTCTGTTTGTCTCGGAGATCTTTCCCATCTCAGAGGTGACACAACAGGAAGAAACCACGGTCAGATTATTTCGCGGGAGAATGGTTCAACCCTAGTCCACCATCTACCGACCTTCTGATCTCTTCCCGCATTCCGTTCTCTTCCTCCCAATATCACCGCGAAGTATGGCTACCCGGATCTCACGGCAGCTCGCTGCCGGTACCCTCCGGCAGTTCATCCGGCGAGATATCTCCGAGTTCACGCTACGATCCCGGCATCGAGCCACCACCTTCGGAGCTCGGCGACTCCACACAAGCCAAACCCGCGCCTCGAATCATGCCCCAGAGACACAGTCCGCGGAGACATCACCCAGATCCCGGCAACCTATCCAGGCGCGGACCGCACCGTTCGGTGTTCTTCTCGGCGGTGGCCTCCTGGCGTCTATGATCGCATACAACCACCTCGGCGACGATACCCCGGACTTTCAAGACGCTCCCTCCCTCCCGAAAGACGACCGCGATCCCTCCCTTCCCCGATTCCGCCTCGCTGATATCCGGAAACACGACGCTTCGTCACCCCAGCCATGGGTCATCTTCGAAGACAAGGTCTACGATATCACGGATTGGGTCTCTGCCCATCCCGGCGGAGACGTCATCCTCCGCGCCGCGGGTGGCAGCATTGAGCCATACTGGAACATCTTTACCATCCACAAGTCCAAGCACGTTCGTGAGATCCTGGACCAGTACCTGATCGGCTTCATCGACGTTGCCGACCTGGGCCCGGACGGCCGTCCTCCCGCCGAGAGCATCGAGGATCCTTTCAAACAAGACCCCGAGCGCGATCCACGCTTCATCATCCACACGGCGAAGCCTCGGAATGCGGAACCTCCGAACGAGGAACTCGACCGTTCATTCCTTACTCCCAATGAGCTGTTCTATATCCGCCACCACATGTGGGTGCCAGTCGTCGAGGAAGCCAAGGCCGAGGAACATTGCTTGACGATTGAGCTGCCCGACGGTGAGGTCAAGAAGTACACTCTGCGAGACTTGAAGGAAAAGTTCCCTACCCACAAGGTCACCGCAGCGCTGCAGTGCAGCGGGAACCGTCGCAATGACATGACCCGCCACGCCGGCAAGACGAACGGTCTCCAATGGGGAGTCGGAGCGATCAGTAATGCCGTGTGGGAAGGTGTTCGTCTATCGGATGTGTTGGCCGACGCAGGTCTCAAGGTACGGGACGCAACATCGCCCACCAGGACCTCCAACCCGACACAATCTCCGAGCTCCGGCGATGAAGTCGTGGATTCCAATAGTATGCACGTTCAATTCACAGGCCTCGAAGCATACGGCGCCTCCATCCCGCTCCACAAAGCCATCGATCCGCGTGGGGATGTTCTGCTCGCGTTCGGCATGAACGGAAAACCCCTCCCTCGGGACCACGGCTTCCCTCTGCGCGCCGTCGTGCCCGGCCACGTCGCCGCCCGCTCCGTCAAGTGGCTCAGCAAGATTGTCGTGTCCGACGAGGAGAGCACCAGCCAGTGGCAGCGTCGCGACTACAAATCCTTCGGCCCCAACGAAGGGCCCAACCCCAACTGGGACCGCGCCCCAGCCATCCAGGAAATGCCCGTCACCAGCGCCATCACGGGCGTTTGGGTCGGCGAGTGCGTCCGCAAGGGACGCGTGCCTTGGATGCGCCAGGCTGCTCAAACCATCACCAACGGCAACGGCAACACGGCCTCCCGCAGCGGAAGCGGAAGCGGAAGCGGCATCACCGACATCGCCGCCGTCTCGAATAAATCCATCGGCTTCACCGCCACCGCCTCCTCGGACCCCTGCCCCGACAGCATCTCGGCCGAACCGGTCGCCCTGCAAGGCTACGCCTACTCGGGCGGCGGGCGCGCCATCGCGCGCGTCGACGTGTCCCTCGACGGCGGCAAGACGTGGGACCAGGCCGAGCTCGTCGACGACTGCGCTTCACCCTCATCGGGCCCGTGCTACGGGAACAAGACGTGGTCGTGGAAACGCTGGCGGTACGTCGGCAAGCTGCCCACCTTGGAGGTCGCCACGGGTGGTGAGAAGGATGGAGAGCAGAAAAAAGCGTGCGCGACGTTGGTGGTGAAGGCGACGGATGATGCGTACAACACGCAGCCGGCGGATCATAAGGCGATTTATAACGTGCGAGGGAACCTGGCGACGGCGTGGCACCGCGTCAAGGTGTGTCCGCGCTGTATGGGAGCGGAGAAGAGTACGGGCCCTGCTGGGGAGGAGAGGACGGGGGGCGTGAGGTGGGAGACGGGAGCGGTGTATGGGTGCGGGTTTGATAAAGAGGAGGAGGGGGAGGGGAAGGAGTAATGCAAGGGAGCAGGCTGTGGGTTGAGATGGCGAGTGATGGGGGACTCATCAGGGTGATTTCTGGTTTGCGTTGCGTCGCGGTTACCTACTTCAACAGTCAGCATTTGGAGGGCGTCGGGGTGTTCTGGAGCAGATAATTCTGGAAGTCTGGGTTTGCTTCGCTGCCTTGCAAGGAAGGGTCTCAGGAAGAACGGAGTCGGTTTTCAACAGCTCAGTGGAGTGTTCGGGGAATATCATGAGTTAATATACGAGGAACTGGGAATTGGGGCGCCGGATAGGTTTCTGGAGGACTTGCACCACGATGGGTACATAGTAAGGCGTCATGGTCATAGTTAATACTATTCTGATGTCTACAAACTGACATGACCTCCCAACCAAACCCTCTTGGACGTGTTTCTCGCAAGTACCCCTAGGCTCCGTAACACCGGTTCCAATGCTCCCTTCCAATGTTCCCTCCTCCCAAAGAAAGCAAAAGCCGGAAAAGAACGGACTTGTTGCAAACATCGCAAGAGAAAAGAAGAAAAGGGAACAACGCTAGTCGAAATCTTTCAAGACCATACTACATCTTGTGCTTCCAAGAAGTCCCTTCTTCGATTTGGGGCATCCCTCAATCAATCAATCAATCACTCCGGAACGAGGAACCGATCAATGTCGACACGGCGGAAGTAGCTCACGTGCCGGAGCTGGAACCACTTGTGCGCGAGCAGGTCGGGGGAAATGATGACGAGCTCTCCGTCAATGTACTCATCTGAAGAAAAAGAAGATGGAGAGGAAAAATAGAAAGGTTAGCCCATGATCACACGCAACACACGATACACACACGTTAAGAGAGGAAAGGTGATGACAATAACAAGAACAAGAACATACCCGAAGTAAACCCCGCCCTGGCAATATGTCCTTTACTTCTGACCCTCCGGGCTCCGGTGAAGGGCGCCTCCTCGCCGAGGCCCACGAACCCGCCGTCGCCGAGGTCGTCGACGACAAAGGACGGCTCGCCGCGCGGGACGTTGCTATCACCCGTGAGCTTGATGGCTTCGAGGCGGCCGCGGTAGATGGGTGCTTTGTTTTCGTTTTTAGTCTTGTTCTTCCGCGCTGCTGCTGTTGTTTTCTGTCGGGGTTGTTTTTTCCACCATGTCGCGTTGGTGTTGGCGTGGTTAGAACTGCTGCTGGGGTTGGTTTCGTCTTCCCCTTCCCCAATCGCTGAGCTTGTGCTTAGGCTTGATGTTGTCGCCCAGTCGTGCTCGGGATCCTCGTCCAAGAACTCAGGTTCGGTTGCTGTAATAGTATCGTCCGATCCAGCATCTGAGTCCGAATCATTGTCATCCTCGTCTTCCTCGCCCTCTTCCTCGCCGACATCCGGCTGATGCATGAGCAAAAACTCGCAGCCGTGAACGCCGTAGTCGCCCACCCAGATGCCGCGCAACGGGTAGCGGCGCGTGGGCGTGTACAGGACCGGGTCGAGGGTGGAGTAGGTGGTGACCTCTTCGCAGAACTGGGTGCGCGGGCCGTACGGGACGGCAGCGGGGGAGCCGCCGAGCCAACTGGCGGGTTGGAAGTGGAACGGGCCGCGGGCTGGGGGTGATGGTACAGTGTTAGCGAATGGCCATCATATTCAGTTTTACCCCTTCCGATTAGGGGAGAATGATACAGGTGGGAGCACACGGGGCAGCCCCGTCGCGGGGGACATACCGCCGCGTAATGAATGTCGGGTCCAAAAGGCTAGACGGGCACTCTGTCTGGCGAAAAGATCCGGTTCCTGATACGTACCGATGCGGAAGGCGTGCTCGCAAATCTCGCTCCGCTTGAGGGGGCAGTGTTTGGGTCCGAGGTCAGTGTGGATGGACATGCCCGTGGCTAGCAACCGGTGGGAGGAGGGGATGGGTGTCGGTGGCCACAGCGAATGGGACGAGGTCCCGTAGGTCTCTATTTCTTCCTCAGACAAACAACGCGCCAGCCGGAAGGTGGTTTTGATGTAGCTCCAGTTGCCGAGTTGCATCATGATCGGGTCTGCATACGACGACCGTGACTCGGATAGATCCCGGACCTCCCACTTTGATTGACTGCTCCCGTCGCGGACCTGGTCACGGCGGGTCAGAATGCGGATGGTTTTGCCATCCTCTTCGGCATTCGAATGGCGATGGATGGGTAGGCGGAGACTGGGCTGGTCGAGGTGCAGGTGGATGTCGGGCTTGAAGGGTGAGACCCACAGATTGTCCACGGCAAATGGAGGGTCGGTGGTGGTGTTGTTGGCGAGAAGCAGGTAGCCCTCGATGCATCCTCGGCGCTGGTCGTAGCGGATCAGGTTCAGGCTGCCCAGGTATGTCGAATCGCCAAACCAGATCTTGTAGCGGGGGAGAAACCAGTGAGGGTCGTGAGCGCGATACAGCTCGCGGAAGGTCGAGCAGGGGTAGGACGAGGTGATAATCTGGCCCGGAACGTTCGCCTGTACATGGGCACGCCAGAGGCGATCGTCGATGGCGTGGGTGTACAGAATGCGACAGGTAGCCGAAACGTGCGCGAGGTCAACAGGGCTGAGGTTACACAAGATGTTGGCTATGAGTTCCGCGGGAAGTTGGGTGAAGCGGCATTGAGTTCTGTGTTGAGCGCCGCTATCGACGTCCAAGTCGCCATGCTGAGCCTGAGCCGGTGTTGCTCCAGGTTGAGCAGGCATTTGCTCCTTGGCCTTGCCCTTGGATGCGCTGTCGGCGGGGCTGAAGCCATCCTCCGCCTCGTCGAGGTAGGTGACTTGATCCATTATGTCCACTCTCAAACGGGATGTCTTGTAGACCTCAATGAGACAGCATGGATGGGAGGGTTATGGCGGGTTGGGCAAGGCAGTTGTTATGTATGCACAGTGTTAGTGGTATTACATTTACCAGTCACTGAGGCGGGTTTGGGGGATCAAGTTTGCCCCGTGTTTGGTCGCATTCATGACTCCATTTTGTCGTGACAACCGCTGTGAGAGATGAAGTAAAGTCGGGGAGACAGACTTGATAGCGATGAGACAAGCCGAGGCGACACTCACATCACTCAGCCCAGCCCCACGCCCGCTGCAGCAGCCGGAAGGCGACCCCCGAGGAAGGTGGGGCACCCCGATCGTCATCCGGACCCACTTACCCCCGCACGGCATGGATCCCGAATGCCCAGCCCGTCCGGGCGTGCCCTCCCACACAACCCTGGATCAGGGTTAGATATGGGAAGCTCAGGGTCTGAGGTTCACGCGGTTTCCTGGCTGGGGTGCTGACGACATGAAAGTGCGGCAGCTCACTTCAAACTCATCGCTGTCAGCTTATTGAGCCTCATCTCCTCCCGACTCATCGCTACTTTTCCTTGCATGGGGCTCTTCGCTGCAGGAAGCCAAACTCGGGACCAGAGCCCCCTTGGGCGTCTAGACCGTAACTACAGCCCAACTGGACAACGGTGAAGGAGGTTGGGCAGTGGAGCTCAGCTCAGCCCAGCGCGTCTTCACCTCTTATATTTATTTGTTCAACTCACTGAAGCCTCACATCTCAGCTCACCGTCACCAACTGGGATGCCACACCAAGTCACATAACAACCAAGCCGTTTAAATCACCGACTGCGAATCACCCCTACATTCCAACCCCATCGACACAAAACACGAATGCAATTCAGCACAGCCGAGTCCTACTTCTCCAAAATGGCCTCCATTCTCCCCATCATCCAGGAGATCCTGCCCATGGTCCTGCCCAGCTCCGTGTCCGTGACAAAAGCCCAAGACATCTGGGCTTCCGATCCACCACCATCACCTATACCGCTACCCCGGTCGTTAGATGAAGAAGACAATGAACGAACAACGTCTGGAAGAAACGGGACACCACCACCACGCCGTAATCTTCTCCGCCCCGGCGTCCGCGTCTTCCACCGCAATGCAGTCGTTGGCCGGTCCGATGCCATGTGTGCTTCAGGTGAGCGTTCTCGGGATACACATGCCGTCTCAAGAGTCTCATGTCAGACAACATCCCTAACCCGTCATTTAGTCCTCGTCCTCAAGCCGGGGTCTTGCACAACCATCCGCCACTACGGAGAGCAAGGTATGTTACATTTTATCCGCACCTCAGCATGGGAGTTATCGCGGCTTCATATGCAGTCACAGCCTGCTACGTGATCCAGAAGCCCCTTGAATGCGATGCATCACATGTACCGACATACTCACACACTCCACTTCAAACAGAAGCAATAATCTACACCGTCTCCGGCCGCGGCGTGCTCCTCACCCAGCCGCGCGCGTCCAGCAATATCTTCAAAACCAAGAAACGGAATCCCCAAACCAGCTCCGACAATCCCAACAACACCACCACCACCACCAACAACGACGACGACGACGACGCCAACAGCAATTATGAGACCAACTTCCGGAGCGACGAGGTGGTGGGGGAGGAAGAGGAAGGGTATGACGACGACGACGAGCAACCCGAGCGCCACGACCTTGCCGCAGGGGATTTCGCCTTCATCCCTCCCTGGACGGAGCATCAGTTTGTGAACGATTACGCCACCGACAGGAACATGGCAGAGGGGGTTGGACATCGTAACTTCGCCAATGTATATGGCCAGCCAAATTATCCTGGTCAAGGTCAAGCTCAAATGGGAGGATGGGGGGAGGGTGTCGACCTTGAGGCTGCCTGGTTTTCAGGAAAGGGAAACCATGAAGCCGGTGTTTATGAAAATCAACAGAGGGGTGAGCTGGGAAATTATGAAGATCAAGGCAGAGTGAGTAATCCCGGTGGCGAGGATTTCCACCTGGTGATCATACGTAACGGATCAGAGCCTGTGGAGGTGCATTTGAAGGATTGGGGAGGAGATCAGATTAAGATCAAGGATTCGAGGTGAGAGAGACTCGAGTTCGGCAAACACTTGGATGGATAAAGAAGCCTGGCAGAGAGGTTCACATAAAAAAGAGGATATCATGCGAACCTGGGACGGAATAAAAGCGTGATCACAACATTCTATGGCAATCAAGCCCAGCTACGTGAGAAGGATAGCTGTCTATCAACGCCATGTTACCATGTGTGTTCCTTCGGCGGGCCTTTCCGGGACTCAACGCCTTGTGATCGATCCATGACGCTTGCGATCCACGACACAAAGCCTTGCGATACCGCCCATAAAATCACCGTCCAAAGTCGAGTAATCATTCTTTCTGCCCGAACCTGGCTTCCAAAGGATGTCCCGATCCATCGGGCAATCAGCCAGAAGGCGAAACTAAGGTTCTCATGACGAAGCTCCACCAGTTGAGCTTCTACGAACCCATAAATGTGTACGGCCGTGTGGCTCACCGGACTTCCCTGTGCTAACCTCTTCAGAGAGGCGAGGGCCAGAAGCCCAGCATCAGGGAAGTGATTTTGGTGAACCCCAGTGCCGCCAAGTAATATGATGTAGATGATGTAGCAAAGAATCCCTCCCTCCTGGCCTTAGCCTAAACCATTCCGTCGCTAACATGACGGAGCCGGCCTGGAGAAATATGAAGGTATGGGAGCTCGGCATGAGGCGAGGAAAACTCAAGCCCGTTGCCTCTCCATCAGAAAATCCCCCAAAATGCAAATTCCCCATTCCATCTGATAAATACCAGATATCCCTCTTCCCATTTGCAACGCCCCCTACCCACACCATCTCTCCCTCTCTCTGACCACATCATCCAGCCATCACACCTCCGTCCTTCCCGCCTGCGCAGCCTTCACACTGCTTCCCAACAAGGCCATAAACTCGGCGGTGCGCTCCGTCAGCGCCCGGCTGACGCCGCCCCGATGGTACAGCGCCTGCAGCGTGGTAAGGTGCCTGCGCAGGTCCTGCTCTGCAAAAGCCAGAGCTTGGCGGATGTTTTGCGGCTGGGGATGCTGGAGGAACGGCGTGGCTGACTGAGGAGTGGCGGTGCGTTGTTGCTGCTGCTGCTCTTTGCGCAAAGCAGCCATCTCCTTGAGGAGCTTGTCCATGGTGGCGTTTTGGGCCTGGATGAGGGTTTCAATTTGGGCAGTAGAGTTGGTGGCCGGGGTCGGGGGTGCCTGTTGTTGAATTTTATCGAGAATCTCAGCTTGAGTTCTCTTGACCTCTGCCAGCTCTGTTTTGAAACAGTCCAGAGAGCTAGTCAGGGCTTCGATGGGCTTGAGGATTGGGGTCAAATCGATGTTGCTGCGACTGGCTTCCACAGTCGCGGCGAGACTCTTTTGCTGATCATTAAGGCAGGCAATCTCTTCTTGAAGAGAGTTCAAGCCATCCACAATGTCGTGCATGGAGTCCATCATGGTTGTGATAGCATTTGTTGCGGTCTTCATATTGGCCTTGAGCTCTGTCACATCTTCTCTAAGTCTGCTGGTGCCTCCACTGGAAGTAGTAAGAGGGGTCGAAGGACCAGGCACCGTGACAGGACCAAGGGTGATGGAAGAACCCGACGCAGTGGCAGGACCAGAGCTGGTGGAAGGACCAGATGCAGTGGGAGTTCCCAAAGCTGCAGGAGGGCCAGATGCCGCGTAAGTGCCAGTGACAGTGGCAGAGTCCGAGGTCATGGAAGGTCCAGAGACTGTGGATGAATCTGAGGCAGCAGAAGGCCCAGAGCCAGTGGAAAAACCAGAGCCGGTGGAAGCCTGGACAAGCTTGATCGGTTCCTCAAGCGCAAGCTTCTGCTTACTGACTTTGTCGTTCACAGCTGTGCTACCAGGAGTCATGCTCTCCGGAGCCTTGCTACCCGGAGGAGTGTCGGTGGATACATCATTAGATCCTTTCTCTTCATGAATTTGGTCAGACTGGGGTGAAGCATCCGCCTTGGTCGGCGATTCGGCCTGAGATGAGGTCATGGACTTGGCCATTCCTCGAACCGAAATCGGCGGTCGAGTCGGATCTGTGATCGGCGCGATATGACTCGAATCAGAGGGGGGTGCAGGTTGAGAGACAACCGAAGCCGCATCTGGAAGAGTCGCTCCCGCAGAAGGCTGAGACCGCTCCGGGGGAGGGGCAGGCAGCGAGGACATACTCGATGTCCGGGGGGATGCCTCGGCCTTCTCGTTCTTCTCGTTTTTCGCCAGATGGTTCGGCTGCGTGTTCGGTGGTGGGGGACATGACTTTGGAGAGTTCTTGGGTCCCTTGGAGATCTTGATCGAGGGCAATTGATCCAATGCCTTGTCCTGTCCAGTAGTAGTGGAGGCAGTCTGCTGCTGACGAGTATCCAGAGAAACGCGTTTTGCCTTTGCCGGATGGCTGATCGGAGAGGCAGATCGCTTCAGGGATGACGACAAAGTCGGCTGAGCTGTATCTGAAGCCATGGTCGAAGGTTGTGATGGTTTTGAGGTGTAACCTGTCGACAATGGATTGGAGGTGCGACTTGTCGATGATGGTGATTGATTTGAGGTGGGACCTGTCGACTCGAGTCTGCTTCTCGGAGGTGGATAAGGATTGGGGTTAGATGAAGGTCGGTACGAGTGAGATACGGGAACGTGAGCGGCGTTGAGAAGTTTCTTTTCTTGCGATCTGAAGAATTCCTCGGCTGCTTTGTAAACAATGGCGGGTTCGGCGGGGAAGCGGGTCGGCTGCAAGCCACGATTGTCGAGAAACTCGATCCAGTCGTCCGCGGCTCTGGCAGTCTCAGAGACATCTTTGGATGGCTTGTCCCGTTGGCGCCTGCGAGCTTCGGTGAGAATCTCGGCGGTCTGTCTCACCACTGTTGGGCTGGTGTTGAAACCCTTTCCAACGGCAGGCCACAAGCTGCTGTGGTTGTAGAAAGCTTTGCAGTGAAGGAGGACTCGGAATAGCACGCAAATGTTGTTTCCGTAGCGTATCTCACGCTTCTTGCTGGCATCATCAATGTCATCCCAAAGGGGGTGGTCCTCATTCGTATACCAGCTGGTATGAAAGGCACAAGCCCATGTGTTGTTGAAGCGCTGGTGCTGCTGGGTTTCAAAGCAGAAACCCCATAAATAGATGGGCTCAATTCGTTTGGCCATAGCGAGTTAGAAACAGAGCAGAGGAATCAGGTAGGTAGGCAGTTTTTCAAAAATGTATGAAACCCCAGGCTGGCCTCGGATCATTAGGTTGGCGGTGTCACGATGTCAGGATGGCGTCAGGACGGACGTTGGGCAGTTTGGGAGCTTGGAACTGGCGTCAGCTTGCTTGGACAAGTTCAATCGGGTTTAGATTCGATCGAGGCGTCTCTGGATCTCAACGAAATAGGTCCAGGTATCAATTGGAAACATATATCAGAAGGGACTGTATGCGTTAGGTGGAACTGGTTTGAGCATGGTTGTCGTGAGTTGCGTCTTGCTCAGAGCGGGCGAAATCTAGAAGTTTTGCTCGCGTGCTGTGAGGTGAAGTGCGTTTGGAGACGGGATCCAACGATGCGGGCCATGCAGATGTGGAAATGTGGGGACCTGGAGACGTGCCAAGCACGAGGCAGAGCACGGAACAGGTGTATCACAGTGTGCACCTGCTCTTCCATGAAGACAGAAAGACGCCACAAAAATGAATGAGGGTCTCTGTGCATACACATCATGCAAGCCAAAGATTGAACTACTTGAAGGATTTGAGATGCATGAAGTCTAACGATATTGTCAAACTGACATACACACTCGTAAATCTGGGTGCATTGTGCTTCACAGAGTGCTCTTGCTTGGGAGAAAGGCGCTAGAGATACAGTGTACACACAAAGGAGGGACACACTGTACCTGCATCAACGTTGGATCCTCTTTCAGGATCACGGGATTGCAGCGGTTCGCACAAACCGTACCTTTTTTCCTTTTTTTTTTTTTGTACGCCCAAATGCTCACCTAGTTATATATGTAATGGCCCGTTTCCATCAACATACTATGTCCCGGGCACCGATGTGCGAACATATGGATGAGGAATGCTGTCCATCAGCATGCAGCCTGCCAATGACGTCATGCGGCTCAGCAGCTCTGCCAGGTGTGTCAGCATCCCGTCTCCACGAGATTAAGTAAACAAACAGCTTAAGTGTCCCTGAGAACAAGAGGATAAAGTCAAAACATGAGGAAGACAAAGTGTAGAATAGTCAAAGGCGGGGAGGTTTGGGATGTTGTTTGAAACTCGATGAACTACTCCGTAGGACAGGGGGGAACACGCCGAGTGAAGCAGTACACTGCTATATCCTGATCTGGAGGTGCTATGCATCAATATATTCCTGTCGGTATCTCATGTTCTCCAGGCCGAACATGCTCGTCATACTTATTGAGTCTACCTAGTGTTGCAGACCTCCTTTCTGCCTCTCAGGAACTAGATACGGTTTCCAGTGCCTCATCTTCATCATTATATGATTCGTCCTTATCATCACTTTACAATACAATTCAAATATACTCACTCAATTCTCCTTCACTCATTCAACATCACCCCTCTCCTCACGTCCCCGCTTTAACGAGGGCGCCGAGGACCCGTAACAATCTTCGACAATCCTCGACAACCGCCCGGACCTGACAGGACCCGCGAGGACCCGCGAGGACCCGCGAGAAAGCACAGACCGCGTGATTGACCGAGTACATAGCCGTGATCATGAATCTCAAGTCGACTCTCTCCAATTCGACCTCTGTCGAACGGAAAACCGACAACTCCAAGTACCCGACACCCTGGAAACCACCATGGCGACCACTCAGCCGACTGTTGAGAACAGCGATGGGCTGATCGGCGAGTCGGCCGGCTCAGCGACCGGCGCAGCGACCGTCGCCGCTCCCGTCGCTGCTGAGCCCGCCGCTTTGGCCCCAAGCTCGTCGGCGAACTCGTCGCTGCTGACTGCTTGGGTCAGTTTCCACTCATTGACCGACTCAGATCAGCCCACGACTCCTGCTCAGTCCGGTTCCGAGGAAACGGCAAGTTCCGACGAATCGACAGATCCGACGACCCTGTGGGCTCAGTACATCGCCGCCAACACCCCTCCACAGCCGGCATACTTCCCCCAGTTCGCTTCGCTGCCCACGGAACTTCGAGCTCGCATCTGGGAACTTTGCCTGCCTCGGCGTCTGCTCCGCATGAGCCTGTTTGTGGAGTGCCACACACACTTTTATCGGAAACTTATCAGGATCTACACGGATGGCGCGCTCAGGAAAAAATTGCACGACGTGATGGGTCGGACATGCCACATCGAAACAGTGTGCCGCGAGGCGCGCGCTGCTGCTCGCTCATGCTGCATCTACGTCAGCCAGCTTGACCTCCGGTGGCTTAGGGACCACCCCATTCTCTATTTTGATCATCGGACCGACACCATCCTCATCGACTGTGACGTCTTCATCAAGGACTGTGAGGTCTGGGAGGAGATTCGAGACGCCCTGGACCTCGGGAGAATCAAACGTCCGGATGGTCTGCGTGCCCAAATCGCCTTGTTCAATGACATCTTGTATGATGTTCGCAGATACCGGGAGTGCGGCATCCTGATCGAACCGTCGCCGGTGCTCATCCGACAACGCCACTGGCCCTTGGTCTTATATTACCGCCGTCTTGAGACCAACGCTCCGTCCGAGCTGCCGGGGATTGATCTCCTTGGGCTGTTTGGAGAACAGAGCAACCAAATTATCTCAATCCAGGATCCCTCAAAGGTGGAATATCTCGAGGCATGTGGGAGGGTCGGCTACAACGTGATAGGGGCCCGATCCTACAACCTCAACAAAAACCTCAGGGGCCAACTGGCCTGGAATGCGATCCAGTTTCGCCAAGACATCAAGCTTGCCGTGATGGCCATCGGTCTCTGCGATACCGACAACAGAGATGATGATGATAAGAGAGCGATGGCCTTCTCCGAGAAAGGGGCGGGGGAACCGATCCCCAAGGACTGGGTCAATGGCACCTCTGGTCCATTTCCCGCCTTCGTGCTGCGGTGGGCTCCCATCCCGCATCCTCGAGGACCAATGCTGTTCCATATATGGTGTTGAGGCGGCCTTTTACCCTATCGCACGTGTCACCCTGCCTGCTTAGCGCTCCGAGGAGATCGATATCCTCGGGGTTGCTTTGATGGGAGGAAATCAGGTAACGGACAAAGGCGGGAAGGTGAAAGGAAGATACTTGGTTCTTTGGAGGTCTGAAGGGATTCATTCGCTTGGCAAGGCTGAGGAAAGGGGACTTCTCAAGACATCTCTGGCGTTGCTTTCAACATGGCGTTGGTCAGATGGTTTTGGTGGTGCGATGATTTCAAGAGGGGTTTGGCACAAATGTTAGAGTAATCTCGCCGAACGGCAACTCTCTACTCAATTATGATGACAGAGGCTCGATGGAATGCATATGAAGCTGGAAATGAAACGACGAGTATACACGAAATGCGTAATATCCAAAACATTATGTGCCCAAAATATTGCAACCGACCCAGAAGAGATGCCTCCCAAATTACTTCCCAAAATCATTTTCACTCCGGCACGACGCTCACCCCCTCGAATTCCTCCTCCTCCATAAACCCAAGCCCGCTATCATACTTCCTCCTCTTCCTTGCCCTCCCCTCCTTCTTTTCCACAACCGCTGCCTGCTCCTCCTCCTCGCCTCCCTGCACCAGCGTGCTCTGCTGGCTATCAAGCCCGCGCTTGTTCCACTCCGGAGCAACAGCGGGCGCTCCCATGGCGGAGCCCTTCAGAAACCCCTCTCCGAACCTCATCACCCCCGCCAACGCGGCGTTCATGCTCCCCACCACCTCCTCCGCCCGCCTCTTCGCCTCGGCAAGCCACTTATTCTCCTCCGTCAGCCGGCGGACCGACTCCTCCGCCTCGCGCAGCGCGTCCTCGACGCGATCCATCTCCTCCTCGTGCGCCTCGAGGGATTTTGCGTGCGTCGCGGCGAGCGTGTCCAGCTCGGTTTGCAGCTGGATCTGCCGGTCACGGGCCTCAGCGAGGTCGCGCTGGAGGGAGGAGAGGGCAGAGGACTTGTCGGCGAGTTGGGTGGTGAGGGCGGAGTTGGTTTGGGTAGCGGTGTTGAGGTCGGTTTCGAGGCGGGTGACGAGGGATTCGAGCTCGGACATGTCGCGGGTGTAGGTGTCGCAGGCGTGCTTGAGGCGGGTGAGGGAGAACTCGAGTTCGGAGATGCGTTCGTCTTTCTCCTGGATGGTGGTTCGGAGGTCGGTGATTTGGGAGTCCTTTTCGCGGATGATGCCTTCCATTTCGGAGATGTGGGCGTCTTTGGTGTGGATGGTTTCTTCCATCTCGGCGATGCGTTCGTCTTTGTTGTGGAGGGTCTCTTCCATCTCTGAGAGGCGGGCATCTTTTTGCCGTGAGGATTCCTCCATCGTCGAGATGCGTTGGTCACGGTCACGGACGGCCTCCTCCACCTGGGCGATCTTTTCGTCCTTCTCCCGGACAACTCCCTCCATTTCCTCGATTCGCTCTTCTTTCTCCTCAACGGCCTCTTCCAGCTCCGCAATTTGGTTGTCCTTCTGTCGGATGATACCTTCCATCTCCTCGACGCTCTCCTCCAGCTCCTCAATCCGGCTGTCCTTCTGGCGGACGACGCCCTCCATCTCCTCGATGTTCTCCTTCAGTTCCTCAATCTGCTCATCCTTCTCGCGGACCACACCCTCCATTTCCTCGATACGCTCGTCTTTCTCCTGGATGGCCTCCTCCATCTCAGCGATCCGGCCATCCTTCTCACGGACAACCCCTCCCATCTCCTCAATACGCTGCTCCTTCTCCTGGACAGTCTCCTCCAGCTCGGCGATCTGCTCATCCCTCTCGCGAATATCCTCCTGCATTTCTGAAATAAGCTCCTCCTTCTCCCGTACGCTGCCCTCCACCTCCTTGATGCGCTGATCCTTGTCATGCAACGCAAACTGCATCTCAGCAATCCGCTCATCCTTATCACGCCCGGCACGCTCGGCGGTCGTCAGCTTGTCCGCCAGATCATCCATGGCGGTGACGCGGGCCGAGAGCTGCTCACGCAGGGAGTGCGCGGTGGCCTGGTACTCGTCGACCGAGTCCTCGAGGTCGCGGTTCTGCGCGTCCAGGGACCGCAGGCGGACGAGGAGGAGGTGCAGAACCTCGGCGCCGGCGCCGGTGAGGGGCAGGGTGAGCTCGCCCGGGGTGAGGTATTCGAGCTCGAGGCGCGCGGAGCGGAGGGAGGAGCGGAGGGAGTCGATGATCTCGATGGGGTCGGAGCCGGGGAAGCCGAGAGAGGTGAGGGAGGTGTTGATGGTGGCGAGGGCGGCGGTCTTGTCGGAGAGGGATTGCAGGATGTGGGTGAGGCGGTCTTCTAAGCTGGATGATGATGAAGTGGAGGAAGGTTCGGGAGAAGATCCTGCTGCCGCGAGTTTTTCGGATAGCCGGGACTCCAAAGCGGCGTATGATTCCAGCTTGGCCGTCACCTTGGCAACTTCGAGCTTGAGGGATTCGAGCTCCTCCTCCAGCAGCTGCTTCTCTGAGTCTGTGACGTCGGTTTGGACCGCCACGCTTAACCGTGAGGGTTGCCGGCGACAAGGGGTAGGGGCAGGCTGCGGTTCGGGACTCGTTGCCGGAGGGGTCGGGAATGATGCCCCCACCACCCTCCGTTTGCTGGGTGTGCTTGAGAACAAGTCGCCCCGTGTTGATTCACCAAAATCCGCGCCATCATCCACCACCAAATCCCCGTACCGATCCGTGTCCGGGGTCTCGGAAGCGTCCACCCATTCCTCATCGTCGACCGGACTGCCCGGCGCCTGGTCGATCCCTGTCCGGTTCTCGAGCTCCTTCTTCAACGCCGCAATCTCCTGCTCGAGAGCCCACAGTCGGCCCGTGTCCATCACCACCGTCTCGTCATGGAGCCGCTCGATCTCGGCGTCCTTCTCGGCCAGCTCCGCCTTCAGACGCTCGATCTCGGCCTTGGTCTCCTTCGCACGCCGCCGCTTCTCCGCCATTATCGCATTCATCTCCTCGCTCAGCCCGTTGCGGCGGATCCTCCGGACGATACGCCCATCGAGCACCTGGCGGAGCGGGAGGAACCGGACCTCTCCGCTGAACGGGCTCTCATGGCTATAGAGGTTCAGCCCCGGGATTCCGCTGCCGCTACTACTGGTCTTTTGGCTGCTAGAGGCGGAGGGTTTGGCTGGGGTAGACCGCCGCCGTTGAGGGGTGGAGAGGGTGGTTCGGCGGATAGCTGGGGTAAGACCGGTAGACTGGCGGCGGCTGGAACTCCCCGGAGTTGGGTTGGTGAACTTGACAGATTTCCTTCTGGACGGTGGTGTCTGGGAAGATGTCTGCTGGTTTGCCGGTTTGCGTGCCGGAGAGATAGTACTGGATTTTTGTGATGTCTTGACGGTTATTTCTGACATTTGGGATGCTGCTTGCGATGGGCCCAAACTCCGTCTGGTGCGCCGCAGCGCAATCGGGAGATCCGAATTGGCCTCCATCTTCTTGCTGCTCAACACAAACTTGTCTCGACAACTCAACAACGAAAGTTCTCTGGTGAAGCAAAACCCATGGCAACCAGCATGAAAAAAATCCCAGGAGCAACAGCAACAGCGAGGTCAGTGCTTTTTGCTGGGATGGGCACAGGCAGCAGCTCCGTTTCCCCACTGTCCTCTGCACGGGGCCACGCCAGGGGGTGTTTGTTTACGCTATTTCCCAATTGGGCCGGTTGGGCGACAAGCGAGCCCAGAGCAGCCCTGGAATGCGGGCCTTGGCAACGTGGTTGACTCGGACACGCCTGTCCAGCGGGTCCGTCCCACATCAAGGACATGCATGTCTTGGCTTCCGCCTGTCATGCGCCCTGACACGACCCCGTCGCGCCGCGTGTCTGGCGCCGAATGCCCATTTAACGCCTGTGATGGGCGGGTGTGCAGTGCCTTGGGCATCTCAGGTGCCTATGGATGACGTAGGGCTAGGGCTTTTGTGTCGGATAGGGCTTTGGGCTACGCCGGTGTTCTGCAGGAGACAGCAGACTCAACAGCGAAAGAGCATCATTTGGCAGCACATCGGGTTAGGTAGCCGTACAGAATTCTACACAGCGCCCCTTGTCTCAAACCTCCAACCCATGAAAAGCTGTCTCCCGATCTATCCATCGAGCCACCAGGCCCTCATTCGATGATTGTCAACACCCGGGTCTCCGGAACCGCGACGGAGAGTGACGTCTGCTCTGGTTGTTGTGGGATGAAGGCGTAATACACCGGCTCCGGAATCCTTGGCAGACGAGACCTCTTCATCATCATCTCGCGCACATGGCGGGCCAGATCGAAGGTGTTTCCCCCCATCTCCCCGGCCTCCGGGTACACCCGAACGTCATCCTGGCCCCCTCGTTCCAGTTCCCGGTTCGCTGGGAACGGCACCTCCACAACGAGGCTGCCGTTGCCTCGAAACGTTCTGGCTCCCGGTGGGATCCTTGCTCCCGGCCGTAGCATAATCCGCCGGTCGATGAGGTACTGGGCCTTGAGATGTGGAATGATGTTGGGCCAGAAGCTCGCCGCAAGGTCGGCGTTGCCACCCCACGATCGCTCATGGCCCCCAGGCTTGGGTTCGCCTGCGTAGCAAATTGGGTTTCCCGTTTTCTCGAATTCCCATGGAACAATCGCGGGTTTGTGTAAGCGCTGCAATTGTTCCCAGGTGAAATGTCCTGGGAGGCCGGGGCCCTCACACATGCAACGACTCCCCTTGACCGTCATGTCTTCATATTCGCAGGCGTCGACCCTGCCTCGGTAGAATCCAAGGAATGGATCATCCCCCTCCTCCGGGATCATGCCTTGAATATGTTTCATGACGCTGTAAACTCTGGAGAGGAGTGGCAGGACGTTCTGGAGAGAATCCTGGTCGTGAGGTTCATTCGGTTCGGCATTGGCGGTGGTCAGGCGTCGCCGGAGCTCTGCGATATCTTGGCCACCCCGCCAAAAGTATTCCATGACGGCCCTCACCGAACTGTATGCGAGCCATTTGCGGGCTTCCCACTTTTGGGACTTGTCGAGGTCTGACAAGGCCACTTCGTCAAGTTGCCGCGCACAAGACACACAACGGTGGCTTCCACGAGGGATCGTCCTTATTAAGACGCTGATCGGCGACCCAACTCCCCCATCTTCTCCACTCCGAAGCCAGATGTTCACATTCAGAACATTTTTTTCCCAAAGGTCACCTCGTCGAACTCCAGGGCGAGGTGCTGAACGGGAAGGAAATCATCGAGATTTCCCTGGGGGTCGAAAGGATGAGGCAAGGCGTCTGTTCGCGGGCGTATCCACCAGCTCGTCAACGGCTCGAACGGACAATCGAGCCATATCATGTCCTGTTGCGGGTTGAAATGGATCCTGAGTCTCCGGGTCGAGGATTCGCCAACCTGGGAACTCCTTGCTCCGGGCCTCAAAAACCGCCGCCGATTTCTCGCGAGTGGAACGTGGATTGTGGCCACGGTTCTCCCTTCGTTCAAGCGCTCAACTGGGATGGCGTCGTCACTGGCGATCCGGAGAACCTCGGGCGCCTCTTGTAGTTCCCATTGCAATTCCATCCACTCGGCGGCCACGGCTGCGGAGGAGCATGCCATCGCAACCTCGGCTCGCGCGTGGTAGGCGTGCGAGTAGCGGGCAAGGTCCAAACGTGGCAGTGCCAACCTCGGGACAGGCCCCCGGTAGTCGGGCTTGATAAAGTGTAATGTTACGGCTTGGACACAAGGAGATGTCGGGATGCTGCAATGTTCCCATATAAGATCCTGGATCTCTTGAGGGAATTTGCTGAAGAGGGGGAAGGTTTTGGTGTTTGATGACACCATTGCTCCAGCGTTGCCTTTGCCGTCATCTTGGCCGACGGGCCCAACAGAGAGATTAGGGGCCTCAGGAGCGTCCTTCACGGCGGAGGCAGAGGGGTTTGACGACGGGGGAGGACATTGTTTGGTGCTCTTCACGAGGGTAAATTAGTGCCGGTCTCAAGACACTGGAGATAATCAAGAGTTTCGTGTACCTTCTAAAGACAATTGCAGAACTCTGGAAAATACGCAACCACAACGCTCTCAAGGCTGGTGGATATTCGAGGCAAGCACTTCGATGTGAAATCTGGACCAACAGGTAAATAGCGGTGATAGGGAAATGGGAAAGCGAGGTGAGAAAGGCAGATTCTGGAGGCGTGTTGCTTTTTATGTCTGCGGAAACAGAGAAATGGACACTTCAAGACAAATACGTGAAGCATCCTGATATTACCCGTGTTGACGTCTGATGTGGAGAGAAGAGAAATGGCGTCAATGTGAGGTGGTGAACCTCTCGTCATATCAGGCGATAAAGTTATTAGTAAGATACAATAGTATATTGGAGGCTTTCATCAGATATCTAAAGTTCTGCTTAGTATAAGGTATTTACGTAAATTATGGAGCGAAGCTGGATCGTGAGATGGAGTAGCTTGCCAGCGACCAGAGAACACTTACCCTGGTAGCGTGGAAAATAAAAAGACGAAAAAACAACAGATGATTGATTTAGTTCAGATGCTAAGCCGCTAGGCGGAACGGCCTCTCAGTAGGCTAAATACTGTATGTACATAACGCGGCTCACGTAACACCTACCAGAAGGTGTTAGCTGCCGCCTACGATAATCAACGCTAACATACCCTGTCGACTCGTAGGTCTGCCGAAATGTAAAAACAACCTGCTCTACTCTACTTTTCAACACTTGTTGAACTTGCCGCGCGAGCTCTAACATGACCCATCCTCCTGACTGCCCCAATCCTACTTGTAAATGTCGAATATCTGACCTATCGTACACCCTTTCCCGTCATTGTATTGATACATCATCCCTCAATCGCCGCCAGTACTCGGAATTCCGACACGTACCCGTCAATAATGTCCTGAATCTGTGCTGGTTGTAGATTCAGGTGTAATCCCCCGGTTCCCAACTGCCTTCTGAGCTTTCGGTGCTCTTCGGTCATGAGCCTTTTGAGACGACGGGCAAGTTCACACGAGCTTTCTCCCCAACTGGGGCCTTAGGCCACTCCCAAATCCCGTAGTTACTGCCCCTCTCCCATCAACAACGGTTCTTCTGGGGCACCACTTCCATCAAGATACAGCTTTGCCTTGGGACCTCCGGGCCCCAGCAGGGAGCGATACACCGGCTCTCGGTTTGATAGCTCCAAACCTCGTTCCCACCGCGCCTCTCCAACAGGCGGTCCATCGGGGCCGACACCATTTATACGGTATTATGTGGCTTCATCTTTATATAGACGAAATACAGAGTTTTACATTCCGAATCCCTGACGTAGCATACATTCCCCCATGTCACTCCATCCAGACATTATCCCTCAATGACTGCCAGCACTCGGCAGTCCGGCAACTCGCCACCAAAGGCTGCTTGGATATATGCCGGCTCCGGCCGCGGAAATAGATGGCCATGTGTAATCCCATGCCTCAAGACCCAGCGTCTTGTTCGCATCAACTTGCCGGCACGTCGCGCAACCTCAAACACATTCTCTCCCCAGCGACCAGCCATAGGATATTGCCAGACCTCGTCTTCTCCTCCCCTTTCGAGACGACGATTCTTTGGCGGTGGAACCTCCACAAAGACACATCCATTCCCTTGGAACTTCCGCAAGTCAGGAGGGAGGGAAACGCCGACCTTGAGCTTGATGCCTCGATCAACGATATACTGGGTTTGTAGGTGTGGGGTGATCAACGGCCAGAACCTTGCAATCGCCTTCATGTTCCTGCACCAGTGACGCCGATGGCCGCGGTTTTCCTCGCGATCCGAGGGGTTTCCGGCGTGGCAGATGGGTTCGTCTGTTTCGGGATCCCAGTCTGCTGGGTTGTAGGTGTCTTCGTATACTGCATACTGGTGGCTCGCTGCGTTTTTAAGCCAGGCCAGCTCGTCGTCGTCGAAATCCCGAAGACAGGCATCAATCGTGTCACCGTAAACACCGCGATACAAGTAGTCCCGAAAGGGATCAATCCACGGTACGGATGCCTTAATCGAGTCGATGACGCGTTGGATGCGACGGAGCAACGGGAAAAGTGCCGCGAAACCGTTGAAGTCGAAAAACTCAGCTTTCGCCGCACTCCTCTCCTCCGACTCCTCGCGGAGGGTCTTCAGAGTATCATCTAGATCTTCCACATCCTCCGGTTGCAGGTGAGAATAGCCGTAGGGGGAGAGTAGCTCTCTCTTGTGCTTCAGTCTGAGCCACTTCCTGGCATTTTCCTTGTTCTCATCACTGAGATCTGCCAGGCGTGGGTCGCCGAGTGCCTCGCAAAGAACGCACAGCTCTGCTGGCATCGGTCTGTCTCCTCCCCGCCTCCAGTCCCGAACCATCTCTCCCCTCTGTGCCCGACACCATGACTCGAAGCGCTTGCGCCTTGCACGCATGTTGTCACACTTATCGCAGTCCTTGTGGAACTTGGAGACGCTGAATTCGACGGCGAGGTGTTGAATCGGTGCGAGAGTGGGGTGGACGCGCCGGCCTCCATGCAGGAGGCGGTCGACCAGGTTTTCCCAGGCGAAGTGCTTCTCACGATTGCGTGCACTTTCGAGTAAGACGAGGTCGGCCTGTGGATTAAACCACACTTTGATGATATTATGGTTCTTGGAAGCTTCGATAGCCGTGTCTTCTGTTGGATCTCGGCAGCTATTGGACAGATGAATGGTGGCCCTCTTTCTGTGGGCGCCGATAAGGGCCAGGCCCGTGGTGTCAAAGTCTCCCGCCAACGCCGCCAGTTCTGCGGCTTCCTGCGCCTCCCAGTGCCTGGCAGCCCGTTCGAATGCCAGGCGAGCATCCCGACACGTCGACCCAGCTTCCACTAGTGCATGGTAGTAGGCTGAAAGGCACATTAACTTCTGACTAGGCACCTCAAGCCTGATGGGCCCGAATGGAGGGTCGAACAAACCAACCGCCTGCACACTCGGGGAGGGTGGTATAGCAGCTATCTCCCAAATGATATCCTTGATCTCTTGAGGGAGCCGTGCAAACTGTGGGACGGAGAAGGATGGCTCAGGGACGGAAGTGACGACATCACCAGGCGAGTTCGAGGCGGAGGAAGTGGAGCTTTGGGGGTGGTCAGTTGCATGAACGCTCTCGGTTCCAGCGACCTGGAGGTCACCCGCATTGATCTCCTCCGACAAGGACGACATGACTGTTGATAGATATCACAAAGAGATGATTTGATGCGTGGTATTCTGTGTTGTTGAGATTAGTGCGGTGGTCCAGCGAAAGTTGAACTTTGAACTGACTCACAGCTGTGCAAGATGGAGTATAATCGTCGGTCGATATTTTGAAGAAGGCGATGTGTGGAAGGAAAGAGGGAGAAAAAAAGAAGAAGGCGAGAAGTGTTGGGGGGGTTATACCGCAAGGTTTCTAACCAGAGCTGGATCCGTTTTAGGTTCGCTCTTTGTCAAAGAACCTTACCTTAAGATTACTCCTCGGTAAGGAAACGAAACCTTAGGCTTATTGTGGCGTCTATCTTAAGAAGAAGAAAAAAAAACCTTGAATGCGTTTTCCTTTTAGCGTTTCAAGTCTGTCCATCAGGACAGCCAGTTGAGCGGTTTCGTCTAGCCTCCTCTGCTGAGTAACCCTTTGGAGTGCCTGCCGGCCACGGGCATCCGGTTATACCGGGCCAGCGTGCGTTAGAGCAAGAACGTGTACCGATCGTTGAACCAAATTCTGACTTGGAAGCACAACTTGATGGCCCTCCGAGATTCAAGACCAGCATCGCAAGCACACACGCCCACGGATTGAACGCAGAGGTGCTGAGGGATGGCGGCCTTCTCCCCGACGGGGTCCCACAGCTCGTGGGGGAGTTGGATAAATTGATGGAAAGATAATAGCCTTTTCAGTGTGTAAGAGGTGATGGATTCCATTGTTTGTGTTGCCTTCAATGGGAATCCGGCAGCGCGTCGAGCTCCGAAGATACCTAAGTCTTCCCCACAATCCTACTCATACATCATCACCCCCAAATTGCCGCCAGCACTCGGCACTCTGGCACGTACCCGTCGATAATGGCCTGAATCTGTGCTGGTCGTAAATTCAGGTGCAATCCCCCGGTTCCCAACTGCCTTCTCAGCTTTCGGTGCTCTTCGGTCATGATTTTTCTGGACTTCCGGGCAGCCTCGAAGGCATTCTCGCCCCATTTAGGGGCTCTAGAGTATTCCCAAATACTGTCTTCACCACCCCTCTCCAACCGCCGGTCTTGCGGGGGCGGCACTTCCACAAGGATACAACCATTCGCTTGGAATCTCCGGAGCCCAGAAGGGAGCGATGCGCCGGCCCTGAGTTTGATGCTGCAATCGATGACATACTGGGTCCTCAGATGCGGCGTGACAAGAGGCCAGAGGCTTGCGGCAGCATTCACGTTGCCGCACCATCGTCGTTTATGGCCTCCAGCTTTGTCGGATTGCCCCGCGAGGCAGATGGGTTGGTCGGTCGAAGGATCCCACACTGCTGGCTCCTAGTCGCTTTTGCCCACTGGAGGCGTCGAGGTATGCTAGCTCCGCAAACCCAGAGTAGCTGAGCAATTCATCCAGCTCCGCAGTTTCACGCAACTTCCATTGCCCGTCAGCTCGCTCGAAAGCTCGCTGAGCATCCCGGCACGCTGCACCAGCCTCCGCCAGTGCATGTTAGTAGGGTGGCAAGCGAATTAGATCTTTTCTGGGCAGCGTGAACCGCATTGAGCTTGCCCAAGTCACCCGATCATTCTGATCGAACAGCCCGATCGCGTGGGCTCTGGGGATCGGCGGGATCGCGGCCATCTCCCAGATGAAATCTTGGACTTCTTGGGGGAGCTGGCCGAACTGATGGAAGGACGAAGGTGGTTTTGCGATTTGACAGGCAACAGAGCGAGGCGTTTGTGTTGCCTCCAACCCGCACTCAGTGGCAGTTTGGGCTCGCTCGGTGGCATGAGACCGTTTGACGACAGAATCGTTGTTGGTTGGGTGGGCCGTTCTGGAGGGCCCCCCCCCGCCAACGAAGACGGCGACGGCGACGAGGACGGCAATGACGACGACATGATGACTGTGATATATATCTAGTGAAGGAATTGCTGGTGTTTTGAGTTTTCGTTGGGCAAGTGATGGCAGTGTGAGGATTCAGTGAGTGGGAGTTGAACATCGAAGCTGACTAACTCACTGTTGGGAGGGTTTTTGGATAGTCGGTGGAAATTTTGCAGAAAGTGGTGGGTGGAAGGAAAGAGGGAAGGGCAAAAAAGTCGAGAAGTTTTAGAGGGTTTATACCTGGAAATTTCCACGCGCACAGCTGGACCCGCTGGGGGTTCGTTCTCTTTCAAAGAACCTGAACCTTAACATCGCTCTCCAAGAAGGGAACAAAACCTTAGGAGGATCAGATTTTCATCCCTGGAGATCGGTAAACACGGGGTTAGGACTATAACCATTATTCTGCGTATGTGACTATATAAACGGATCTTCTGAGCTGTTTGCAGTTCTTCAGATGAATCACTTCTACGATGTTTGCTGTTTGTGATCGATTCTACATGACTTCAAGGAGTTTGCTGATGGTGATGGAAATGCTTCTACCTTCTAGTCTTTTACTTCTTGTTGCTTTCCTGTGCGAGAGATCTATTCCATTGACTATGACTCACTTTCTAACCATTATTGAGCTGATGATCAGCTTTCCTCATGAAACATAACGATACGATGCAAACGCCAACTCTCAACCTCCCTGAATGATTGGAGAGAATAGAGAATGGACACAATTTGGGGAGGGGTCAGGAAACGTTACAAGATGTAGTACAAATAGATTTACAACAACATAGCGGTGACAAAAGGAAAGCAGCGATTGCCCGCCCAAGACAGCCCGTTCCACTACTTGTTCCCCATTCAACATGTACGTAGATCTTCCGGCCAGTTCGTCATTTCAGGTACCCATACCCCTCCTCTTATTGTCTTGCTCCTGGTGTTTCAACGCTACGCCCTCCCCCATTGTTCGCAGCGTCCCAAGGGGTCTGCATTTTGGCATCCCGGTCGAAACCCCAGTCCTTGATATCCTTGTCCCAGACACGTATTGGAAAGCCAGCCTGAACACGTCCGTCCCAGGCTGTCGCTACGGAGTAGACCTCGATGGCATTAATCGGCGAACCCTCACAGGGTCAAAACCAAGGAAATACAAGTTTCAGGTCAGGACGTCGACTGGATAATTAACTGCCCTAAGATTTTATTGGCTACTCGTAGCGGCAAGAGAATACTCGTGGATGAGGTTACCACCGCCTTGGACCAGAATTGTCTGTTCCTGGAGTAGAAACGCCGTATGCTTTCAATTTGGAACGCGAGCGGCAGGGAATTTCGTCCATGATGAGTTGCTAGCCCCGTCTCATGGATCACTACATTGCTGCTACACGAATCTGCTCCCAGCCGACGACTCTACTCGAACGACTCGTTCCGGTCGGTTCTTAGATTCGCGTGAGCGCAGGGCATCGATCATCCAAAGGGAACTAGATCCCAAGATAAGCGGAGGCCTTCGTCATCCAGTGTGTTAAGAGAGAAGCAGTTGAGGCATGAGCAAAACGGAAGATGGATGTGAGAGCACATGACTACGGAGAACGCAGTTGTTTGTGGAAACTCCGCCTTAATGTCATGTTTGCCAATATACGCAGACATTGGAGGAATTCTGCCAACATATGTGGATGACCCATGAATGTGCTGACATCCCCTGACAAGCCGCTCTGGTCCACCTTATCACGAGATGCAGGTAGGGTGGTGGCCTGCGAGTCTTGAAGATGTGAACGTTGGGGTGTTTCGGAGTTTGCCGTGGCAACGTGGCAGGTGAACCTCACCCCATGGTTGGGCCATCTGATCCCTGACGCCACACTTTCTGGGACCTTGCGCATTGCTTCTCGATAATAATCTGATTCTCGTTGCCACTTAATCTTTGACTCGCCATGTCGACCGAGGGGTTTATTCCTTGTAACTTGAGCTTTGTATTCAGGGGCAATGTTTATTCCGGGTCTCCACCGTTTCCAGGGTGATAAAAAATCTGTTTTGGTGCATACCTCAATAAAGCAATGAAGTCTTGGCCGGAGGATTTAAGTTGCTTGGCATCGCGACGTAGCGCAACCTAAAATTTTCGTTTTGACAACCATCTGCACGTATCATCTTGGACGGATTTTTGACCGGTCGCCGTGACCTTGTACGGCCTGGCCGTCGAATAATCCGAACATGGAACCGCGCCACAAGGTTCTTGGGATTGCGCCCCGAGCAATAGTCGCTCGTCGTAGCTCATGGGCACGATCTAGTTTAGAAGCGGCGGACAGGCAGAGCATTCTTGTCATAAACTAATGATATGTACAGTACAAACAGTGTCAATACTATTTACAGATCAGTTTGGTGCTGGAATAACTCGACGTGGCCAACCTCAGTTCGGAGTTTCCTTGCCGGAACTGGGAGGCGGAAGTCCAAGACCATGCCCGGGAGGATCATATGCCCACTTCTCGTACTCCCTCTGACGCAAGAAGTGGTCAACTCTGCTATTGCGATCCAGCGCAAGAACCTGGCTTTGCCTCTCCCGCAGCTGTCTGACAATCTCCGCGTGCTTTTCGTCGCGCAAGTGAATGACCGACATGGAGTGTGTGCCGGCCCGTGTCATGTTGGACCAGGTGCCGATGATCAAGAAGAAGGCGATGAGACCCATGAAGGTCATGTTGGACGTAAAAATCTCCTCCTGCTTTTCTTGTTTCCCGTTCCCGTTACCATCGCGCTCGTTCCGCCATCGTTCCCAGTCCTCCCATGTTGCGTTCATACTGGCATTTCCTGGTTGGTGCCGCCAACTGCGGTCGGCTTCGCGGTGCCGGGTATGAGTGTCGGTGTGGTGGTCCCAGCCAAAGCCATACATATCGTACATGCGTCTCTTCTGTGGGTTGCTGAGGAGTTCATGGGCAGCCACGACGAGGCGATAGCGTTCGAGCTTCGTCAAGTGGGGGATCCCATCGTCCGCCGTCGCATGTTTGCGATCCGGGTGGTAGAGCATGGCCAGCTGGATGAAGCGCTTCTTATTGTAGGGTTGGCCGCGTGGGATACCCAGAATCTCGTACGGTGTCGGATTCTGGGAGCTTGGCCATTTCGGAGCATCGCTGTCGCCACGTTTGGAGCTTTGGTGAGCTTTTATGTCCTCGACCGAAGCATAAAACCTGTGCTGAAACGAAGGCGCAGGCGCCCGAGTATTCCACGGCCGGCATGTGGCGAGGTAGGGGCCGCAGAGCAGGCCGTGAGAACACGAACTCCAGACCGCGCCGGAAGGATTTCTGAGAGGCATGGTTTACGGCGGCTTAGTCATGCTGGGAGGTCCGACACCATGGTGCCGGGAGGTGAAATTGAAAGGGCGCGACACAAATGTTGCGAGGAGGCTCAGGATGAAGTTCGGGTCATCTGCAGGAGTTACCGTCAAGAAAGAGCTCCGTCATCCCGCGGCTTTGGACGGGATGCAGGCGGAAGCGGAGGTGGAGCTGGTCCCGAGAGCCGTTGTGGTGGCTGCGGCGTCCCCGCGGCTGGCGAACCGGAAACCCCGCCACTCTGCTGGAGGCTGGCAGGTGGCGTGCCAAACCTGGACTATATCACGTGACCGCCAAGTACCGCTCACTGGAGCTCCGCATCCCCACACCTCTGGCTGGGTTTCGGCAGCACACTGCCTCTTCTCGACTTCCTGACCGATTTTCAGACTGCACGACGCAAAAACAAGAAAGAACCCACGAACAAAACACAAAATTCTTCCTTCAACCTCCTCATCCGACTTCAGTGAGCACAACTGCCACTCTTCATCCTCTCGCACAACCAAAAGTTCGCGACCTCACCTTCAACCGGGTCCCGTTCAACTCCGACTTCATCTCGAACCACCTTCACCACAGCCACACATCGACCTGACGACCTGGTCACGCCGGCCTCGACTCGACGACGGCTCGATTCTTCTTTTACTTCGACCTCGATCCTTTCTGAAAACCACATTCATCGGGCCTTGTGCTCATGAACCACGAGCCATAAACCGGCATCCTACGAACAACAACAGAACATCGCCTCTAGTGGCGCACCGATCGAAAACTACCAGTTATCGGACTACTGCCATCCTCCTTCATCCGACTTCAACACACCTTTCTACATTCCCTCCATACCGACCGATACCATGACAGACGCACTGGTGGATAAGCTCAAGGCTTCGACCTTGAAGTTGGTCTCCCCCGTCTACCCCGTCGATCTGCTTACTGTGATGTGGCTGTGGCTGACTCTGGAATAGCGATGCCTCTGCTTCTGATGACTGGAAGAAGAACCTGAAGATCCCCGCCAAGGACACAAGGCAACAGACTGAGGTATGTGGATATGCAGATTTGGTCAGGCCGCTTGCCAGACACTCATGCTTTTCCACTACTAGGATGTGACCAATACCAAGGGCTTGGAATTCGAGGATTTCGGCCTCAAGCGCGACCTGTTGATGGGCATCTTTGAGGCTGGCTTCGAGAAGCCTTCACCGATTCAAGAAGAGAGCATACCAATTGCCCTCTCAGGTCGTGACATTCTCGCTCGTGCCAAGAATGGCACTGGCAAGACCGCCGCCTTTGTCATTCCCGCCCTCGAAAAGATCAACCCGAAGAACTCCAAGATCCAATGCCTCATCCTCGTCCCCACTCGCGAACTCGCCATGCAGACATCCCAGGTCTGCAAGACGCTCGGAAAGCATCTTGGCATCAACGTCATGGTCACGACCGGTGGCACGGGGCTTCGTGACGATATCGTCCGGTTACAGGATCCCGTCCATATTGTGGTCGGTACCCCCGGACGCATTCTCGATCTGGCCAGCAAGCAGGTGGCCGATCTTAGCGAATGCCCCATGTTCATCATGGACGAGGCCGACAAGCTCCTCTCCATCGAATTCACACCCGTCATTGAGCAACTCCTGAAATTCCACCCCAAGAATCGCCAAGTCATGCTTTTCTCCGCCACTTTCCCCCTGTCCGTCAAGGACTTCTCGGACAAGAACATGGTGAACCCCTATGAGATCAACCTCATGGACGAGTTGACCCTGCGTGGTATCACCCAGTACTACGCTTACGTCGAAGAGAAGCAGAAGGTGCACTGCCTTAACACCCTCTTCTCCAAGCTGCAGATCAACCAATCTATCATCTTCTGCAACTCGACCAATCGTGTCGAGCTGCTGGCCAAGAAGATCACCGAGCTCGGCTACTCGTGCTTCTACAGCCATGCCAAAATGGCACAGCAAGCCCGCAACCGTGTCTTCCACGACTTCCGCAACGGTGTTTGCCGCAACCTGGTCTGCTCTGACCTTCTCACTCGCGGCATTGACATCCAGGCCGTCAACGTTGTCATCAACTTCGACTTTCCGAAGAACGCTGAGACCTACCTGCACCGTATCGGTCGCTCCGGCCGTTACGGCCACCTTGGTCTTGCTATCAACCTAATCAACTGGGATGATCGGTTCAACCTGTACAATATCGAGCGCGACCTGGGTACTGAGATTCTTCCCATCCCTCAGCACATCGACAAGAGTCTGTATGTGTATGAGAACCCAGAGACCATTCCCCGCCCCATCTCGAATTTCCGGCCCGCTATCCAACAACCGCAACCTCAGACTCAGCAGCAGTCACAAGAGGAGGCCAAGCCGGAGCCTCCCAATTCTGCTCAGGAGCAGCAGCCAAGCACTGCAGTTCCTGCTTCGGCCTCTGCTCAGCCCAACGCCACAGGTGGCACGGGCTCCTGGCAAGGCCAGAACAATCGCCAGAATGGCAGCAACTATGGCGGTCGTGGTGGGTACCAGGGTAACCGCGGCCCCCCCGGGGGTCATCGCGGCGGCCGTGGCCGTGGCGGTTACCATAACCAGGGTGGCCGCCAGCACTATGGCGGCCCGCGCGGAGGTCGCCAGGGGCAGGGTCAGGCCCCGGCCCCGGCCCAGTCTTAGTTTCAATCGTATTGCATTTTCGGCGTTGGGAGAGGGGGCATTGTGATGATTATCTCTGTTCATTTTTCTTTTCGTTTCTTTTTCTGTTGGATTGTACATATCTTTTTTCCATCCTTTTCATATTCCTCCAGAAATCTCGCCGACAGGGAGCCGGTCCGGTTGCTCGCCTTTTCCGCCTTCGACAGTTTTCACCCCGCCGGCGACGAATCATTACCACCACGAAATCCGTTCGGTCTTATCCCCGCCACCAACCACGACCTCCTTCACCTAATATTCGGCTTATCACATCTCTTCGGCATTTCCGGACGGCGGAATGGTTTCTGGATTCATCGGGCTTTGTTCCCGTTTTTTTCATGAGACCAGCTGGCACTCAGTTCTTCACCTTGCCATTCAGTGGACACGATACGCCCAGTCAGTTCGACCATGCGGGCTTGGGGAATACTCTTCTACAACAAACAGAACATGACCAAAACGACGCACAGATATACCATGACTGGACTTGTCGTGGGGCTTCTCGGCGTTTGGCGGGTCTGGGAAAGGGGTGATGGGAGGCTGCTGGATTCTTCTGGCTCATATAAACGGCGTTTGTGGTATGGTAATTTGGCGTGGGATATCATCGCTAGGTATTACCCGGGTCTTTTGCTCTCGTTGGTTGTTGCGGTCAGGCGCTGGGATCGGCGGGAAAGTGGGTCATGGTCGGCAAGGCTTTCTTTCCGGTTTTTTCTTTTGCGGCTGCTGCGCGGGTCTTAGCCGTCATCGGCTTCGACTTGACAGCTGGTTATGGGGTTTGCAGTGAGGAGGGGGTGAAATGGGATTTGGGCGGCAAGCAGGAAAAGTTGGCGTGGGTGTTGGTTGGGAAACATGGGGTAGGCGTTGGGGGGATGGCTAGACATGCCGGTGCTGGAGGCGCCGGGTTGGGAATGCCATGGATGAATTGGTGAGGAGCGAAGGAGACAGGGGAAGATGAAGGATGGATGGATGGGGTTTCAGGAGGCACAGCGAACATCACATTGGCCACACGATAACCAGGCGGACGGCATGGTGGCCCGGGTACATCAGGCTCTCGCCACCGCAAGACAAATGACCCCACCGAACGAGGACGACGGCATTATCGATGATGACGGCACTGGGCACTCCAACCATTGCCTGGTTTCCTCGACATCCATCACAACTGTGAGAGTTGGCCGACGCCTCCGCGATACCGGCCGTGTTCGAACATAACAATATCAACGAAACATCTCTTACTGCCGCTCCGCTTCCGGTCATCGCCAGACAACACAGACCACCTCAACCTTGGCCCTTTAGAGAGAGGTGCAACATGCGATGCCTGGAAGAAGAATACGGCACGACGAAAAAAATGACAAAAAACCTTTTTTTTTCTTGGGGGAGACAACACAAGGGACTCGCTTGAATCCTTCTAACTGATCAAGCTTCGCATTCTTGCTGCGGCTCTGAGGCGGTGACAGGCGGGATTGGCGTCTAGCCTTCGTCAGCTAACCAGGGTGCATGAGTAACTCGACATCAGAAGATGAACAGAGAGGCTAGGAATCAGTGGGATCTTGCGTGTGGACCTTGGTCAATATAGTTAGGCAATGTCATTGTCTCTCTTTCTCCCTCATATTCCTTGTTCCATTTGCTGTGCTGTGAGACTTGTGATGCTTGACTCGCCCAACGTCCAACACACTGGTTTGCCTTCCTGGTCTCGGGTAACCCCGGATGCTTCTCTCAGCCAGGACATCAACCAACATCGCATGTTTGACTGGGTACTCTCATACGTGGTGTTACGCCAACGGGTCGATGAAATCAGTTTCATTTGTTTGTCGTCACCTAAGTGCTAATTATGTGTTGAAAGCTTCTTGATCAAGCAACATCCTCAACCACTGGACACGATCCCCCACGAGATGAAAACCCCTTCATAATGATGCAACGGTCATAGCATGTCCCCAACCCTACCATAGTTACACCTCAAGTGGTGTCTTCTTTGCCTTGACTTGTGAAACTCATTCATCCCTCACATCAAGCTCCCAGGATTGATGGCCACAGGCCCCGTTTTAGACGTTCAGCAGCATACCCTCGCGAGGTCCGCAGTTCTTCTTGTGAAACTTCCACAGAGCCTTTTGGCAGTCCTGTTGATATGTCAGCAAAATGTCTCAGAGACGGTGGCTGTAACAGGAGCCATATGTCGTACCTTGTCGCAGAACCAAGCATGAGCAAGCGTGCAGCCACCGCACCTCAGCAGTGGCCGACCAATGTCTGCCGCGATCTTGCCGCAGTTATGGCAGGACGGGCCACGAAAGTCCCGTGGTGTGCCGGGCTTGTAGTTGTCCAGGGCTGCGAGGAACTGACGTTTGCCCGGGCCGCGGAATCCCTGGTCCCAGAGGGGCAACGCGTAATTCTCACGGCTGGGAGTAGCCTCGGCGAGCTCGCAAAGACGCTGCATATCGTCGTCGCGGATCTTTGCGCCGGTCGACATGAGCAGGGCGCCGAGGATGGCGATCCGGTATTTCAGGTCCGCCTTGGACCACTCATCCTTTGCGGCCGCTTCGAGGTCGCGGTACTTCTTCATGAGGTTGTTGCCGTGGCCGGCGTCAAGCCTCGCACGCACAGAGGCCAGAGCCGCAAGTTCCTCGTTGACGAGCGCGAGAGGTTCCGTGGACGAAAACGGGTCGGTGCCCTTGTTGAGCGGGTCTGAGTACATGGCGACGGCAGAATACTCAACGCCATCGTCGGCGCCGACGATCTCCTTTGCAAGCTCGACCGTCAGGTCCATGTCGTCGTCGGACTCAAAAAGGCCTGGAGAGGTGAGGTGTGATTAGCACAGATTCGGAACAAGAAGTTCGTCGAAATCATACAGTGACCCTAACGACCCATCTTGAGATAACTGGTTTTGTGGGTGACGGCGAGCTTTCTGCGAATGAAGAATCGGGTCGAGTTGTGAAAGGACAGGCGGGGACTTGATCGATGTTCTTAAACACGGCCGGCAGATCAGGCCTCAGACGCAGCACAACAGAAAGGCGTCTTAGGAACTTGAGAGGACGAAGGTTGAGCATCTGGCTCGCTGGGTTTTCATGAACACGAAGCCCCTAACTCTCGCCCGTCATGAGGTGCTCTGAAGGGAAGGAACACCATAAGTTTAGGCAGCAACGTGATATGTGAGGATCAGGACTTAATTCTTGGAAGGTGCGTCCATCTATGCATTTCGTCCCTTCTGTAATATTTGTTTGAACCTCAGGGCTACAGGTACCTTATCCAGTGTGGCTCGGGTTTGGGAACAACCTCATGGACATTTGGGAATAGCAAGCGTATCAAGTTTGCCTGCACAAACTCATCAGATCATCGCCGAGGCCAGAGTCCAGTTTCTCTTGTAGTTCTGCGAGGATTGCAAGATGTTCTGCATCTGGAGATTTCATGCCATATGCCAATGCCTCGAATTCAGAGCTCTTCTCGTACTCTTGAATCTCCCTTTCAGTGGGATTCTCATGAGTCTTGACCATCTCAGTGATAATCTCCCTGGAAAGGCGGCGGGCTGTATCAATGGCAAGCTTATATCCGAAAACACCTGGCCACATGTAAGCTTACGCAAAGGGAAAAGGAGGAAAACCGACAACGGCAACGCAGAAAGCAACTTACGATAACCCCACAACAGGCTCATCTTGAATTCGCCCAGATGGAGATCAAAGACCCATGAACTGGAGATTCTGAGATATGAAAGGAAAGAGTCCGGCCAACCAGCACGCCTTGAGTTGTGGAAGACAATACGGCCGGATGGTCGATTGATGGTCGAGGAGATGCTCCAGGCAGATAAACTGGTGACGTGCTGGTGGGAAATCAAGACAACCCGGAATGAAGTTTCAGGTAGGTGCTCCAGGTATTGGCTGTTTTGGAGAGAACAGGTCTCCATGTAATAGCCCTGCTCTTGGGATTACTGAGGGATCTATTTTCAAGGTGGGAAGGAACATCCGGGTTTGACTTCAGGCAGCAACACCAAAGTTTGATCAAAGCAATGCACTTGGATTCGACAGAGAAGGAAGGAGGAACCGATTGGCAAACTTGCCCCTTAGCATTAAGTTGTCAAACCCAGATCAAATCACAGAGTCTAGGCTCCAACGGGGGAATGAGCTTCGGTGTTAATAGAGCTCTTGTACCTCTAGGCTGAGAACGGGAAGAGAAGCACGAAAAGAGGAAAAAGCGAAACCGTAATAAACCAGGAAATACAGAGAGGAAATAGCAAGTGACGTTCCAGACCGACACCTTCCTAGAACATCCAGACGGACATCGATGTACAACGACTCGCTCAACGCGAAGCGCCACACCCAAGATTCTTCTCAACGCCATTAGGAGGAGAGATACAGAATCCGAAATTGGATGCCAACTGCGCCACGAGGCCTCCATTCTGCCCCGAGTTTATACTGACTCCAGCAACCATCTTGTCAACGCCATCACCCATCATTCGTGGAGCCGCCAGTTTATCCCATCCCCCAGGTTCGGCGAAATTGGGCGACAGCACAGCAATCAAGACATGCAGCGCAAGCGACCGCGTGTGTATACTTTAGGGAAGGAGTTGTGCCGATTGGGCAACCCCAGATATTGAGTGCCGAAGTCATGACTTCTGCCGGCCTATAACCACCCAATCGGGCGATTGCCGGCATTTGGGGATGTTGTGCTCGTCGGTGGCCCGTGGCCTACATGACTTTTATTTAGGACGTCAAGATGATATTGCCTGGCTTAGACTGGCTGTGTCTATGAGGAGTCCAGTCGTGATAAATTGGGCACTATATGTGGTTTGGTGTGGTTGGCATGGCAGTTGGCGAGAATCCTGGCGCCGTGTAAGTGAACCCTGGCCCAGATTTAAGAGGGCGGAACTGCCTTCTTTGACAGCAGTGCCCCGTTCCGGAGTCTCCATCACCACGGTGCTCGTTTCTCTCTCTGCCATTCGCAGCACGCTTGATCGACCGCCATGCTGGTGCCTCTCCTTGCCTTCGTGCCCCTGGCATCTGCCCAGGGGTTCTTTGGAGGACTGAACCACCTCCGTTTCGGATGCTCACAGCTCACTATCGAGCGGCTTGACCCCCTTGTCGAGCCTGGCAAATTCCCTACATCGCACATGCACCAGATCATTGGAGGCAATGCCTTCAACGTCAGTATGCCCGTCACCGACATCGCCTCGCTGGCGACCTGCACCACATGTGGCCCTTCTGAGGACCGCTCGAACTACTGGTAAACCCTAACCCTAGCCACAACCCCAACCCTTGAGAGATTGGAACGCTAACCTTGAGGCAACTAAACTACAGGACGGCGAACTTGTACTTCAAGGCGCCCAACGGCAGCTACAAGCGTGTGCCTCAGGTCCCCAACCGGTTCTTGTTCAACGATCGCTTCACCACGCAGACCGACGGTGGTGTGACTGTGTACTACATCAGCCCCGGCAGAGGGCAAGTCACGGCGTTCAAGCCTGTGAGTTCGGAGTGTGATAGTTATGGCTGATTGTGGGACTTCATTGACACAACCAACCACTCAGGGGTTCCGCATGTTCGTCGGAGACCCGGCACGCCGCACTCCGTTGTACAAGTCCCAGAGCTGCTTCCGTTGCTTCAGCGCTCCCAACTTCGGCGGAGATGACCTCGCTCCTTGCAGCGACAGCCGCCGTGACTTTGAGGGCTTCCCGCCCCAGCCGTGCCCCGGCGGTATCCGGTCAAACGTCTTGTACCCGACGTGCTGGGATGGCAAGAACCTGGACAGCCCGAACCATAAGGACCATGTACGTACTTCATCTCGTCGGCCCTGGGGAACCCCGAACTAACATGGCACGCAGGTCGCCTACCCCGTGAACGGGCCCTCCAACTTCCTGTCGACTGGCAACTGCCCTCCTAGCCACCCCGTCAAGATCCCGCAGCTCATGCTGGAGATTGTCTGGGATACGACCAAGTTCAACGACCGTTCACTGTGGCCTGCCAACGGCCAGCCCTTCGTGCTCAGCACTGGCGATCCCACAGGCTATGGCCAGCACGGAGACTACATCTTCGGATGGGAGGGCGACTCGCTGCAGCGGGCCATGGACGCCAACGGCTGCTTCGCTGCGGACTGCGGCGGTCTGAAGTCGCAGAGCATTGAGCAAGCCAAGAGATGCACGATCCCCAAGAGAGTCAGGGAAGACGTCGATGGATGTAAGTGCCACCTCAAGCTTGAATATCAGCAATGTATGACGTAGAGAACACAACACTGACGATTTGGCAGGGTTCGACCATCTGCCGGGTAGGGAGGGTATGCACGACATGTAAGAGGGGTGTGTTGTATGATGTGGGGGTTGAGGTGTCCATAGTGTCGTTCAAACAAGGTTCTATGTGGCGGTTGGGTCTCAGGAGGCAAGAAAGACGAGGCCGCCAACGCGTCGCCAGCTCGATTAGCCAAAGATGGGACGGGATGATGCAGCTGAAATATAGTGGATTCTGTGGAGTGATGCCCGACTCGTGCGACCCCAAAGTGTTGGGCCCCTTTTAAGGCCTCCAAATCCCCTCATCCGCGGGGCAAAGAACCACCTACCCCGCCTCAGCCGCAGCTTGTAGCTCGAGGTACTTGTGGTGTGAAGCTGCCAACTCCATACCCTCTCTCCTTCTTGTAGCTGACTGTCGCCTTTTTTAATCTTCATTTCTGCTTCAATTGTTCATCATCACCACGGTCCGTTCCGGATATCCTTCCTGCGTCCCATTGACTAGACATCCATATTATCCTCCACCATGCCTCTTCCCGAAGTGCTTGCTGGGGCAGTCGACAACTACATCGACTCGCTGGGCCCTCAGATCCAGCCCCGCATCGCTAGCGAAATCGACCAGTTCCAGCAGAAGACCATCGACAGCCTCGAAGACCAAATCGTCGATGCTTTTCGTTCGCTCTTCAACAAGGACGGCGACTCTGGCAAGCGCAGCTTCAGCGACTCCGTCCCCGACTCCTATGGCAGCCTGTCCCTGCCGTTCGCCGACGAGATCGCCGGTCTGACCCGCAACTTTTCCAGCATCGCCGGCGAAGCCGGAGATGATCTGCGCGAGATCTTCAACCTGACCGAGGGCAATGGCGCCGGCACACGCTCCGGTGGCTCGCCTCCTCGCACCCGCGGCGGCGGAGGTACCGATGCCGGCGACATTGCCCGGGGCTTCTTCTCGGCCGCGGTGCAGGCCGTGCAGACCTTTTCCGACGACAGGCGGGGAAGTGGCGGCGGTGGCGGTGGCCTGCAGCTCGACGGTGTCCTCGGCGTCCTGAGCAACGCGCTCAAGGATGCCGGCAAAAACCCCGAGGAGAAAGCCCGCCTCATCACGCCCGAGATCAAGGAGAAGCTGGCCTCCAAGCTCCGCCAGCAGCACGGCCCCATTGCCGAGCAGTTCACCAGGATCGCGCTGGACCACCTCAAGCGCTGGCTGCGCGGGAATACCAGCGCCAGGGATTTGGGTGATGGCGCCAAGGGGGAGATCGAGGACCAGGTGAAGGACCTGGTGAAGGGCCTTGGCGGGTTGTTTGGTGGACGCAAGGACCAGGATCGGCCGCCCAGCCAGGGCGGCACGAGGAGCCTGGGAGGGGAGGGATCTCGTGACGGTCCCGGCGAAGGCGGCGACAGCGGTGGTTTGGGCTTTTCCAAGCTCGTCAGCGAGAAGCTTACGACCGGTCTGGCCAAGGTGCATCGCGAGGTCCGCATCGAGTTCCGCAAGATCCTGGGCAAGATTGAGAAGGAGTTGTTCGAACTCCTGCCAGATGAGATTCAGAAGCCATTGGAGAAGATCCTCGGCGGCAACCCGTTCGATTCTGAGCTTGACAGACCTGGCACCCGCGGCAGCACTGATCGCGGCATCGGCGACGACCTCAAGGCCAAGCTGGTCAGCAAGATCCGCGACCTCGTTCGCAAGGTGCAGGAGACGCTGCGCAACAGCATCCTCGGCGTCGTCAACGGCGGTCATCGCAAGCTTGAGCGCGAGAGCTGGATGTTTGTCCACACCATTGTCGAGCAGAAGGTGCAGAAGTACCTGCCCAAAGTTAAGATATCGGTGCCGGATGATATTGGGAATGAGGGTGTCAGCGTTGGGGCTCCGACTCATAACGTCCAGCTCGGTGGCGGGCATCAGGACGTTCCGCCGGTACAAAGGCCGCCATCGGGTGGTCACGGGCAGGCATATTCTTATGCCGCCCCTCCACAGGGCTCTGGTCAGGGATACAACTTCGGGCAGAATCCACGGTACTAAGTACGGAGACTGCGACATGGAGGTGATGGGTGTGAAGGCTGTCTTCTATATCATGACATGATTGTTTTAGTTTATCATGAATGGATTCAGTTCGTTGTTGGCGCTGATTGCTCAGCAGATGAGGATCTTTCTTCATGGACCGAGACTTGACATCATGGCAGAAGTCCCTTATCCAGAAGTCTAAACTGCATGTCGGCATCATGCTCTCTAGTTATCATAGGTCATATCGCTCTCTCAGGCCTTTCGTCGTCCACCAAGTAGGTTCTTGAGTCTGTCCTCGCCCTGTCTGCAGTCCAATCGTCTTCTAACCACTTAGACGACGGAGTCAATGTCTTGTTCGGCGACTCGACACCCGCCTCTGTATCAAGCATCTCCTTGCCTCCTTGCCTGGCATCTCCTTCAAGCCTATTCACGCTCTGCCTGCGGAATGTCGAGTCCAGGTCACGAGAAGTGGTCGTCGTAGTCTTGTCCTTGCCAAGCTTCTTGATCGACCGCAGCTCCGTCCCATTCTTCCACGTCGACGCTCCAGCTCCCGTCGTCCTCGACTTGTCCACCGTCAACGACACCCCCATACGCCCCAAACACGTCTGCAATACCCCTTTCAAAGCTGGTATGCACGCCGCCAACAACCCCAACTGCTGCTCCAGCACCGTCCACGTACATATCGTGATGCCCGTGGCCATCCAATCGTCCATCAGCGCCATCCCTGCGTCCGTCGCGAACGTATTATTATCAAACTCCCCCCAGGCCTTCACCGCCACCGTCTTGGCCACGCTCGCGCCGCTGGCGAGCAGGCCCATGGCCATCAGCGCGCACACAAACACGCGCTCGCGCAGCGGGCGGTTCAGCTTGCGAAGGAACGTCGCGGGCGCAAGCGACAGCAGGAAGTCGGTCGTAATATTGATGGCGCTGCCCGCGTTGGAAACGGCTGTCATGACCTCGACGGGCACGCAGCGTGCCCCAGAGCCGGGAGTATATAGCAGCTCGGGCCTCCACGCGGCTTCCAGCGGTTGGCAGGCGATGACGAGGTTGAAGAGGATGTTGCCGATGCCGTAAGTGAGTTGGACGATCATGATCGAGTAAAGGAAGATTTTCCAGCCAAGGTGCTCGCCGCGGATGCGGAGGAGGGTGAAGGCGATGGAAAGCTTGATGCACGTCATGGACAGGCCCCAGATGCCGATGGCGAGCCAGGAGAGTTTGCCCGCCTCGGAGGTCGCGGTGATGGGGAGGGGGCCTTGGACGGGCGTCATGTTGGGCATCAACATGCCGAAGTCAACGACGGTGAGGGCCTGGAAGGTTAGTAGGGACAGACGAAGGGGGGCGGTGGAAAGAGGGTCGACGTACGAAGCCCAGAATGATGAAATAGTCGTCCACTCCCATCTTCCACACGGGTGTCATCCTCCGGTATATCCGTGCCAGGAATGTTACCACACAAAGGGCCATGAGGCAGGAGGTGAGCACGATGTGGAGGATGGAGAGGGAAGCAGCGCGGGGACCGATTATGATCACCTGTTGCGGAGACGCGGGATCGTTGATGGTGGAGGTGTCGTTGCTGTTTGGTGTCATCCCGGATGCTGAGCCATTCCCTCCGGCTGGTGGTGGTGGGGGATCTGACGGTGTGGTCTCGAGGTTGGCCATGGCGGTAATCGTGAGTGATGTCGGCGCTGGAGCGTCTTCCAGGCCCGGAAATGAGCCTGATAAGAAGAACAAGTGGAAGAGACCCGAAACGAAACCAGTGATGGGGGCCGGTGTCGTTGTTGTGAGGCATTCAAAGGGATGAGTTGGCCATTGACTACTACTAGGACCAGATGAGGTTTGGGAGTTAAAATTCTGAGGAAGTGGTTTTATGACTTGGACTTAGCCCCTATCAAACAGTCTCACATCCCCTGGCCCGGATCAATCTCGACCAAACATTGGTAGTGTAGAGACAAGGCTACGTTATTAACCAACCCAAAAGATCTAGAGCTGATCCTAGCGTCGCCACTAGTTGATCCTTTGAGATCCTTTGGTGTCCCGTGCATCCGGTTTCGAGCTTGGCTGCAAAGAGATTTACCCCAGTTCCGCGGGACTGTCTGATCACCAGGAACCAAAGTTCGATTTCGGGTTCGGTAGCCTGGTTGATTGGAAGCAACGGGCTAAGCAACGGACACGAAAACGCTCTCTTGGCCATACATCCCTTCGGTCAAGTTTGCGAACAGAGAGCTGCCATGGCATGTTACTCTTGGCTTGACGAGTAGGAAATGCATCAGCTCCGCACGGACATGAAAAATGTAGCTGAATTGCGCCACACCGTCTTCGCTTCCAGAATGACTCCCTGTTTTTCATCCTTGTGTTTGCCCCGCACGGGAAAGAGTGTCTCAGTTTCCGGGCTGGACTAAACTGTTGGACGGGACTGGGCTGCCGAACTGGATCGGAGTAGGTAGGTGCTGTAGACTTGGTAGACTTCCATCATACGGGAGGAAAGAAAACATGATGCATGAATTCGACCGGTTCATCCCATATCGACCGATCGCTGAAAATTGGCCGGATATTGCGCAGGGGACAGATCTGTTGTATGACCTGCGGATCGCCATAAGACTCTCTAGTAATGACTACGACGTATAAGTACTGTGTACTCGACCAGACAAAATGGGTCTGTCAACCTCACGTCCATGCTCGCCATCAAGGTGACACAACCCCCTTGCATGGTCCCAGTTTGACGCATCTTCCCCCGGATTTCTGTGACGCAACCCCTGACCGCATCACCGATCGATCCGCGGCTAATTCCACCATGCCGGGGCTGAAGAGGGCGGTGAGCGAAGCTCTGGGAATTTTCTCGAGAAACGTGATCTGTGCCACGAACCACAAAAACGCCACAGCAGAATCAATGACATGGATTGTAGTCAAAACTAGCAACGGAATTGTCACAACTACTAGATCTTTGTGTTGACGCGTTCCATAACTGATCGACGATTGTGGAGGCATTACACTACACTAGCTACCGTTACAACGTCACCCTGCTAGTTTAGACTTACATCCATCGCCTTGCATTGTACATACTCTGTAGTATGATGTACCTATCGATAGGAACAAGAAGTGCCGGCGCTAGCAAAACTTGGCTTTGAGTTACTACACTAGTGTCGAGATGAAGAGACCGGTGAGGTCTCAGAGGCGCTAAATCTGAGGTGCACTGACTGTGGCAGCACCAACGGATTCATTATGGTCATCAAAAGACCCACAGAGTAGCTGATTCAGAAACGGGTGTCATCAGTCAACCGAACATCCCGGAAAGTTTTGAGAGTCATAGAATCCCAGGCAATTAAATCAAAGATGAATGAATTTTCTTTTCAATTTTGAGAACATTCCCGTCATTCTTCCTCACCTCCACCTGAAGCCCCCACAACTTAATTCCGCGCTTCCCCGTTCCTCCCGAATCTAGACCGTCCACCTTCCCACCCTCAAATCCACACCAAATTTCCCATTCACTGCTGGTCCGCAGCCGGCACAGGGTAGAACGGCAACACGAAGCTCTTGAGATAATCCCGCTTGCCAATATCCAGCCCCTTGCTCCTCAGAATGCCATACGCCGTGCTCAGATGGAAGAACAGATTCGGCAGGTAGTAGCCCAGCACATAATCCTTGGTTGACGCCTGGAAGGGGTTCGTCGGGCCAATCTTCAGCTCGTGCGTCTTGGTCGCGGCCGGCTCCACGTCCTCGGGCTTGACGGTCTCGAGGAGGTCCAGGGTCTTTTGGACGCGCGCGAGGAGCTGCTCGAGCGTCGTCTCGTCGTCGGGCCAGACGCCCAGGTCGCGGCCCGTGAGGCGCTCGACGGTCTTCTTGGCGAAGTTGGACACGGTCTGAACTTGGAAGCTCAGGGGGAGCATGTCCTCGATGAGGCGGGCCTGGGCGATGGTGGCGGCCTCGGGGTGGGATTGGGCTTTTTGCAGAATGTGTTGGAGGGTCTCGAGGGCGTGCTTCGCCACGAGGATGGTGGTTTCGTAGAGAGGGAGGGTAGCCATGGTGGTGGTCGTGGAAAAGGTGAGCGAGATATGCTTTGGTTAAGTTGGTCGTGTGAGCGGGCTTGTTCAAGGTGTCTTGGGATGATGGGAGATGGAACGGACAAGATCATGAGAGAAGATGATCGGCTTTATATCCTTTTGACATCAGATCGCGGGGTCGTCATGGTGCTCATCCGATCTCCACCTTGCCGTGATGAGGCTACGTGTAGATGGCTTGTTATCTCACTCAAAAGGCCGAATCTTAACCCCGAGACATGTAGTATCGCTACTCTACATGATTCCTGTCCTGCCAAGCTAGGCTGTGTCCTATTTCCAATGTGACGACATTATTAATTCCCTCTCTTTGTTTGCCCGTTCGGTGAGAGGTATGCGTTACGCGGTGCGGTTTGTGGTGCAAGAACAGCTGACAAATCCGCTGTCCCCCGCCATGCTTGGAAATCTGGAGAACTCTAGAGTATAGTGGAGAGATGGTGCCTGGTATGCTTAAACGAGGGGTTGAGACTTGGGTGGGATTCGGTGTCGGGCCGGCACCCCACTCGCCCGCTGCGGCTGCGCTAGGCAAACGGGGCGGGACAACTCGAGAGCCGGAGCTCGGACGGAGCGGCGCAACCGGGGAGATGCAACACCGGAGAGAACCCTGAATCCGGCTGTGCAAAGCATACTCAAATTTCAATTTAGATAGGTACCTAGGAATAACAACAACAATACGCGGCTCTCTATGATTTGGAGTATCGACTGACGTCGGGTTCCTGAACGGCAGGCTGACGGAGCCCCCAGGCACATCTGAATGGGTGATGGACGGGAATAACCTAAAGTTGGCATTGGCCAATGGCCGAATCCTTTGTGTTGCACCAACAGTGACGCAATTTCCTGGGGAAATGCTGAGGCTTATACAAACACCTAGGAGCTGCAGGTACCTCATAGCGAAAAGACGATGGCGAGTTCCTAGCCTGTATGACGATCTCCGAGACCGGATATATTTTCATACTTGAGAAGCAAGGTCTCTGATCTTCAATCCATCAAGGTTCCCAGAACAGTCCAGAGCACATTCTCAGTGGTGTTTCTGCTGGGACGGGCCAAAAAGTCCCAATGCAATAGCTTCCAGGTTGTCAAAATCTCGATTCGTCTCCGCCACAGCGCCGCCCTCCTGGAACGTGAGTCGTCCGCCGTTGCATGTTCCGCAGCTGCCAGAACTCCCGCAACAACAGCGCTGTGAGCATAACAGGCACAAACAGAGTACCCCAAATACAACCCATGGTGCAAAACACTAAGCTCTCACTTGATCACTTTTGCGTGTTTTCTCTTGGCCCATGTTGCTCAGTTGAGAGGCACGGCCGCTAAGCACAGCGAGCCCGAAGGAGGAGGTAAGGACTGCGGTCCGTATGGCTGGAGTGGAGAGATTCCGCCGCCGCTTGAAATCGGGCACTGCTGGAGAGGTGTTGCCCACATCCTTGAGGTGGTGATCAGTGAAGGCGTCCAGGCCTATATCGTCCACCAACTGGCTAAAGGGCTCGATGGCTCAGGTCCTTGGATCATTTCAACTGATTCTCAAGGTTCGAGAAAGCTTGATGATCGTCTGGACTAACTGGCTGAAGGGAGGTAAAGATGTCCCAGGGGCTGAAACCAGGCAACATGCAATCATCTCCAACTGTTCATATTGTGTCAAAGGAATCTTCGCCCGCTAGATCTTGACAGCGGACAATCCCGGCAATTGACCGAGTTTTGGAGCAACCCAAACACCGTCTTGAGAGCCATGCAGGAAGGCATTCACCCTATCTGGCGAGAACGGAGCCTCCGAAACTGGCACCCGTGTGGATCTGCGTTGGAAGTCGGACTTACCGAAAAGGGGAAGGCCTAGTCTCTGCCCCACCATTGACGCCATTGCCAAGCTCAGCAGCAGCCTGGCACAGCACCGCCGCAGCGGAACTCGAGCCGGCTCCAATCCCTCGGCAATTCAAGTGTCCGCCGCTAAGACACACTCGCGGCTCGCCCCGGCATGGGATCCGACATGACGCTCCAAAAATCACCATTGACAACTTCATCTGCTCCGGCCCACGATGGTGAATCGTGTCAAGCCAGGCGTTACTGCCGGCACCGTCCGCTTCGTCGGCCATGATTCATTTGGACTGCCCATGAAAAGGAAACAGGTGAACCAGGCATGCATTGACTGCCGAAAGAAAAAGGTGATTATCACGTGGATTTAACTATCCAGAGAATCTTGTTTTAATACTGACGGGATCAGAAACGATGCCGTCATGCCCCGGATTCATACCCTTCCGATGATGACGGCGACGGCGACAGCGATTCGGTAGCCACTCCTCCAAACACATCTCATCCAAAACAGCAACGGCCTCAGTCGGCCCGTGCCCGGCGGAGCACCAGCACGGTCTCTGATAGAGACACCTCTGATGCTGCCGTCCAGCTGCTCCGATTCTTCCACCACGCCTCTGATAAGGCTTCAGCCACCAACCTGGATGCTACTCGCAACCTCAATGGCGATGTTCCCCAATCGCAGCAATCGTCTCCAACCCCTGCCTCTCCTCCTCCTTTCCTTGGAGATCTTAACCCCGAAGGCATCCTCGTAGAGGCCACCATGACCCAGGCTCCTGCCGCGAAGCCGACACCGACAGAAGCACCCCCAGTCCTCCAGATTGGTTTTGTCCCTCCCATCTCTCCTCGCGAGTCTCGCCGGTCACCAGCCCCTGAGCGAGGCCCAGCCGACGTGGGCAGCACCAAGCCAACCGAGGACGCAAACGGTCCTTTCTTTTCCCTCCCACGCGAAGACGGTTCCCGACTTATCGTCCACGTACAGGATGCAGCCAAATTGGCGGCTTTGGCTCAGGCCCTTGCTACCCGCGCCTTGGCCGAAAAAGTTATGCCCTCAGAGTCAGAATGGACCGCGATGCGAGATACTTATCTGGCCAAGATACATCCAATATTCCCACTTTTCGACAGGTCCATGCTTTTGAACCTGCCTCAGAATGCCGCCCTGCGAGAGCTCATCCAAGCCACTGTGTGCCTAGCCGCCGCTACGGATCCTGATTCATCACCACTACTCACATTCAAGACATCTACCGAGGGCACTCTTGAGGCCACGGGCGTTTCGTACGACGAATATTCCCACGCTATGGCAGGCTTCATCAAGAGTCGCCTCACCGAGCTGCAAGAAGCTCAAGAAATCCCACTCATCCATCAGATCCAGGTCATGGCCCTGACTTGTCTCTACTGGCAACCAGCAAGCCGAACCGAACGTTGGGCGCCTATGGAGCTGTTTGCAAGGCTTGCCAGCCTCGTGCATACTCATGGAATCCATCTGGGCATCCTTCCCAGGGGCCAAGGGGACGGTGACTGCGGCGAGGCCGGCCGAAGGCTCTTCAAATGCCTCTACACCATCGACCGACTGATCGCGGCCATCGCCGCGCGACCCTTACTGTTCCACAATATCGACATCATGCAGGTACCGCGGCCGGAGCCCAGTGACCCGCCCATATTTCGTCTCTTCCTGTCTTTGATCCTACTCTTGGACCAAGTCTTCGAAATGTACCGTCCAAGACCAACCATAAGCTACGTTGACTTGCCCGTGTTTGAAGGCATGGCGATCGAAGCCGGTGCCCAGTCAGAACCGGAGACCCTCTTAGCGACGTTGGAGGTTTTGTACCATGCCATTGGCGTCCTCTCGGTTCGCATGCCTCGTCACCGTTTCCGGACAGCCCCGGAATGCGATGCCCTACACAGTCTACCCACTCAACACCTGCCGCCCAGTAGCGTCAACGCCCGACGATCCCACTCTGCGGACCGAATACTCGACGTCTTGGAGAATTACAAACTCAGTCCAGTGCCGTTCGTTCCTTATGCGTCGACATTGTCCCTGAGCGTTGCCTATCGCAAGTGGCGCTTTAGCCGTCTGCCGATGTTCCGCTGCCGGGGCGGGGCTGACTTCAAGAGGATGCTTCCAATTGTCCAGCGCCTTGGTGCTGTCTGGGGAAGTGCTAGGATCAACGCGCAACTCGGGCAAGCTGTCGTGCGAAAGCTGGATCAGATCGAGAGCAATCGGAAGAAGGCGAAAGCTATGGCATGCTCGGACAAAAGCATGAATGTCGCGCCTCATGCTGAGGATGGAACGCCATCAAATACACTGGACAAGACCAAGGATGGCATCGCTCAGCCTGGCAGCAGCCTGACCGAGCAAGCGGTTTTATCAGCGAATGCTCAATCTACTACCAGTTCTGTCGCATCTGCTCAACCAAGCGGGCAGATTGCCAGCGAAAACAACGCCATTGCGACCGCCCTCAATCCCAGATTCATCTCCTCCGGGCTAGCCCCCACTAAGCTAGGCGGTGGAATGACACAGCAATCCGTTGCTCCTGCCTCAGGCTTTCCTACCCCTGCTGAAAGGTACCGGTACCTCGACGATGCAATCCCACTTCCCGGAGATGTGTCTCTGGTACAAATGCCGCCTGCCCTTAGCACGACTTCTACTCGCCCTGATGGTGCTCCCGCTGGTGGGCTGCCTGGCGTGGCTCCAGCAGCAGACGCCCAACGCGACGAGTTCCTTGTCGACGATGATGCCCTCTTTCAGGAATGGGACCCGCTCTTTGCGCAGTCGGTGGACTTTTCCTTCAGCAGCCTGCTGGACCCTGGGAATCCGTTCGCTTGGCCCGAGTATGGGGAGTATGTGTGAAGGACTCGTTGCGGGCTTCGGCGGCCTCGAATTGGATCGTCGACTTCATTGATACCCGACCGCGTATCAGTCAAGGATAGCACTCAATGCCACTATTCAGGACCGAGCTTGACTTGCACCGAGCTCAGCTTACATGAGGTGCTCGTTTGTCTGCCAAGATCAGCAAATCTCTTTGTCCATGGGGCGTGGTTCTCGAGGTTATGCTGACAAAGAACTGGGGACGACAACTCCACTCAATGCAGTATATCGCGTTCTTTTGTTCGGTGCTTGGAACACCATGTTTGTCTCATCACGCGCCTGGATGCAGGAACTCAACCCGGTCATTGACATTCGGACATCGAGCACACCTCCCCGAGTTGGTTGGAGACCTCGTAGCTGCAACAGGGGCATAGCAAATGTTTGCATGACTATCACCAGCCAAGGCATTCCTGCAAACAACTGAGACAACACGTCGAAAGCTCTAGACGACCAGTCCGAAATGGACCTTCCTCCCCTTGCTCGGCCCATCGAGTACCTTCTCTCGGGCATCGCCTCCACCTCCGCCATCATCACCCGCTTCATCCGCTCGGTGCGCACCGCTCATGCTGACCTCAGCGCCGTCACACGGGACCTGTCAGATCTGCGTCTTGTGTTGGAGCTGCTGCATGACGAGAACGACGTGCCTCTCCGCCTTCAAGGTCAAATACTGGTGCTGCTCGAGAGCTGCGGGAATGTTCTGATAAAGATAGACAACGTGCTGGCAAGATGCCCGGAGCCGGCCAAGTGGGCCGAGGTTGGGAGAGAGGAGATTAACAAGTGCCGGACGACGCTGGCGCTGTTTCGAGCCGCGCTGGCGTTTGCGTTGGAGGTTGTTAGCTTGTAAGTCAGGCTTATGGACAGTCCTCAGGGGTTTGATTCAATGCTGATGTCTGGACAGGAACTCATCACAGGGTGATGCAGCCGATATTGAGGTGGTGAGGAACGGCTTGCGAGCTGACGTCGACCAGCTCATGGAGCACGCTCGGAGTGCTGAGCATGGGACTCTTGATGCTGGACCCGTGTTGGCCGCATATCTCAAAGTCGTTGTTGGATACGTAGCACGTCCTGGGGAAGGAGAGAAACGCCAAGATATGTTTGAGCGGCTGTATGCATTGAACACCTCTGTTGATGGACCCTGCTGATAAGAGAACAGGTCCCCTCTTGCGGAACGGAATCCTGTCCTTGAGTTAGGTGTGGCATCCCTTCAAATCAGCGGAGGCAAACCGATATCTGGGCCAGCTTCGAAAGATGGGCAGTCTGTTGGTTCAACGACTGTTCAGCACGTTACCAGAGAGTCGTGGTCCCCAAACGACGACCAGGCAGTCCACTACACAGCAGAACCAGCACCCATGACTCCGAAGAAAGAGGATCACGAACTGCTTGTTCCACCAGAATCTCCGACGTTGCCTGCCATGCAAGGGAGCAGTGTGCCAGCCACAGAAAGAGTGCTTCCACCGCCCATAGTAGAGCCGATCTGGAAGCGCAGCGAATCACTTCGGTCATCAGGATCACGAAGTCCCTTTAGCTCGACACGGGAGCCTGCCCCTCAGGCCCCGAACAAGCCGCCCGATTCATCCTTCCCACAAATCGCCCGTGTCGCATCCGAAGCCTCACGTCGCTCGGGTGGGAGTAGCAGCGGCTCAAACCAACGGTTTTCCTGGGACAAGTTCCCATCGCCGCGTCACTCAACGCCGCCTCCCGATTACCGCCGGACCTGGGTCGATGCCCCGGTCTCCTTGCCCACCAGTATCGTTCCAGTTCCTGTTAAGAGTCCTCACCGCACCCCGATAGAAATTATCCCGCAACGACACCTGATAGATAGTAAAGGCAAGGCCTCTGAGGTGTTGCATATTGACGTATCACCCTCTACATCATACCTCGTGACCAAGCACGGCAATAAGTTGGTGAAGATTTGGTTTGTGCCACGGCACGCTCTCCACGGAACCATTAAGACAACCTCCTACGTCCAACCAAGCATGCGGTCCCGTGAATATTTTGTCCGCAGTCACGAAATCCTTTCGGAGAGCGCGATGCTTATGGCTGTGACGACACACTTTGGTCTGACGCTAGAGATCTACAACTACGCCAAAGGCGGCAACGGCGGAGCGAAGAAGGTCCAGGTGATTGAGGATGTGCACCGTTGGGCAGCCAGTCGCAGCGATGAATCTTACCACCAGAGTCACGACCGGGCGGGACTCGCCATCTACCGACCAAAGGCTGACCGTATCGAGCGTTTCTACCTTGCCAACCCCGGGGCTAAAAACCCCTTCGCCCAAGACCCCAGGCGGTCCATCGATCTACTCAGGGCTGAGCTCCCTTTTATACCCAAGTTTCCTGAGCTCGCCTACAACGGAGATGCCTCCATGTTGGTTGCCGCTGCAGGTCCGCGGCCAGGTGATCCTGTGCAAACTCACACTGCCATCTTGGTCGCATGGCGTGTCAACCACGGACTGCCTCCCACCACCACACCTTCCGGAGCTAATGAGGAAGAACGTCATAAACCTTACCGCGTCTGCGTCCCATCCCATCCTGCGTTACACTCCGCCCTGCCGACCTGTCTCGCCACTCACGGAGACGTTGCTGTGTCGGTCTGGATCCCGCCGGCAACACCAGCAGATGCTTCTTCCTCTGACACTGTCTCACTGACACCCTCCAGCACTGCCGCAACGGCAGGCAGCATAAGAAGCATCGGTGGTGGTGCAAAAGGAGGGAAATATCCTTTCTCCTTCCGCAGAAAACACCACCACACCATCCCACCCGTCGCCAGCCCGTCTCCCTTGAGCAACACACCCTCCACCACCACGCTTCCAAACCTCTCTCACGCACCGACCAACGCTAACGTCGGCACAACAACAGAAACAACACCAACCCCAGGAGAAAAAACACCCAACAGAATCGTCTTGGTCTGGCACCTCCCCACAAACACCACCCGCCTCTTCGCCATCCCGCCTAACGCGCAGGCGTGTATCTCACCCGACTGTCGCCGGCTCGCGTACTGCAGTTTAGCGAAGGGGGAGTTTGTGGTTATTGATCTTGCGCCGTTGGTGCCGCCGTTCTTTCCGTCTACTACCCAGTTTCCGGCTGCTGCTCCGCAGTCGGCTGTCGACCCGACAGCCCCGTCGCTGCTGACGGCGACTAGTTTTGAGCCTGCGCCAGAGGAGATTTGGCGCTGGCCCAATGCGGCGAGGGATGCGGGGTTTGCGTCGTTTGGACAGTTGGAGGGCATGGTTGCGGCTGCGGCTCAGGGGGAGGGAACTGCCGCTGCTCCTGCTGCTGGTGGAACGGGGACTGGGGCTGGGACCGGGACAGGCGGGCCGACAGTGTTTGAGTTCTCGCGCGACGGACGGATGCTGGTTATTGGGGATAAGAACGGCGGGGTTGGGGTTTATGAGATTGCGGGGAACGCTGAGGAGAGGTTTGAATTGGGAGTTGGCGACGAGGTGGCGTGGGCGGATGTGGTGGATGGTGGTGGAGGAGGAGGTGGTGGTAGTGGAGGGTGAGGGGGTATGATTTGAGGATGGTTGAACGTGGGGTATTACTTGCAGGTATATAAGAATGTCAGTGAATAGTCGCTTACTAGGAGGGCGTTTTATCTGGCGGCCTACGTCTGTATGTTTATTCGGGGCTAGGGCAAGGAATATAAGTGTTAACAAGGATAGTTCGTAGGCAGTCTTCATCAAGCGGCCTAGCTAAACGTCTCCCTATGTCAAGAGGCTATCGCCACTCCCATATTGCTGCCCCACCTCACCAACGATCCGAAGCCAAGCCAAAGAGTCCAGAATCTATTGTAGAGGAACAAGTGAAGCAATCACCAAGCTGAAATCCCTGGTCAATTTTTTCAGCGAACGAGCTGTTGGGTTTGTTCAGCGCTGAAAACCCCTGTATTGTGAACTCGATTTGATCAGGCTGTAGAAACTATTAAGCGCCCTTTACTTTGTTGTCGTCCAGCGACACGGCCAACAACACCAAGCTGGGGGTCTCCGATGGGAAATATTGATTTTGCGGTCTCAGATGCCCCTGCCAGGATATCGTGGTTTTACGATAAGGAACCGGCGGAGCCCTTGTGGCTGATCCAGCGATGTCGACCTCTGTCCCTATGGTATCTTATAGCACTGAGCCGTATCCAGGAAGTCAGCAGTTATTACCTGTTGAGGATTCTTCCCTCCCGGGCCTTTCTGCTTCTTCTCCGTAGTTTTTCCACGTCCGCTCTTTTTTCTGTTGATTGCCGTCTTTCATTCCTGCTATGGCGGCTCTCGCCCCGTACAATGCCATCAATCCTGCGTGTTCCCCAAACATTTGCCTGCAGGAGGTTGCTGGCTTGCTCAATATCAACAACAATCCAGCCGGCTATTATGATGCCTGCATCTCAACCTTCGGCGCACCAGCTACATCAACCTTGTATGCCTTGTTCGCGTTCATGTGCTTCACCACGCAACGATAGCTCTGACCGGATCATATTAGCACCGTCGATGCCCTTATTACCACAGCCACAATAACAACCGACTACACCGACGTCTTCGTCGTCTTCACAACCAACACGGTCACTTGAGACAGACACGACCACGTCATGGGACACTGTCATCGCCACGGCGATTGAGACAGCCACCACAGTCCTCACTGAGACCGCCACGATCACGTTACCCCCGGATGTCACGTTACCGCCCGAGGGCCTCAAAGCCCGCGACAACACAACCGTCGAGAATAAGAAGGAGAGAGGGAGGAGGTGGTGGAAGAGAGCTTGCGTAACACGCACATCCACCGAACCCACCATCCCACCCCGCAGCCGTCGATCCCGTGCGGCGACCTCGGCGCCTTTTCGTCAGCTTGCTCCTGCATCACCGCCGTCAGCGATGCTTATGTCACCACCGTCACGGTCACCCCAGCCACCACGACCGCCACTGAGGAGGTGCGGGTGACAGCCACCTCGACGGTGACCGTGCTGGAGACGGTGTGGGTCACTGATGTGTTGACTTCGAAAACGACAACCACCGTCGGCACGCTTACCCAGTACACCACGTCCACGTCCACTGTCACTGAGACTGTTGTCGCGACGGCGTGGAAGGGTTACTGGAAGATCAGCAACCGACCGTGGTACATCATCTACGATCCCGACACGCAACTGACTACCTACATCGAGAACACGATGGACCAGTTACTTGGCATTCCGCTCGCCGGTGGGCAGCCGTATCTCGTCGACCAGCCCGATATCAAGTTGTTCGCCGCGCAGAGGCCGGAGGAGGAGTCCCAAGGGCCGCGGTTCTATTTCCTGCCGACGTCACAGGACACTAACATGACCGTGATTTACAACGTTACCCGTGAAGCCAGGTACAATGATCAGAGGACCGTCAAGTGCAGTGTCCCTGACTGGCAAGGGTACCGGCTTTATGAGTTTGTGGTCTGCCCTCGAGCGGAGAAATCGATTGGCATGGCGCCGTCCATTGATATAGGGATATGGTGTCTGCTGATGTTCCCTTAGTGGTTTATTCCCGATCAAAGATGGGCTGTGATCTACGAAACTGGATGAGAAATTGGATAGGTCAATAGGGCATGTGGTATCTGGCGTTAATAACCTTAGTATTCATTCTCAACCTGCAATACTCCTTCAATTCCCCCGAAGTGTTCCCATGTGTTTGTCTTCTCTCATTGTAACCCTGTTAGAACGTGACTCATCCCTATAGTTCCCCCAGGAATCGAAGCGGAGCGCTCCAGGCCTGGTTGCGGTTGACGAAACGTGGTTCTGAAAGAGTAGAGGAAATCTTTGTTTTGCTTTGCTTTTCTTCGATGCTAACTAGTTTTGTCTCGAGAAAGTTTATGACAACTGGCCGACTCGGCTTCAATGACGTTGAAACCTCGCTCTGAGCTCTCCTAAACTTGGAGAGTCCGAGTCAATGTAGTAGTTATCCATCACAATGTCTCTATTATTCATCCTCGGAAACGCCTCCAACACCGAACAAGGAGACGTGTATGTTTTCGTCTGACAAAGCCAAGTCATCGCTCAGCAACTTACTTTATGTCAGAATTTCAGCGGCTGTGACCATATCCGGCCCGGTTCGGGCGGCAACACACTCAACGATGACGTATCAGCCCGGTCTTGTCATTGGCTGGGCGTCGGAAAAGACAAAGCCTCACCCGCACCACCAAGCTCCGGGTTGTGGTTTAAAGAAAGCGGGCTCGGTGGATCCCCTGTCCCGTTGGTCGGCCGTCTCCCGAAATGTGGGGCTCGGGCCCAATAGCTTGGACGGCCCGGCGGACGCTAAATATATGGGGGGAGGCGCAGGGTGACATTTTGACATGGTACCCTGTTACGTAGTCAGATGTACAGTATGCATCTGAAGACCTGACTTGCTCGTATTCCAACGACTCTAGTGGGCTGAGAAACAATCTGGTGATGGTCATGAGCAGGGACGTTGTACAAGTGACGCTCGTGTTGTGGTGTTGTTGTTCGCTAAAAGGGCGGAGTGTTGCTAGCGGACTTGGGATGGGGATCGCCTGTCAAGTTAGACAGAGACACGAGATCTTCGGAGAACTCATCCCAGCCTTGTTAACATCGGCGAACCCAGGATCCGGGAGCCAAGATGCGGGGAAGAGAGTAAGACATCGCTGACACGAGTCGGCGACGGTGAGATTCTAAGTTGGGTCGGAACTAGGGCTTCCAGGCGAGAGCTGAGTAGACGCTGAGCCCTTTGTCCCACCGGGTCCCTCCGCGGAATGTTCTATCCAAGATCGCCTCGTGTCGAGCTTTTCTTAGTAACATTGCCCAGTTGGGGCTCACGTTGCTTGCTGAATGACCGGCCAGGATGGGCCCAGCTTCGGGTTGACTCGAGTCGCGAGGTGCGGCAATTGCCCGAGCCGTCAACGGTCAGGCCCCCAACCTATGGAAGACATTCTGGTGACGGCATAGTCAGCGGCTGTGCCTATCAAAGCCAATGCTGAGAAGACTCGTGATCATGGATGAAGATACTCTGCGGCGAGATGAGCTTGAACGAGAACGAGTAGGCCAGAGCGAGGGCATATGTCTATAAAAAGGTCCCAACCTCACCTCCTCAAGTCCCATCTGCTCATCCTCATCACAACAGCATTACAACAATCGACAGTCTTCTATCATCTGCTTCAGCACTAGTCCAGTGCCCGTCTATCGCTACAACAACACCAACACACGTTCTCTGAGAACCAACATCAACACCATACTATTCAAAATGAAGTACATCATCGCTGCCGCCGCTCTCATCACCGCCGTCGCCGCCGTCCCTCCCCCTCCTCCCACCTGCGAGTTCGGCACCTATCGCTGCTCATCCGACAAGAAGGGCATCGAGATCTGCGACGTGACGAACAACTGGGTGGAGGTCGGCCCGTGCCCCAACGGCACCTCGTGCAACTACCTGCCGCAGAACGGCTTCGAGCTGCCCTTCTGCACCAACAACCCGGCCCCCAAGGGCTCCAAGCGCGAAGCCGAAGCCGGCGCCGGTGGCCGTGGTGGCCTCAAGCCCGGCGACTCCTGCCCCACGCCAGGCCGGTATGACTGCTTGGGCTGGGGCGGAATCCAGGTCTGCGACGTGACCAACGTCGAGCGGTTCGTCGGATGGTGCCCCAAGGACTCGCACTGCGCATACCTGAACGGCATCCCGTACTGCGTCCAGAACGGTGTGGCCAAGCACTAAAATTGTGGATTGAGCCTCTTCTTCCTTTTTGCTAAGAGCTGGACTTGATGAGTGGAGGGATGGTCAATGGTCAATAGTGGGATAAGGTTGTTTTGGAAAGGTACCACTACTCCGGCTTGGATAATATCAGTGATTGGTTGGGGTCAGCTTGTTGTCTTAGGACTGTTAGGGTTAGGTCACTCCTTTTGCGGACGTACTGGCACATAATAGACCATTGTCTTTAATCGTTCAGTTCCTCGATACAACAACAGATGTAGTTTATGTCTTTACAGAGGTGATACTCCTTTGTGGAAGCCGAGTCTTGACTAAGTCATGCAATGTGAGTTGGCAGTGGCTTTCATCAACCATTTCATTGGCAGAGGCACCAGAACATTTATGAAGAATACATGATAGACACTCGAGATGGGAAAGGCATATGCTATATGCTAAGATGGCAAAGGGATCTATTCATGCTGCTATAGCTCTAGATAAGGAAGTCATCATCTCATGGACCTCATATCATACCCATACCAAAATACGTATCCTTGATGCAGGACCGGCTGGCATCAGGATATTGCTGGTAACGAACACATGTGCCCTTCTAAGTTGTCAATCAACCCTACAGATCACGCTTGGCATCCCTGCCTGGTCTTCGAACCGAGAGAATCGGACACCCCACCAGTCCATATGTCCTCTCCCGACCCCATCTATGACAAACAAACCGCGTTCAATCCCTCCGACTATTATCCGCCGCGAAATCCCCGGAACCCTCCACCCAAGTGCATATCCGTCTCGAAGCCCCCGGCGTCCATTTCTCCAAACCCAGTCTGCCACTCCCGCTCGGCACCGTAGTGCGCCGCAAAGGCATTGAAACTCACTGGCGCCGCGGCGGCGGTGACAAACAGGCCCGCCTCGGAAAAGCCGGAATCGTCGGAATGTGTTGTGTGCGGGCCCAGGTCTGGCACGAAGTTCAGGTTGCTGAAGTGATGATGATGATGTTGTTGATGATGCTGATGATGATGATGCGCGGTTTGAGTGTAGCCCCCAACCGGGTTCAAGCCCCCAGTACTGGTCACAGGGGCGGCGAGAGGGGATTGATATGCAGGAGTCGACCGGGGCTCGAGGCTGTTGTAACTCAGCGGGGCCGAGGGCGCTTCGGAGAGAATGCTCAGCGAAGCGTCCGAGGCCGCGCGCCGGGGTAGTTCGCTGCCACGGCTCTCCCAAGCTTGGAATGCCTTTTGGAGTGCTTCTTCCATGAGCGTCCGGATCAGGGGCATGGGCAGATGGGCCTGTAGATTGTGTTCTGACACCGTCTTGGTGAAGAGGTTTGGCATCTCCGTCAGCAAGAAGTGCTGGAAGTTGAGGTTGATGTGTGTCTCGGAGCCAGTCGAGACCAGATCTTCAGCAGGCTCGGGGTCTTGTTTGTGTTAGCAGATGTAGACTACCTTACATAATGCACGGGCGGGGATCACTTACATGGTGAAGGAACCTCCTCATCTGGAAACAGCAAACGGTAAATGTCTCTCCACTTCTCTTCGTCCGACTGTCGACGAGTCGTATGCTTCCTCGATTTCAGCGCTTTCTCCTGCTCTGCTGAGATATCGCCAGGAGGCATCACATTGATAACCTCACAGCTAACCACAGACATCTCGTGATCGGCCAATTCCTTGGAATCCGAAAACACGCGTTTGCATCTCTGGCAGTGGGCCTTGTAATGGCGGCGATACAAATGCTCCCTAGACAGTCGTTAGCAGAAGGTCCCAGTACAAAAACAGGAGAAGGGACATACTTCAACCTAGAGATCGTCGTCCAAGAACGGACAGCACAGACCTCGTGGTCATGAATGTTGTACGTAGCTGGATCATGCTTTCGGAACGGGCACGCAAACCTCTTGACACCATCGGGGCTGCGTTTCGATTGCGAGGAGGGCGGGCGATACACATCTCCCTCGTCGTCATCATCTTCTTCATCGTTACCAAATGGACCGCCCTGCGGCCGCAGACCTGCATTGTTTGGCGCGAGGTGGGCGGTGCCCCTTCGAGTCCGTCCAGTAGAGTTTTGACTTTGCTGTCCTGCGTTCCCCGGCCTCCCTCCAGCACACTGGCGGATCATTGCGTCCCACTCACGGTTGTACCTAACCCAGAGTTTCTCCATGCCACGTGTAGTGCTCTGATGGAAGGCTCTCATCCAGGCTTGGGCTGTGCTCGGGACCCGTTCGGACTCAAGGCAAAAGTCTGGTTCCGAAAGGCTGTCGTCCGACAGCAGCTCACCAACGCTGTCGCAATCCTGTCGCTGGGACCCGTCCCCGGTACGTGTCGAAAGAGTGCTGGAGCTGGTGTGCGACCGTACCGTCGCCTCGGCGGAAAACACAGCGCCAAGAGGTCGTCGAGAGGAGGCCCTTGGTGACACTTCCAGCCCCCTAGCCACCCGAGGAAGAGAACTGGACCTGAGAGGGGGAGTCGCAGCCCCGGGAGATAGCCGGGGAGATTGCACCCGCAACCGCAGAGGACCCGCATCCACTCCAGACTGCTTTGGAGATGCACCTTGCTTCATGACGAGGTCGCGAGCACTATCAACACGGCGCAAGGGATTAGATCCCGGTGGAAGGGGTGGACTTGGTGTGCCAGCCCGCCTTGCTACGGGCGGCGTCATCGCTCTCGGAAACTCAGTGGACCTCGCAAATCTTTGGGAGAAGGGCGCCGGCGACGAGGGAACTGGAGTAGGTGGCCTTGGGGTCGCTGGAAGATTGGAGGCATCTACCCGCGGGCTCGTCACCTGGGGTTGGGATGGCCCGGAGACGGGTACAACGGGAGAACGAACACCATCGCCCTCTCCTGTCAAAGCAGACAGTTGCTGGATACCCAGGCCCTCGGCCGCGGGGAACATGGAAGATTCTCGTTCCGGCCTTCGCAGGTTCAATTGGCCGATGAGATCGCTAACATCACGTTCGACTCTGATTTGGGCACTGCGGTAGGCCACGACAGCGACTTCTTCCGCAGTCCTCAATCCCTCGCCGAAGAATTCGAGGTAATCCTGCAAGGATGTGAGCTCATCGACCCGGCTGAATTGCGGTCCGCTTGTTCGACCTGTGGCCTCTGCTTCCCATTGAAAGCGCAACCTGGTTCCCTGTTTCTGTTCTTCGCTGCTGACCAAGGCCTTCCAAGCCGGCGCCACTTTAGGCTGCGCAAGTAAACCCTCGATGACGCGGGTGTGTTGCCATTCGGATGGCCCTTTTCCTTCCTCGTAGTGGTTGCCGATGTGTTCAAGAAAGTCGGTCCGGGAGCGGAATGGTGCTGCACAAAAGCCGCATCCCCATGCGCTGCGAATGGGTGCGAAGCAAACAGCGTGGTTCAGTGCGCGAAAGGGTTGACCATGCTCGGCTTGGAGATGCTCGCTCAAGTCCACCTTGCGGTGGAACGTGGCCCTGCATACCATGCACGCCTGTCGCTCGGGCCGGTCATGAAACTCGAACTCATGTAGCTTCCAGTCCGTTTTGTCGTCAAAGCGGTCGTTGCAAAACGTGCAGAAGTAGACAGGGTTCGACGAACAGCCGCTTTCTCCATCGTTAGGGCACACCTCATTAACTTCGGCGATGGGATCTTCCAGAAAGGACTGGCGCGCAGAATATCCGGTCATGGCGGAGGCCGTTGATGCTCGAGAGAAGAGACTGGGAGCCGCAGAGGTTCTGCTGGTCGACGCCGATGAAAATGAGATCCAAGACTCCCTGACCAACTCATTGTCAGGCGTTAGCTCGCTCGGAAGGCCGGTAATGACGTTCTTCCCAAACCCCGGGGAAGCGATCTCATTCGTTGCGTGGGTGTGAGTTGCAAGACCACTCTCAGCTCCATGTTGTTTTCCCCCTCCAACGTCGTCCGCCGCCCTCGTCTCCATGCTGTCCGTGATCCACGTCGGGTCGTTCATGGGTGGAATCATGGCTGCCAATGTTGTATTGAAGATGGCATGCGTAGAGTCCCGAGGAGTGTCAAATAACAACCTGGTGATAAGAGAGCTTATAAACCGAGAGGCCTCGCGAGCTCTGGCGTGGATAGAAGTGGTGATCTAGACCCGGATGTTGAGTCCGGCAGCCGTGTAACCATGCATCACCAGCACCGAGACCTAGACATTGACGGACTCGAGTGGCACCGGAAGCGAGGCTTCGAGTGCAGCGACACAGCCATCGCGCCATGGCACACACGACGAGAGGTTTTATGACGTAGAGTTGGGGAGGGAAGGATGATGAGTCTGCGACAAGGTGACAAGGCTGCAAGGGGATGCTCATCGCAGCTGCGCGTGAGGTCCCAGGGGCATGTGTTGCCTTGCCCAGCACGGTACGTACGGCTGATTGACAGGGTGCAACGGCACCTACTGCACTCGACGCTTCGAGGACATCCCCGAGCGATGATTGGGTCCTTTTACTGTTCCATTGATGAACCTCCAATTACACCGCATCGGGGGGTCCGTTAGGTCGAGAGCAACATGGAACTGCCAGAACCGCATCTCAACACTTTTCGCAAGATGAGCGTGTTTCAAGAGCATCAGGACATCTTTTGTGCCCCAGGTCGTTCTAGGCCGAGTCTGCGATGGGTTGGAACGAGGGGATTTGTCGAGGTGCGATTGCGAACTCGACGCAAAGAGCGGGGCATCAGCGATCCTGCATAGGTTGGTGGGTTGCCGAACCAGGGAAGGGTTGTGAGGCCTCATCCCCAGCGGGACCTTGGTCAGCACAGAAATGGCATAAGCGCAAAGCAAAACACCCGTTAAGAGTCAACAGCAGACCACATGATAGTAATCATCACTTTCGGTAGCACACTGATCTGAGTGACAAACATCGGCGAAAATGAGTGAGTGCTTGATTGATGTGAGCTACGGGAGAGATCTGAGTCGAAGTGGAAGTGTTCATGACTTCATCTGGCCCAATTGCGATGAGTCAACTTCCTTGACAGGCAGCAGACGTTGGGGCGGACGACTTAGAACTCCTGTGTAGACTCAGTGTATTTTGCAGCACAAGGGATTCGTCCACTTCCTTCCAACATGAAAGCCTCCAAGTTTAGCGTAGAACCTGTGCATACGGATGCGTAATGTCAAGACGGATGCACGGCAAGAAGCGCCCCCGAGGGGCACCGGCATTGGTTGGATTCCGACAGACCCCTCGATCAGTCGAACCGTGGGGAAACGGGCCAGACCGTCTCCATCTGCGTTACAACAGACGACAAAGGCAGGGAATGAATGGTGGGGCTGAGAAGGGAACGCCCACACAACTTGAGGAGTACGGCGGCCAGGCAAGAGGCCTGCTCTTTGGTCGGATGCCGAAGGAGGGGCGGGGCGGAGGAGAAACCGGAGCAGCATCCGATCCCCACAGCCCGCCGGCCGGTGGTCCGTGCTGTGGTGAGGGAGCAGATGGCGGAGGAGAGAGGCAAAAGAAACAGAAAGGCAGAACGCCAGGCAGAGAGATCTTGAGGGTTCAGCGACAGTTGGCTGCCAGTTGCGGGAGTGGGGTTTGCCAATTGTCTGTGTTTCTTGGCATCGATGGCAGTGCCAAGCCACGCCAAACCGAAAACAGTAGGAACGCGGACCCCACCCAGAGAGCTCTCTGGTCGCAAAAATTTCCAAACTTCCTGCCGCAGAGAATTGTTTGGCCGTGTCCATCGCGAAGTTGTTTGAGCACAACAACAATCGAATCGTCGACAGCCTCGCTCCTTCTGAGGCCATTGACAAGCCGCGCACGGTTGGCACGCCGCCAGCGCACTTCGGATTGGACCCAATTGTCGATTTCTTACCCTATTCGATTCCGACTCATCCAAAATGGTGGTCGTCAACTACTTGCTCTTCGAGAGCGCCGTCGGCTTCTCGATCTTCGAGGTTGTGCACCAGGCCGACACTGTCGGTTTGGAGCTGCCCGAGGTCAAGGAGGCCATGAAGACTCTCGATAAGTTTGGCAAGATGGTGCAGCTCCGCAGTTTCAATCCCTGGACGTATGTACCCAGCTCTGGCCATCTCCTTTGATCCAGCCATCGGTGTTAGGATTGGATCATGTTGACTTACTCTCATGCAGATCCGCCGCCCATGGTCTCGAGGCTATCAACATGATCTCTGAGGGCATCATGCCCGACCATCTCAAGAATACCCTTGAGCTCAACCTGCCGCAGACGAGTGGGAAGAAGAGCAAGATCGTGTTGGGAGTTTTCGACAAGCGGTTAGCGGGTGAGATCAGCGCCGCCTTCCCGGGTGTGCAATGCGAAGCCGCCGATACGTCCGAGGTTGTGGCGGCGCTCCTCCGTGGCATCCGTCTTCATGCCAACAAGTTGCTCAAGGGCCTGCAAGAAGGAGATATTGGCCGTGCTCAGTTGGGTCTCGGCCACGCCTACTCCCGCGCCAAGGTCAAGTTCAGTGCCCACAAGAACGACAACCACATCATCCAGGGCATCGCCACGATGGACGCCCTTGATAAGGCCATCAACCAGGCTGCCATGCGCGTGAGGGAGTGGTATGGCTGGCACTTCCCCGAGCTGATCCGCATCGTTTCCGACAATTACACCTATTGCAAGCTTGTGCTCGCCATTGGCAACAAGAACACCATCACCGACGAGAGCCTTGACGACCTTGCCAATCTCCTCAACCAGGACCAGGACAAGGCGGAGGCCATCATCCAGGCCGCCAAGATTTCCATGGGCCAGGACGTCAGCAAGTTCGATCTGGACATTATCAACGAGCTGGCCACCAACGTGGTCCAGATGTCCGACTACCGTCGCCTCCTGAACGAGTCTCTCGACAAGAAGATGGGTGTTGTGGCGCCAAACCTGCAGGTCATCCTCGGCACACCCGTGGCTGCTCGCCTCATCTCTCACGCCGGCTCGCTCACCAACCTCGCCAAGTACCCCGCGTCGACGTTGCAGATCCTCGGCGCTGAGAAGGCTCTCTTCCGCGCCCTCAAGACCAAGGGTGCTACCCCCAAGTACGGTCTATTGTACCAGAGCTCCTTCATTGGTCGTGCCGGCCCCAAGGTCAAGGGCCGCATCTCGCGCTACCTCGCCAACAAGTGCTCCATTGCTTCTCGCATTGACAGTTTCTCTGAGAAGCCGACGCGCCGCTATGGTGAAGTGATGCGCGAGCAACTTGAGCAGCGCCTCGAGTGGTATGCCAAGGGCACCAAGCCCATGAAGAACATTGACGCCATGAATAAGGCCCTCAAGGCCGTGATGGATGATGAGGGTGAAGACGGCGATGCTATGGACGTTGACGAGGCTCCTGTTCAAAACGGAAAGGTTGAGGAGACAAAGAAGGAGAAGAAGGAAAAGAAGGAAAAGAAGGATAAGGAAGAGAAGAAGGACAAGAAAGACAAGAAGGACAAGAAGCGCAAGAGCCTCGGCGGCGAGGATGTCGAAATGGTCGATGCTGCTGCTGCCGATGGCGAGAAGAAGAAAAAGAAGAAGAGAAAGTCGGAAGCGGCTGAGTAATCGGTCACTCCAACAACTTCTCTCTTGGTTGAAACTTTCTCTTCAGTTTCTTGTTTGTCTTGTTCTTGTTACTACTCTCGGAGTTTTTGGTCTGGGGATGGGCAAACATGGCGGCGTTCTAGGGTTTGTTCACTGAAGTGCGGTTGTAAGGTAAACAGCATCTCGTCTAGTGAGTCGTCGATAGTACGTCAGCTAGGGTGCCTCAGGGTATGGACGTGTATCATACCGAGGTGCTTAAATTGGATGATGGGTATATAAGCTGCTCTTCTCGACCATCGAACAATGATCTACGAGTAAACCATGTGCTATGCTTGCGTTGTCATCAATTTGAGATCATGGTATTTGATATGGATTGAGAAACCAGAGTCGTCCCTCGTTCCCAGAATATGCCAAACGCCCCCTCTCAATGGGGGAAGCCATACACTGTTCCCCGTCATGATATGTGACATCCGACAAGCCATGGGCAGACCTGCTAGGTACTGAACATGAAGCCCATCATCATCAAGGAAAAAAACGCCGCACGCCAGCCCACCAAGGTACCTAGGCAAAACGAAGAAACCCGCCAAAACCTCAGCCAATACCACTCGAGCGACCCTTGATTCATATCGTTCAAAACCTCGACCGGATTCCAATGTTTAGCTCACGCGCCTTCACTGCCGAATTCCTTGGTCCATTCCTCGTTCTTCACCAGGTCGGCCTGCGACACTGTGGGGCGGGTGGCCTTAAGGGCGCGGATGAAATCCTTCTTCTCGACGACGGGCTCAAGCAACTCATCCGAAGCCACTTGTTCCCACGTCATTTCAATAGCATCCGGGTCGCCGGGGGAGCAGGGCGTAAGTTTTTGTTTGCCGTCCACCATTACCTGTGAATTTATGAGTATGTTTTCTGCTGGGGTATTTGAGCAGAAGGGCAGGGGAGAGAGACGTACCTTCTTGAAGTGTGTCGCCTGCTGGATCTTCCTCACAGGCTGCATCAACGCATCCTGGACCACGATGCTGATATCTGAGCCCGAGTATCCTTCGGAAATTTTGGCAAGTTCGCGGTAGTCTTCTGGTTTCAGAGCCGTGACAGTGTCTCCGACGGCGAGCTTGAACATGGTGGTACGAGCAGCGAGGTCTGGCAAGCCGATGTGCACACGGCGCTGGAAGCGGCGACGGATGGCAGCGTCCAGCTGCCAGGGGATGTTGGTCGCGCCGAGGATGAGCACGCCCTTGCTGTCTTTGCCGACACCGTCCATCTGCACGAGCATTTCGGTCTTGATGCGGCGCGAGGCCTCGGACTCGCCCTCGCCTCTTGGTCCGCACAACGCGTCGATTTCGTCGATGAAGATAATGGATGGTTTATTTTCGCGCGCCATGGCGAAGAGTTGTCGGACTAACCTGCATGACGGAAAGGAATGTCAGTAAACGGTCCCCAGGATGTAAAGAACCAAGGGATGACGGGACATGCACACCTTTCGCTCTCACCCATCCATTTGCTCACCAAATCCGAACTGCTCACGCTAAAGAATGTGCTCTTCGCCTCGGTCGCGACGGCCTTGGCCAGGTAACTCTTACCCGTGCCTGGTGGTCCGTAGAGCAAAATACCCTTCCAAGGCTGGCGCTTCCCCTGGAACAGATGGGGGAACTTGATGGGCAACAAAACCGCCTCTTTGAGAGCCTCCTTTGCGCCCTCCAGACCAGCGACGTCATCCCAGCTGACGTTCGGCCTCTCCTGCAGGATAGCGCCGGCAAGCGCGCTTCGCAGCTTGCGGCTGTCTTCGTCGAGCCCGTCCCCGCCGTTGCCGTCCTCGCCCGCCACCTTGCCCTTGCCTGTCCCGCCCGTTGTTGTCGAGCCGTTAGCCCCAACCATGCCGGGTTTTTTGCGTTTTGCTTCGAGGTCGGCAAGGTGTGCCTTGAGCTTCTCCGCGCGGTCCATGTACTCGGCCGTCTTGGCGCGGATCATCTCCTTGGATTTGGGGTTTTTCTCCCATTTGAGCGCCAGCAGAAAGAGCTCGAGGGACTGGTAGTAGAGCTGGTAGGCCTTCTCGTACTGCCCGGCATTGTCGGCGTCGATGGCCAGCCGGACCTGTTTTATTGCGCGGTCTAGGAAGTCGGTGTTGGACATGGTGGATGACGTCGGGGAATGTGGCGGGATAAAGGAAGCGTGACGATGGAGGTTGTGACGGACAGTTGAACGGGTTCAAGTGGGATATTGATCTCGTTCGGCCGAGGGCGAGATGGGCGGTATGGGGAGATATCCGGGTCGACGTCAGGGTTTGATCCGGCGGAGGGGCCTTGGGCCGCAGAGAGTATGTTTTGTGCGATTCCGAGCCCCAGGGAAATTCGTTTGTTGAGATCTCTCAGGTAAGGGCAATTTTGAGGCGCCAGAAGAGCGTTAGGCGCCCAAGTTGAGGTTGTGGTTGTTTGGATCCGAGGGTAGGAGACAGACGACATCAACTGACGAATGTGGTTTGCCGTTGACCAGGAAGCAGCCGGTCCAGGACGATGCGCGGGGCTGGCGCCACATGTCTGGTTCAGTGGGGCCTGCCGCGGATGTTAAGGATTTGTATGGGGTATCAGCCATTTCACTAACATTTCCGGTCATTCTTGGCCGGGCCATCGATTCCGCAGACGCCTTCTCCATCCTGCTCATCACTGCAGCCAAGAGAGACCCAAGCTTGAGTGACTTGAAGAGAGGGTTCTTGATCAAAGCTCAACCGCACGGCGTCTGGATACACGAAGTTTCCTCCAACCGCTCTAAACCGCCCACACTAGCATTCCGCACAAGAATCAGAACATCTCCATTCACCCTTCTCATCCCAGCTTCTTTGCGTGATCATGGCCGACATCCAGACCAAGCTTCAAACTCTATCTGAGGAGTTTACCAAACTTCAACAAGGTATCCTGACCTCATCTCCCCCACATGCAATACAGCGCGTCCTGACACCGTCAACAGATCTCCAAGAGGCCATTGCATCAAGGCAGAAGCTCGAGGCTCAAAAACAAGAGAACCTCGGTGTCCAGAAAGTAGTCGGCCACGAACACTAAGAGACGCCAAGTACGGACTCACTGACATGCTCCTCGTTTAGGAGTTTGCCAAGCTCAAGGATGACGAAGTCGTCTACAAGCTTATCGGCCCTGTGCTCTTGAAGCAGGACAAGGCAGATGCGGAAAGCACCGTGAGCGGGCGCCTCGAGTTTATTGAGAAGGAAATGTGAGCATACACCCTGAGTCCCTGGTTCGACAAACATGGCTAACTTCTACGACAGTTCACGGTTGGAGAAGCACATCAAGGACGTGCAAGCCAAGATTGACAAGAAGAAGACTGAGATTATCCAGGTTCAGACCAGCGCACAGGCTGCTGTTGCTGGTGCTCCTCAGGCTGCAAAGGCATGAGAGGGTTGAAGACCGGTCAATTGTCAATTGATACGATAGATGAACAACACTAATGGATACCCCAACGCCGTCGCTTCCGCCTTGCCCAGATTGGAGATTCTCATAACTATTATTACAAACCAACTGGTGACCCGTGTTTAACCAACTCCAGCCTCAGTTCAGGGCCATGATTGTGAATCCCCACGGCAGGCCCATATGCTTGCATGGACGATCGCTGACCCATGCGGCAGGATCGCTCGGGAAGTCGTTGCGCATGGTGGTGTCGGGCAACAGGCTGGTGCTCTCCGTTGGATAGTCGATGACCTCCTCGAGGAAATCCGCCAGGACAGCCTTGGTGTAGCATGGACCGTGCAGCACGGGGCTGGCGGTGATGCCATCTAGAAGGGCTCGGCGCTCCTCGCTCTCAGCGAAGAGCTGCAGCTCGCGAGCGAAGATGCAAGCCGAGAGGGACGTATCAGCGCATGCAGAGGCGATCCGGCGGAAGAAGAGGACCATGCCAGCGACGGCTTGGACGAAGAGGCACGCCTTATCGTGGTCGTCCATAGAGGAGGCCGAGGTCTCTGTGACGGAGAGAAGTGAGGTGGTGTCGAAGATGCAGGACAGGATGCGGTCGAGGCTGGGCGGCTCGGCAAGAACATCAGACGGGTCGTTGAGAGCGAAGAAGCCCTTGATCTTGTTGAAACATTGGCAGAGGATGTTGTGGAGGCAGATGTCCTGGGGGATCGAGATACGGCCCATGTCGAAATGAAGGAAGCTCAGGGACGCCTCGAGGCTGGCTACGCAAAACCGTCAGTGGTCAAGAATGGGCTACTCTTGGGAAAGTGGAATAAGTACCCCGAGCAGGATTCGACTTAGGGATTGTGTGAGAGCCTGTATGAGAAGCCATTTTGACTTTTGGTTACGTTGACGCCAGAGCCACAGGTAAGGGTCGTGATAGAAAGGAGCAGGCTCAGGATGGAGATAGGAAGAAGAGCAGGTCAAACAGAGCCAGGCCGTTCGGCGTGGTATTATACACGTTCCCTCTCACAATTCCCATCCTCTGCTCGGGAAGGAAATTCCCACCGTGTACACTATCTGGGCCTGGCCAGCCTTCCAGTCCGCTTACCGCCTCGCCTTTCCCACCTCCCGTCCCCAACCGCACACATAGTTGCAACACGGGCCGACCGCCTCGTGGCAGGGAGCGGTTCGCAGCAAGGAAAAGACCAGGGACACGACGTGGTTGTTCCCGATTAATCCCGAATGGCTACTCTCGGCGAATGAGCAACTTGTGTTGTGAGAGAATCCCAGCTTTCGCGGGATGGGATTTTGCTTTCCTTCTGCAGCCCAGCTCCCCGATAGCATTGCGACTATCATGGAGGTCCGGGATCGGAAGGCAAGATTTAGAGGCGCAGTCTCACTGCGCATGCAGCACCAAAGGCTGCGCGATAATTTAGAATTCTGGAACAGGCAAGTCGACGGCCGGTGTAATTATCTACACGCGTAGAATAGGAGTACTAGAATGGACACATTTTGATGCAAGAAATGGTTTCACCATCGTACGAGAAACAAGAGAAACATCAGGCTGGTGAACGAGAATGCCATGCCTGCGTGCCAATTGATGTTGCAGGGCTGAAATGTTCCATCGACTGTCGACGCCCAAGGCTGCATCAAGTCGGGTCTTGGCATCCCGACCCGATCGGGAAACTGCCAAGATGGATGGTCCGTGCTTCAAATCTTCGAGACCCAGACTGGACCCGCAGCAGATCCGGCCCCACCAATCCGCCCAGGGCCCGGGCATGCGCCGTTTCAGCAGCCCCGCCTGCCTTGCTGCCGCGGCCTTGTCAGGTCCCGCCTGCAGCAGAGCATCGTTCCATGATGCTGGCCTCCCGTCCCGTCTCCAAGCATGCGACAGTGGATGGATCGTGGGGTTCATTCCAAGCTCCAACGACCATTCAACGTTGCCCAGGTCGCCCACGCATCTCGACGGGAAATCACAGCGCGACACTGTAGCGACTCAACTCTGCGCCCGAGATCATCTTCATCATTAAACCTACCTTCTGTGCCTCGGTCTATATCCCTATCGACGATCAACCCCACCTTCACCCCTCCTTGTGATTGTTGCCAGCTGGCGCAGCTCACCGTAGATCCCGTCCAAGATCTCTCCATCTCCATCCAAACCTCCATTATAATCTTGAGCCTCCATGATCATGAGCGTCCCCGACGGGGCTTTGGGCGGCCGGCCCATGAGCGCGAAGGAGCTCACCGACAAGGCCAAGCAGTTTGACTGGAATCCTCGTATCGGCTTCAAGTACTGGGCTCGTGCTGCTGAGACCATCCATCATGAGGTGCGCGCATCCAAGGCTTGAGGAATGGAATGGAACAAAAAAAGTCTGGTTACTTACACATGAAATGCATAGGGCCAAGTATACCTTCGTGAAGGCAACCTCCCCCAAGCCTACCTCGTCCTTTTTCGGTATTCCACACTCGTTCTCGAGTTCCTCCCCAAGCACCCCGAGGCAAAAGAGCCCGAGGCCAAGAAAGCCATCCGTCCTCTCCAAAAACGCATCCCCCGCGTGATAGAAACCCTCGAAAGTCTGCGACCTGAGATTGATGAAGCCTATGATCGGTGGAAGAAGATCGCATCATCAAGACGAGAGTCAATACGAAACACCGTCATCTCGACGTCATCCTCTTACGCCAAGCATGCCGCCAATGATCCTGCGCTGTCATGGGCTTACGTCTCCGAAACGAGCATCCTCGATGCTGGAGACAACCAAGATCTCGCCGTGGACCTCGCTAAGAAGGAAATCCGGAGGCGGCGGCGTGCCGCCGGAATATGGGATGGCGAATACGTCAAGCAGAATTTAGCATACCGAGACGAACAAGGCGAAGCGTCAAACAAACAAAGTCAGCAACAGTACATCGACGACTCCGAGCTACAAAGACAAATGGAGGCAACCAGACGACAGCTGGATCGAGCAGAGGAGTATAAGAGGGGATATGTGGAGGCTGACATCACACCGAAGCCTCCTGCTCATTACCGTTACCCTTCTATCAGCAAGTCAAGAATCCTTCCGTATGAGAGCGGTCCGGCCCCGTCCGACCGCATTGAGATTTCCCGCCCGCAGCCACCACGCCCACCGAAAGAACGATACATCGACCGGTCTCCACCACAATTACCCCGGACAGATGACATGTTTCTTGACCTCGAACACCCTAGGACGCCGCCTCCTGTGCCGGTCAAAGAACCGCTATCCCGTCCACCGCCCCGCGACTACAGCCCCGTCCGACAAGAGCCCCCAGCATCGTCCCTTACAGTCCCCTCCGAGCAACCGGCCAAACGGGTCACATTCCGCCCTGCTGCATATCTCGAGAATGGCGAACCTCTCCGTCCAGTCTTTTTGCCCAGTACTCTGCGACAACGGTTCTTGCAGCTCGCGTCAGAAAACACACGGCGCGGGCTCGAGATGTGCGGCATGCTGTGTGGTACGACAGTCAACAACGCCCTCTTCATCTCTCACTTGGTCATTCCCGAGCAGCGGTGCACGCCAGACACGTGCGAGACGGAAAACGAGTCCGCGATGCTGGATTACTGCATCGAAAACGACCTCATCGTGATAGGTTGGATCCACACGCATCCCACCCAAACATGCTTCATGAGCTCGCGAGATTTGCACACCCAGGCAGGATACCAGGTCATGATGCCCGAGAGCATAGCGATTGTTTGCGCGCCGCAGTTCGAACCTTCGTAAGTTCATCCCCTTGCCTTCAGATGTGATATTTAGTCCGACGTTCTGCTTCATCATCACTGTGTCAACCACTCCCGCTGACATGGTTCATCCTGCTCTAGATGGGGCATCTTCCGTCTAACCAACCCGCCCGGACTTCCGCATCTGCTTTCGTGCCAGCGCACCGAGACTTTCCACCAGCACTCGGTTGACAACCTGTACACCGAAGCCGGCCACCCACAGGGTCACGTCTATGAGTCGAAGTCCCTAGAGTTCGAGGTTTGCGATCTGCGCCCCGGGAGCTAGGTCGGGTCTACGGGGAGCGGCGGTGTTGTTCGCACGAGGGAAAGTTGGGGGAGGAAAGTACTGGGATGGGCATGGAGGTTTGTGCTGTGGGTTTTGAAGCGGGAGTTGACCTGGGGCCTGGTAGGATTGGTGGTTGCGGTGGCAGTGTTATACCTTTCGGGAGAGAGAACGTGATATGGGTAGATGCATTTCGCGGATTTACCTGGGAGCGGGCGGCGATAATAGTGGGAGTGAGATACACTCATGACAAAGGGACTCTACAAGCATAGCACCGGCGCATAGGTACGGGGGTGGAACTTACTGCATGAGACCTTCGATGGCATGTTGCTTTTGTGCATTTGTGCTGGTCATAGGCTTGGTTCCATCGGACCATCGCTCCGGTTAATCTTGATACTCATAGAAAGGTAAAATTATAGGTGAATATGGTATGGGACTCAACCGTCAGCCGCCGTTTAACAGCAGTTCCGTACTTGTTCTAATTTCGCTAAACCTCCTGCTCCTCATCTTTACGCTCTCTTTTTTCTTCATCACTTCTTCTTCTTTCCTGTTTATTCCTTTTTTTGGTCAACCTCCCTCGGCTGGCGTCGGCCTCCGGGTCAGCCCAAAGACCGAAGTGGGGCAACTTGGCCGGGCCTGGGCCAACACGGACCGGACCCACTCCGACCGATGCGCCAGGTGGGCCGACCGAAATGGCCGGAGGACGTCGGCGTAGGGTGGTCGATTGCAGTACATAAGGGAGTTATGTCGGTCAACAAACAAATACTTAGACGTAATGGCCGCGTGCGAAAACTCTGCGGGTATGTGCCACCCAGGTATGAAGGTTCCCTCTCACCGGTTCTAGGTACCTGAGTTTCCTGTCTATTATCGACATGATGTTTCCAGCCTCGAACGAGACTCAAAGAAGGCCCGATAGTCTAGGTTGTTGATGAGCCTGATACATAGCTCAATTGATACCTTGGAATCAATTCGAGTCACGTAATACTGCAGCTGCAGTGACTAACCGGGCGATTCACAACGCTCCCTCTGCAGACTCGACGACCCCGCGACCTAGGTAACTCCGCGGAGACGTTGTTGGAGTTCATCCTATCTTGGAGTCCAGGCCATTAAATCTGTCGGTGTCGTGCCACTATGACGCGCTGGGCTCGCAACTCGTCAACGGCCGCAATCTTGCAGCTTTGGTCGCCCGTGTTCCAGATTTGTTCATAAGGGCCACGCAAACATCAGGTTTAGAGAGCTCAATGATACAGAATTGACCGACATGCCCCTTTCCGCATTCGTCCTCACGAATCGGGAGTACCTACCTTATTTTCCATCAAAAGTCATAACTTGGTTCATTCAACATCTCTGTCCCGGCCTTGCCAGTGACTTGGCCATATTGCCTCGTAATGACCACATCTGTCCACCATCTCGCTCGCACCGTTCGCATCAGAACTACCATCAGGACCAGAAACAGCATCACCAAACCCGTCCTGTGCCTCACTCATAACAATCCTTTTACCTCGCCATACACCACCTCAACATCCCCCGTCACACCACCCACCACCATGTCCTCCAAGCCCTCAACCTCCGTAACCCCTCCGCGCTTTCCGTTCGAGCGCGCTTCTGGCCTTGATCCTCCGGCCGAGTTTGCCCGTCTACGCCGCGAGGAGCCAATCTCGCGTGTCAGCCTGTTCGATGGCTCCCTGGCCTGGCTGGTGACCAAGCACCGCGATGTCTGTCAGGTGGCGACGGATCGGCGGTTGTCCAAGGAACGACGCCGTCCCGGCTTCCCTGAGTTCAGCGAGGGTGGAAAGATCGCAGCCCAGCAGCGTCCGACGTTTGTGGACATGGATCCGCCCGAACATACCAAGCATCGGTGCGTACAGCCAAAGCTTGATGTGGTTGACTACCCGCCCATTATAGGCTGCTGATGACAAGCGTCGATCAATAGTGGCATGGTTCAGCCGTGGTTCACCCCGGAGAAGGTCCAATCAATGCGTCCATACATTGACAAGACGGTCAATGACTTGCTTGATCGTTTGAAGGCGAAGGGCTGCGCTGATGGCCCGGTGGACTTTGTGGAACATTTCGCCTTGCCAGTTCCATCCTACGTACGTACTCCAGCATTTTGATTCTCTCGTCATATTGATGGGCATACTGACTACGTCTCATCAGATCATCTACACGATTCTCGGCGTCCCTTTCGAGGATCTCGAGTTCTTGACCCAGCAGAACGCCATCAGAACCAACGGGAGTTCGACGGCTCGTGAAGCTTCCGCTGCAGCAGAGTGGGTTGCAACCATGAGGGCCCACGCCTCTGGGCTTACATTGGCCGCTTTGACGAAGTGCTAATAATTGGGATACAGTGAGCTCATCCGTTATCTTCGCGAGCTCTGCGACAAGCGCCTTCAGCAGCCCAAGGACGACTTGGTCAGCCAGCTGGTTACGGAGCATGTCAAGACAGGCAACCTCGAGATGGCCGACGCTGTGCAAATGGCATTCCTGCTTCTTGTAGCTGGCAACGCCACCATGGTCAACATGATTGCTCTGGTGCGGTAACATCCTCTTGCCCATATTACACATGAACAAAAGGTTACTGACGTGGCCGAAAAGGGGGTCGTGACACTGTTTCAACACCCAGATCAAATGGCCGAGCTGAAGGCCGACCCGCAGAAATGGGCCGGGCCTTTTGTTGAGGAGCTGTGCCGATACCATACGGCATCTGCGATGGCCATCAAACGCACAGCAAAGGAAGACGTCGAGATTGGCGGACAGGTATTGCCCTTTATAGAGACAGAGAGGCTTTTTTGCGAGTTCGTCATGACCCATTGACACACCCCCACAGACAATCAAGGCCGCAGAAGGCATCATCGCATCGAACCAATCAGCCAACCGCGACGAGGACGTCTTCGAGAGGCCTGACGAGTTTGACATGCATCGAAAGTGGCCCAAGGAAGACGCTCTCGGCTTCGGCTATGGGGAGCACCGCTGTATTGCCGAGCATTTGGCCAAGGCCGAGTTGACCAGTGTGTTTAGTAAGTTCTCTCCCATAAATTGGTCTTCATAATATGCTCGAGGTGTATGAGGTCGTGTGGAGTGTGGTGATGGGCAAGTCCCGGGCGTGAATCTAATGCCATGATTCCTACCAGGTCAACTGTTTGGGAAGCTGCCGAATCTCAAGCTAGCCACGCCCATCGAGGACATTGAATACACACCCCGTGACAGGGATGTGGGCATCGTCAAACTCCCAGTGACGTTCTAGACAGCCTGGTGTGAGGACATCGGGCCCTAACGCGAAGTGGGTAGGCCAGAATGATGACAGCAAAAAGTGCCCGGGATTGGGCTCAGAGAAAGGAGACCAGCGTACTTAATTTTCTCATGTTTTTCTTCATACTTGTGTTCTTTTCTTTCCTTTTTTCTTCTTTCCCTTTCCTTCCTTTTTCCCCTTTTCCCTTATTCTCTCTGCTTCATTGCTCTGTATTCCGGGGAGGAAAATGGATCGTTTTTCGACAACCACAAACAACAAACACACTGAATCAGCCGATCTGCATGGGACACGAAAAGTACATTCTATATGCTTATTCTATGGTTGAATGTGAACATAGGTGTTCAGAGGTGATAATCTCCCCCCTGAGCCCTGAATGTAATAATCTAGGCTATGAAATGAAGTCGTACTCGACAGAATAGTCCACATCACGGCGGTCTCCTGCTCCTGGCATTCACAATACCACTTGACGTGTTAATATCAAGAAACGGAGTATTATCGCCGAGATGTCACGAGAAAACGTGACAAGGGAGGTCGTCTTACGTCTCTTTGAATGAAAAGGTTTTCAACGGCACCCAATCCTCGCTGCATGCTACATAGGGCTACCTTCAAACGCCACTTAATAAGGAGAAAGCTCCTTTTGCCCGCCATGTTCAGTCAACGACAGAAGGACCATGATCTTGTGGTCTTCGACGTTCCATAACGGGCCTGCCGCAATCAATATCCCCAGTTCGCTTGTAACATCTGCAGCTTCGTCCCGGTTTCCGAAGCTGATTGATGGCAGCGTGTCACTGCACGGCCAGAAACCATGTGGAAGAAGCCCGAGAACCTCACCCTACATAGCGTCGAGAAACCCGGTCAGGTATCACCTCCCCGGGCCGGAAATATTGAATCCACCAACGACAGGTTAATACTGTAGACTGTTTGGGTTTGGACTGGTATCTATTATTATTCGGTTCGATGATGTGGAGGGTCAACCATTTCCTTGACTATTCGAGTAGGACACAGATATGGTGCTTTGCAAAGAGATGCTGGTGGTGCTCTGGGCACTCTCGTGGCGTCCAAATCTGGCAAGTCGCCGCCGGGACGTTTCTCTCGTGTATAGTGTTGCTTAGTGAGCCTGGCATAAATCTGCCGCCGAACTGGCAGGAATGGCGCCGGTATGCTCCATGACGTCGCAGTGCCTCGCCACGAGTCGACGAGTGGGAATTTGCCGTTGCGAGCCCATGTCACCCTTTTCTACCCCAGGTATTTAACCCCCATCACCCGGACCAAGACCAATGCCGCCCAACCGTCGCTCCTATAGGCTCCTGCATATGGCCCCAATATCAACATAGATGGCTAGCCATATACCGCACGCTTTCTGCCTTCTGATAACCTCCGAATCCAAGGTCTCGGCACTTTTTGTTGCATCCCTTATCCTAGCACGGCAGTTTGGCGCCGGTAATGGATGAAATCCGGGGACCAAGTCGTAGGATGGAACTCTACGGGGGCGTTGACGACGTATGCACCGTTGAACATGTAGACATATAAGAGAGTCGAGGGTGACCCGCTGGCATGGGTGCGTACGCTTGGGTTGCCAACTTGTTCGAGACACCCAACGACAATAGTAGACCTCCCGGGCTGCTTCTAGGTCAACCGTCTCACGACGCCATCCTCGACAACCTTCCCCAGGAGCTATCCTCCAGTTGCCCACCATGCGTTTGTCAAGCAAGTCGGCGGTGCTTGCCCTGTCGGCGACGCTCGCTGAGGCGGCGCCCCAGTTCGGCGGCATCTTCCAGCAGACGAGTACGGGAGACCACGGCCCACCTTTTTTCGAGACCGTCCTCTGGCTGACAGACCTATTTTCTGGACAGTGCTTCGTTTCGGCTGCGCCAACATCGTCATTGACCGTGTGGACCCCCTCGTCAACCCGGGCCAGATCCCTAGCCCTCACGTCCACCAGATCGTGGGTGGCAACGCCTTCAACGTGACCATGCCCACCGACGACGTCGCTGAGCACGCTACCTGCACAACTTGCTCGTTCGCCGATGACTTCAGCAACTACTGTTCGTTACCACCGACGAGAACCACATGGAGGACCATGAACTAATGCCGTGATACCAATAGGGACTGCCAACCTCTACTTCCGTGCCCGCAACGGCTCTTACAAGCGTGTGCCGCAGGGCAGCCATGCGTAAGTGACAACCCAGATATGGACATTGAGAACATGGCGGTAAAGGTAGATGTTTTTGGATGAGTCTAAGTGACTGACGCTGGTCTTTGGGGCTACAGATTCCAGTTCAACGACCGCTACAGCACCCAGACTCAGGGCGGTATCCTGGTCTACTATGTCTCGGACCAGCCTGGCCGCGTCACGGCCTTCAAGCCAGTATGTCGGGCCTATCCTCTTCGCCAGAGTACGGCATGCTGATATGTGTTCACTAGGGCTTCCGTATGCTCGTCGGTGACCCGAACATGCGGTCTCGCCCCGACAACAGGCTGAAGCGCCAGAACTGCTACCGCTGCTACAGTAAGCAATCCTCAGTTCACCCTGGTGCGTGGGCATGTAGACTGACAACATACAGCCGGCCCGAACTTCGGTGGCGACACTGGCGCTCCCTGCATGGATGACTCTGTCGACTCCGAGAGGCTGCCCAACAAGGTCTGCCCGGGTGGCATTCGCAGCAACATCCTCTTCCCAACGTAAGTCCTCCATGACAGCCACAAAAGAAGCCTCGCTGTACTGACCCAAGGACAGCTGCTGGGACGGCAAGAACCTCGACACCCCTAACCACCAGGACCACGTAAGCCTACCCTTTCCTTACCTTACCCCTGATCTTACTCAGACCATCGACACTAACCCCGCCATCTCAGGTTGCCTATCCCACCAACGGCCCGACCAACTTCCTGGGCACCAGCGGCCCCTGCCCGGCGAGCCACCCGGTCAAGATCCCGCAGCTCATGTACGAGGTTGTCTGGGACACTACGCAGTTCAACAACCGCAACGAGTGGCCCGCCGACGGCTCGCAGCCGTTCGTCCTCTCGACGGGCGACCCGACCGGTCTCGGCCAGCACGGCGACTACGTCTTTGGCTGGAAGGGCGACTCGCTGCAGCGCGCCATGGATACGGCCGGCTGCTTCGGCGCTCAGTGCGCTAACCTCCGCACCCAGAGCATCGAGGTCGGCAGGCGCTGCACCGTCAGGCGTGCTGCTCACGAGGATATTGATGGCTGTATGTTTTTTGCCTCCCTTTGTGTCTTGTGTTTTCTTTCTTCCTTCTGTGTGTTGGCAAAATGAACCAAATGAACAAAAGGCTAACGCTGCGTTAGGGCTTGATAAGCTTCCGGGTGTCGAGGGCATGCCGATGTAAAAAGCTATGCCTCTTAGACCAACGACTCCGGACGAGCGGTGTGTGTGAGGGTAACAACCGGGATCAGGGGTGAGGTGTTCATGTTGCTAGAGGATGCAAGGGGAAGTAATTCCATTCCAGATACACACATGTCGTTCGTTCCTACAGATTCCCAGAATATAATCATGCGTGGTTTTTATTATGAGCGTCTCTACATTTGTTTCTCTCGCCATCTTCTGGCTGGATATAATCTTCTGTCCAATATGGCTGTCGCAAACAAGAATGATTGTGACTTGTGGAAGAAATACACCCCTCCAGCACCATTCATAGTACTCATCGTCGCCCAGTGTGAATGCCAGTTTGATATTCCTCGAATGCCCAATTTGTGTTCTGGCAAAATAATTAGGGTTACGTTGCGGGTTGATCACTCCGCCACAGTTACAACATCGGAGTCCAGAAATAGCACCGCTAGTAGATGAGTTAGTTCACGACAATAATCGATGGGCTAAAGAGATGCGCCGACCATCCCATTTGCCCAGATGATAATTAACAACTTTCTTGGGTTTGCTCCAGTATTGATCCTTCTTGGTGAGAGATTCGTAAACAAGGTCTGGAAAGAGGCATGTAAAAATAAGAGAAGAGGCAACAGCATGAAAGAACAAGAAGAAAAATGAAACCCAAGACTCTAAAAAGCAAGAAAAATAAAGAGAAGATGAAAACGAAGGCATCAACGATTACTATCCATTCATTCTCTCTATTTGCGTTTACTGACATCCCGAGCAAAGTGGCGCGCTCCACATCAAGCCCTCTCTTGAACTCCTGCACACTGACGAACCACCCAACCGGACTCGTACATACAGTTAACTGCCTCGCGGTGCCAATGCATACACATACTCCGTATCGTGAGATATACGTAATAACTCATCGATAGCAAGGCTCAAATACCATGACACCATAACTCCGTCATCACACATCACAACCTCGCCTGGACCTCCTCCCCTTTCTCCCCCGCCCTAATCTCCTCGCAGAGCGCCGTCGCAATCCAGTCCGCTAAAGCCATCACACTAACCATGGGATTCACGCCGCTCGCGCTCGGGAACACGCTAGCATCCGCCACGTAGAGCCCCTCGACGCCATGAACCCGTCCACTTCCATCCACCACCCCGTCCTTCGCCTTCGCCGCCATGCGGCACGTGCCCATCTGGTGCGCTGACGCGAACGGCGTCAGGGGCGGCTTGTTGCCATGAGCCTGTAACTTCTCCAACCACGCCTCGAACTCCTGCTTCTCTTCCTCGGTGGGCTCTTCAGACGGGTTTGTCTTGCGCACGAACGGTTCCAGCCCGGGAAGGACTGGCCGAATCTCGCGCGCCCCGCCGGCGAGCAGGATTCGGCTGAGCTCGACGAGGCCGCGGAGGATGTGTGCGCGGTCAAAGGCGGACGGGGTGTAGACGACGCGCGGCCGGCCGGTGGCGGCGTCCCGGTAGATGTAGCCCGTGTCGCGGTCGCGAGCGATGGCGAAGAGGGTGTTTAGGCGCCGGTACTTGGCGGCGTCAACCTTGAAGTCGGGGCCGGAGGTCCAGGGGATGAATGGGAGACAGGCAGCCGGCTGGTGGAGGTGTTAGTTAGCAAGGAGAGTTGGAAATGCCGGAGAGTGGGAAGATATACCATCATGGACATGGCTTCGATCTTGACGCCATGGCCCTTGCCGTCGAGGTTGTCGAAGTCGCTCACGACGGAAGTGAGGGAGCCACCTTCCCATGGCTGGACATCCTCGTCGAAGACCCCTGACACGAAGTTGACGGGGTGGAGGTACAGGTTCTTGCCGAGTTGTGGGTTCTGCTGACGGTTAGCACCAGCCTATCGGAAACAGATATTGACCAGAAGAACATACCTTGATGCCACTGTTCATCAGGATCACAGGACTCCAGAGAGTTCCGCAGCTGACAACCACCTTCTTAGCCCTCACGATTACTGGGACCTTCTCACCACCTTCAGCAGTCCACACACCCTGGACACCTTTGGCCACCTTCTTGCCCTTCTTTTGCTCAAACACGACTTTCTCCGCAAGGAAACGCTGCGCAAACTTGGTCCCCTTCTCCGCAGCTTCAGGGAACCACCCGTTCACAGGACCCTTCTTCTCTCCTTTCCAGCAGCCCAACGTGCAGTACCCACAGTCATGCTTCTTCCCTCCCGTGTTCTGCGGTACAAGCTTCGGGTTCAGACCCAGCTTCTTCGCACCATCCAGAAGCACACGGTTGCCGTGATTTGGAGTGATCACTTCTGGATCGCAGCCCATGTGCTCGTACACACGGTCCAAGCAGGCCTGGAATTCGGGCCCCTCAAAGAACGACAGCTTCGAAATTTCCGCCCATTCCTTGAGCACAATCTCCTGCGTCTTCAAGCTCGCAGACCAGTTGACCGTGCCGCCGCCACCAAAGCACGAGCCAGCCGTGACGGTGATGGACCCGTCATCCGATTCCACAACACCGCCCGCTTCAAACATGCTCGCCAACCCCGCGGCCTGGTCGAGCGGAAAGTACTTCGCATCAAAATGTTTCCCCTTCTCCAGCACCAGCACCCTAACCGACCCGCCAAACTCCTTGGCCAGACGGTTCGCGACCACGCCAGCGCCGCACCCGGAGCCGATGATGACCACGTCCGTGACAACTTCCACCATGCCCACGCCCGTGGCGAACTGGAGAAATTCGTACGGATACGATGTGGCGCCCGGCGTCCAGTCCGATGGCACGCGCGGAAAGCCCGTGACGGCAGGGAAGGAGGGGCTGGTCCGGATGTACCCCAGCTTGCCCAGGCTGGTGATGCTTTTGGCGATGCCGCGGAAGGACCACAGTAAGGAGGCAGACCAGCCCTGAATGATCTTGATGCGGTCCTGTACTGGCAGCGCGGCCACGGGTGTGGCGTAGGATGTGAGGAGGAAGCTGCCGGGCCGGGTGCTATCAAGGGTCGTGAGTGCTAAGTCAATGAGCGGAGAGGTGGATGGACTTACTTCAAGAGGAACAGGAGGATGCGCAGGGCTCGTTGCTTGTCTGGTGGCAGGTTGCTGAGAATGACGCGGAGGAGCTCGGCAAAAGCTGGATTGCTGGAGGGTCGCTCGGCGAGGTACGTTTCCAGGTCGTCGGAAGAAGGGTTAGCCGGAGATACTGCATTGCGCAGCCGGACGGCGGTATCCGAGTAGTCGGCGCTGGAGATATGAATGACGGATGTATCTTGGGCCTGGGCGTTATCGACCTCCTTGCGAATCTCAGGGACAACGGCGTCCATCAAGGACATGAAAACGGCCCATTGCGTTGGGGTGAGGACGTCGGCCACCTTGGGGAGGCTGATGGATACGGGAGCCGCGGCGGGTGTTGTCATGGCGCCGATTGTTCAAGACGCTGGCGGTTTCTGGACATGCGGATGTCTGAAGATAGGGAGTAGATGCCTCTAATTCTTTCAAGTTTTTGAGCTGAAGGGGACTCGGAGGTGAGCCGAGGTATAATAGTGAGTGGTTCGATTAAACTTGGGTTACACTGAACCTCAGTTAAGAAGGTAGGTCAGGTAGGCAAGTAAACATCAGCTGGATGTATGTACCCTCTGTGTCCGGGATACCTTCAGTGGAGCGCGGATCGGGAAGACGCGATTATCCGCCGGAGTGGCACGATACCGTCGGACACTCCGTTGTCGTTTGCCTGCGGCTGGCGCTGGCTTCCCGGGCGTTCAAACGCGCACACGACCGATTTGGGCTCCATCGCGTCAGGAACCAGCAGGACGTGGAGCGAGCCGAGGCTCGAACAGGGGCACCCGTCTTGGCTGCGGGGGAGGCGTCCATCGCCGGTCAGGGGCAAGGGGTGGCCAAGTTATTTCCCCACACAGCTTCTCCAATTCTCCAAGTCTTGGACAGTAATCCGACGAGGTAATCCGACAAGACGATGACAACCACTACTTGGTATAAGTACGGGGCACTGGGTACTCGAAATCTCGAGAGGCAGCCAGAGAAACGAACGGTATGGTCAAGACGCGGTCTTGACCAGATACCTGACCTTGCCAGGGTTGATAGCCATTATCTCCGAGCAAGCACGGTTTTCCCCAACGACAGCCGGCGGGACAGGAACGCCAGAAACAACAGCGCTCGGTTTGAGTAAATGACGATGAGAACTCGCGAAGAGAAACGGACCAAAGCCTAGATTCTCCAAAACATGTCACATTATTAAGGCACAACAGTGATTACTTCTCGTTAAGGTAACAAAACACATAAATATCCCGTTATCCCCATCCACCTATGTACATCAGCCCAACTTCAATCTCAGGCTCTGAATTGGCAATGCGTCTTCTCAATCTGAAGGCGCCGGGCAGTCCAGGACCGCAGACGGCTCAGCGGGGACGCCAGTGGTGGTGTAAGTGTAGGTCGTGCCGCCCAGGCCATCATTCTTGCCGTACGTGTACGTGGCCGCGGTGGCGACCTCCTCGAGGCTCTTCTGGGTTGCTGAGAAGGTGTACAACGGTTGATATTCGCCTTGCAAAGACACGCGCTGAGTGGCGTCCCAGAATCCTCGCACGTACGGGGCATTGCACCCGGTACCAAATGTAACAAAAAGCGGAGGAGTCGTGTCCCATTGCGCAACGGCGGCCATGCTGGAGGCAACGTCCCAAAACTCGATGGTTATAGTCCCAGCCGCGCACGACACGCCCTTGACGCCGGCAATGTATTCGAGCACGATGGTTGGCTTGGTCATCTCGAGCTGCATCTGCAGGGCGTGGAGGGTAAACGTTGCGTAGTTCAACGTAATCTGCGTCTCGGGAATGTAGCGGTCAGGCGAGGACTTGTCAAGATCGCGGTGGTTACCAGGGAGATAGACGGTGTCAGGGACAATCTCGCAAGGCGGTTCGGATGGAGACGTGGAAGTGGGCGCCGCGGTCGTCTCCGAAGGTGCGCTTGTCTCGACAGGCGCGGTGGTTGTGGGGGTCGACGGGGCCTCGCTCAGGAGGAGAGCGTTCCAAACCCACGCCGCCGGGGACTGCTCCGAAACTTGGTTCTTCATGTAGCAGGCCTGCCCGGCGTATGCCACGTCGATGCAGCCCTCATTCGCGTCGCAGGCTTCGATGCACTTCTCGAAGGTGTCGAGATACACCATGCCCATGTCGCCGCCGAAGTAGTCCACGCCGCACCGGATGACGTACTCCCTGCCAGCCGAGGAAATGAACGTGGTGCCGTCGATGCTACCGTCGGCGCAGGAAAGGGGAGCAACGGGCTCCGGTGCGACAACAGGGTCGAGGAGAACGGCGGTCCACACATTGGCTGCGTCCTGAAGGGTGGACAGGGAGCTCTTCACGTAGCAGTATCCGGGGACGTAGGAGACATCGATGCAGCCTTCCGTGGCGTCGCAGGCATCAACGCAGGCCTCGAAGCTCGCCGCCACGACACCCTGGAGGTCGCCACCGGGATACTCCTTGCCGCAGATGATGGAGTACTCCCTTCCGCTGGTGGAGGTGAAGGTCTTGCCATCCATGGCGTTGTCGACACAAGTGAGGACGGTGGGCTCAGTCGGCTCCTCGCCCTCGATGATCTTCCTTCCAGTCCAAACCCAGCCAGCCTCATTCAAGGTGCCGAGGGAGCTCTTCAGATAGCACATTCCGCTGGCGTACGACACATCGATGCAGCCCTGGGTCTCACCGCAGAGGTCCAGGCAGTCGTTGAAGGTGTCGGCCGGGGCCGCGGCCATGTCACCGCCACCGTAGTCGACGCCGCACAGGATGAGGAAGGAAGAGCCACTCGTGGTGTAGATGGTGCCGTTGCTGGCGTTGTTTTCGCAGGTCAGCGGGAGAGACTCGCAGAACTCTAGCTTCTCGGCACCCCAGACACCCTCGGCCTCGACCAAGTTGTCAGTGTGGCCCTTGAGGTAGCACATGTTGGCGCGGAAGACATAGGAAACGCTTCCGCAAGCCTGGTTCTCATCGCAGGCCTTCATGCAGGCGGCGAAAGAATCCGCCGGGAGCGCAGCGATATCGGGGGCAACGAAGTCGATACCGCAGTTGATCTCGAAGGGACTCTGCAGGTCCTGGTTGTAGATGGTGCCATCGACATCGGGCAGATGGCAGCTAATGGGAGCATTCTCATTGAAGAGCTTGCGCGCAGCGTGGACGCCGAGATTCTCGGTCGCAGTCGTTACCGCGTCCTTGAGATAGCATGCCTGAGTGCCGAAGCCGTAGGCGACATCAGCACACCTCTGGTCTGACTCGCAGGCTTGAATGCAGGCCTCAAAGGTCTCGGCTGTGATAACGGCGTAGTCGCCGCCAGGGTAGTCGAACCCGCAGAGGATTTCGAACTTTTCCGTGGCGGTTTCATAAATGCTGCCGTGGGTCTCGGGGAGCGCGCAATCCGTCAAGCTGGGCTCATTCTGCCTCCGGTGAAGGGACGCCGGGCCGGCAGCGGCGAGATCGGCGAGGAGGCTGGAGCCGGCGACAACGGCGGCCGCCTTGAACGGACCGCGCATGCTGAGGTGGCCGGATGGGATTGAATGAGTGTAAGGACTGGATTCCAGCCAAAGATGTCCGGATCAAGGAATGGATGAGGCTTGGACGAGCAAGCCCTCGGAATCCCAACCACAAAACGGGATGATGACGGTGTCCAAATCCATCCTCCTCCACGTTTGGGAAATGCGCGCTTTTTGTTTGTTTTCCATGCCGGATGTTCCGGGTATCACAATGATCTCCTCAGCTTACTCACGCGAGCCCTTCCCCTGTCTCCCTGCAGAAAGAACTGCCGTGAAGTGGACTATCAGTTGGGGGAAAACAATAGCGTGGAAGAAAACTGGCGGGCGGAACTCCGCTGTGTACCTGGCCTAGACCCAGACCCAGACACAAGGGCGTGCTATGTGGGTTCATCTGGAGGCGCCATTGGAGTAGTGGAGAGCTGAAGTAGGGGACGACGCCCACGTTGGTCTAGGCCGCTGTTCACGCTGTTGGGAAACCAGCCTTGAACCGACGGCTGACAACGCTATTGACTGCTAAGTGCTGACTGCTTCTGGAAAAATTAGGACGAGCTGGAAGTTTGATCTGAATGAAGTGCCTGCTTGGCCCGGTCTTTTCCCAGGGAATACGACAAAAAGTAGTCAACTCGCTCTTTGATGATGTTTGACTCAATGGAAGCGTCATTCACTTGTCTCTATTAATCTCTTTTTGATGGAATTTGGAGCTCCCACAACCGAGGGTGAGCTGCCGAGAAGCTATGGAGGTTGCTGTGTTGTGTTTGGGAGAAGGTTGTTGTCATAGGGCTGAGAGATGAGATGCAGCGGCGCCAGGGAGTCTTGGCTGACGCAAACCCGCTGGGTGATTGACTGCTTGCTCATAGTCATGTACATACGTAAAATAAAGAGGAGGAGTAGTATGGAGTATATTATTATGCCAACCATCCTAATCCTGCTAGTCGGATAACTCAGATATAACATGCGACGATGGAACACATATCAATTGTATGTACTTAGGTACCGTACCTACTAAACATTCCCAGATGGCGAGAGGAAATTAAAGTTGATGGGCCTCGAGGACGAAGGCATGCTGTCTGTCAACTTCCAAACTCACCACCTCAATCTCGGCCCCAAAACACTCCCTTGAACCATTCCCTCATCCTTTGAGTGGCATCCCCATCAACCTCTCTCTGGCCCTCCAACATCACCCAGTCATGCGCCTCATCTCTCATCACATCGAACCTAACCTCTACCTCCTTCGCATCATTCCCTCGGCGCACCGCGTCCACAAGCGCAACACACTGATCCAACAAAATCTCCTGCTCTCCAGCCGTCACATACACCTTCCTCACTACTGCGCCCAATCCCCGGAACCATTCTACCCTCTTCTCCCCGGGCAGATCCATGGGCATCGCCCACCCTTTGCCCTCTCTCTCCTCCGCCGCATTGATCATCTGTCCACTCCCATCATCCAAAATTCCCGCCGACACCATCGGCATCGACCCTGCAGAAATCATATCAATCCCACCGTTCCGGCGCACGCTGGGCCAATCGTTGGTCGCACTCAGCCACGGCGAGACCAGGAACGCGCCGGCGAGCGGCTCAACAAGCTTAACCTCCTTCACAGCGGGATGCGGATGCAGAAGATGACCAAGCAGCTGCGCGACGAGGTTCCCGCCGGCAGAGTCGCCGCCGATGACCAAGTTTCCGGGCCGCACACCCCCAGGAGACGAGGTCGTGAGAATGCGGATCAGCCCATCTGCCGCCTGCTGGAGTTGGGTGGGATACTTGGCTGCAGGACTGTGAGAGTACTGAAGCACAGCGACGGCGACCTCGTCACGTTGCTCTCCCTCGTCCGCTGCGACCGCGGCTGGAGACGCCAGCAGATACGCACGCGCGCACCACTCCATGTGTCCCACTTGCGCAGGCACCACATACCCTCCCCCGTGCATAAAATACACAAACTTGCTCGCGCGCCTGCGATCGCCGATCCAAAGCACTGAGGACTTGCCATCAGAAAGGGGCTCGATATCCACCTTCAACCTTGACGCGAGGAATGCCTCGCGACGTCCGCCAGTTCCGGCAGCCAGCGCCGCCTGGGCCCGTTGCTTCTGGCGAGCGATCCAGGTTTCGTAGACGGTACGCGTCGGGGGTGAGAGAGTGCGGAGTTCGCGCAAGTTGAAGTTGTGCAGCGCGATGCGGTAGTAGGCGATCTGCGCGTATCCGCGGAATGAGATCCCGCGGATCGCGGCGAGGGCGTAGCATCGAATGAGGTTGAGGAGGATTTGGGGAGGGACTGTGCTGCGCGTTAGATGGGACTCCCAAGCTGCGTATGCGGTGAGGATGTTGGCCTTACTGATCACGAAGAGCTTGAATAGCAGGATAAGCTGCTCCCCTGGGGAGAGGGGGCTCTCATCCTCTGCAGGTGAGGTTGACGGCGGCTGGGTTGTTGTCAATCCTCCATGTCTGATCTCATTTTAGGACGTTTGGGGGCCAACTTACCATTTGTTCTGTATGAGTTGTTGTGCAACTTGTCTTGCTCTGTGAGTTTCGAGTCAAAAGGCCAATGTTGTCCTATTATCCCGATCCCAGCGGGTGCCGACCTTTTTACCGACGTTCATTGCAACCGCATTTAGGGGCTCCATCATAAATACCTATTCATCCGGCTTTGGAAATGGTTCAAAAGCGGCCAACATAACTTTAAGTTGTGACGCGTAAGCTGCTTTCAGGGGCCCATCTTTCGCCGCTTGCTATCCATGGCAACGAGACAAAGCCCGACGGATGGTATGAGGGCATCCAAGCGTAGTTGCTTTGCCTCGGTAGGATTCGGAACACGCGAGAACGACGGGCTCCAACAAACTCCTACGTCGTATTTTGGCCTGTCACAGCTAACTTTCGGGTTTCCTGGTAATCCGGGGTTTGTCTGGCTGCTGGTGACTAAAACAAAGCACCAAAAGAGAGAGAATAAATGAAACAGATTGGATTGTAAAAATACATTTGATATGAGCTGCCGTCCCACCCGTATAACTCCAAAACAAGCCCTGCCAAGTTTTCCTCGATATCCAAGCCTCGCCTGCGTCAACCAAAACTCCATCCCTCACCCGACTTTCAACATGCACACACGGTGCAGACAAGCTAATGATTCCCATCCACCACCCCGCCCGTCAAAAACTCCAATGACTGATCCCAATTAAACAACAACCCCGAATCCATCATCTCCGGTCCAACTCCCGTCGGCAACTGCCACTGGAACCCCCCTCCGAGCTGGAACATGCCCTCATCAAGCTGATGATGATGGTGATGATGATGCGCGGCCGTCGGGTCCTGTTCCATCTTTGCCGGCTCGCCATTCGCCGCGAGTGCTCCTATCGTCGGACCTCTATTACCATGCGGCTGCTGTTCCGGGTGCTGGTCCTTATCACCCGACGACCGGGCCATCACGTCCGCACGCACCCTGCGCAGCAGTCCCAACGACCTCTGCGCCGAGATGCTGAACGACGCAAAATGCTCCAAAATCTCCTGGCACATCATCCAAGACCGTTCCAGGCGGTCGCGATCGAGGGAGGCCAGCAGCGGCGGGGAGAGGTAGGCGACGATGACGGCAAGCCCGGCGGTCAGGGTGTAGAGCCCATCCCACCACCACCCGCCGGTGGTATTGGTGCGGTAGGTGGCTTGGACGAGCTCGATCAGGTCCATGGCGGCGCTGAGACATATTCTGGCGCAGCCGGCGGCGAAGGAGGTGAAGAGCTCTTGGCCGGCTGGTCCGGTCGGGGCTGACGCACCGGTCTCGTGGGCCGGCTCGGGGTTGGAGCAGAGCTGGGTTAGGATGGGCCGATGCAGCATCAGGCGGAGGTAGAGGAAGCTGGAGGACGGGTGAGCAACAACCAGCCAAAAAGTTTGAGGATGACTTACCTCGCGCGAAGCACCGTCCGCTGGGTCATGATGATTGACTTCCTCTCTGCATCGAGACCACTGATATCGCAAGGAGATGTCCAGGACATGATGGGTGGGAGGGCAGCCTCATACTGCGAAAGCTTTGCATCCAATTCCAGGATGGAGTCCATGCCCCGTGCCTTGCCGTGGTCGAACAAGGAAGAGGACTGGGAAGTGTTGATGGGGGCTCCAATGTAGACGTTGGAAAGGATCTCGCCGAGGATACGGCACTGCCGGATGTACTCGGCATAAAAGATCATCTTGGAAGGGTTGTTGCTACTCGAGTCGCGTCCCGGTGACTTGGGATCGTCCAGCTGTTCATACTCCTCAGTCGTCGGGAGTGGCAAATGTGGGACATGGGCTGTCATGTCGGGGCGACCGTAGATCATGCTCACGACCCTGTTGGGTGTTAGACAACGAACAGGACAAGACACGGGAAAGGAAACATCAACTCACATGTCCAATGTCACACACCCATGCCACGTCCTCCGCCGGATCTCCGTCTCCAGCGGTGACCGAGACGTCCGACCCGACTCCGCATGGAGGCCAAGCCCCTGGGCGACGCGGCAAGCCAGTCCCACGGCATTCCAGCACCGACACGGAAACGGCGTGCTCTGTAGCAACAAGCTCAAGATGAGCAACGCCTGGACCACGCCAACGTTATTCATGTCAATGAAGTCGAGGCAAATAAACGACTTGCTGCGGTTAAAAAACGTCTCGACAGCCGTCGCCTTGTCTTTGGGACTAAAGTCTGAGAACTGCGCGCCCAACGCAAAGATGCCGTTCAACCCGGCGTGGAACACGATGGTGGTGGCATCCGCTCCGGGGCTACCCAACCCTAAACCGGGGATGGGCTGCGTCTTTGGCAGCTCATGAGCCGGCCGCCAGAGGGTTTCATACGCATGGAGGAAGGTCGGTTTGTGGAAAAAGGGGTGAAGCCAATAAACCCTCTCAAAGAAGCGACTGATCAAGTGGTCGGCCAGACTTCGCGGCGGCAGGACGAAGCGTTCGGTCTGACTCAGCTGCAGGCCCTTGGACGGCCATGATTCAGGGAAGCGCGGCGGGAAGCCCGCGGTACCAAATGTCCGAGCCGGGTCTTCGTGCGGCTTGGTGTGGGGCTTGATGGTCGTGCATGCCTCCTTCATGAAGGACGCCGCCGAGGAGCTGCCGTAGAACTCATTCGTCGTGTCGAATGCCTGACAGACGTCATGCTCCGTAGAGACGGTGCCCATGGCGGTCACGCTGGCAGCAGACTCCGTGGCATCGAGCCTCTCGTGGTCGGGAGACGGCTCGGAGGGTGGGGGCCGCAAACTTGGAGGGGTAGGATGATCTGAGATGGCAGTGGCTGGGTTGAGGGGCGGCAGGGTGTGCCGGGTCCGATCCGGAGTTGGCTCCGCGTCGCCGGCAACGGGTTCCAATGGAGGGACAGGAACGCCGTGGTCGTTGCAAGCCTTCTCAAGACGCCTGATACGGTCATGCAAGACCTTGATGTACCTAGATGAGATACGTCAGTACGTCTGCAAGGGGCATCAAATACAGATAGGAACAATAGTCAAATCTACGAACGCTTCATTGCTCGCCGTGCGAGCATTCTCTAGGATGTAAACACAGTGATGAAGGGGCAGAGCCCTCCGCTGACAGGTAGAACAGATGGGTTTCGCGCCATCGCATCTCGACTTGCGTTCCCGGCAGGGCTCGCATGCAAGCGGAATCTTTCTGCGGCGGCGTTGGTCGGCGCGCTCATTCCGGCGCTCCATCGCCCGCTCGGCGGCCATTCCGGGGCGGCGCCGCGGTGGGGCCGGCTCGGATGGGTGCAGTCGGAGAAGAGCCGAAGAGACAACGGGTTCAATGTCGGGCAGTTTACGACCTCAACGCCGGACAAACACCGAGTGGATCCAAGATAGCACCTGATGGGAGGGTTGTTGTGGAATGGATGGGCCCCGACTTGTGTTTTGCTGGAGAGAAGAAGGTCTGAAAAGCTGACCGTGGACGGGTGCGTTCCGATGAGCTGTCGGGCAGGTTCCGATCCCGACAATACCCCTGAGAGGACCCACATTGCCTGTTTCAGAAGTTGACAGGGGTTGCGGGAGATCTGCTTCAGGGGGTCGGATAACCTTAACCTCAACCACGACTCCGTCACATGTCACAAAGAGCACATGGGATGTTGGCATGCAAGCTCACTGAAATCAACGCCAACCGCATCTATCAGTGTCATTGTCAGACTTGAGAACGGATAGTCTGCAGGTTCTATGTGTCACCAATGGCGAAGGACCTCATTGCTTTGGACAGCGGAAACCCATCTTGGCATCAACCCGATCGTCGAGGTCCTGCTCTTTCCGCCCGACGGCAGTTCAACGAAGAAAACTCCTGTACTATTGTTTCACCGCATGCCCATGCTCATGCTAATTCTAATAGAAAATACACTGAATGCCATGAATGCCTTGATTCCCGTCCCTGAGTGGCCTGACCTGATCCGTCATCAGCTTGCTACATATTCACCTTCCACTCATCGTCTCTTCAGTTCTTGGTGATCCACAGATACACAGGCGGCACCTTACCACCCCTTTTGATGGCCCAGCCCTGATCCTTGACAGTGCGTTTCATCATCTCTTCGTCGTCTCCCTTGATGTGCTCCTTCCAGCCCCAAGCACCACCGCCCTGGGGATACACCTCCCAGAGCTGGTTCTTGGACTTGTCCGGATTGTTGGCGCCAAAGCCTGCCAGCAGCTCCGAGAGCGTGACGTTGGCAGGCACCTTGGCCGCATGGTAGGGGATGGTGTCATACGTGCCAGGGGTCAGCTTCCAGGGGGCCGTCTTGCACTTAAGCACGATCATGTTGGCGTGCTCGCTCGGGAAGAAGTAGTTGAAGCCAGGTTCACAGCCCGCGCCACCCGTGGAATTGATGAGGTTGGCGGCAGGGAACTCAGGATCGACGGGCGGAGCGGTCATGGGGTGGCGGTTGCTTCCGGCAAGTCCCGAGACATACTGATACATCTGGTTGGTGTGCGGGTCGATGGCGATGGCAGTGCCCATAGCCGGAGCAGGAGCAGCGGCCATGGTGGTATAGGGGGGCGGGGCCACATAGACCGGGTTGTAGTAGTAGTACGTGGCTGGATAACCAGTTGTGGTGTAGTACACGGGAGTAGGAATGGCCCCAGAATCGGGAACAGGGGGGCCCTGGCCGCGGTCTTGGGCGTTGTTGTTGTTGGAGTTGTTGTTAGGGTTGCTCTCACCAGGAGGCGAGGACATCGGTGATGTTGGCTGCGAAGATATGTAGAATGGATGTTGGCTGGTGTGTCAAAGGTTGAAGAAGCAAGGTCGTTATGCTATATGTGAGGTCCGCGGCGTGAATGGGGAAGATATACCTGGGAGGTACAAGAGGAGTGCCTAATAATACCCTGGGAAGTGATGAGGAATAGAAGGACAGGAGTGAGAGAACCCCAGGTAGAAATAGCAGAATATATACTTCATTTAGGTGCACACATCACCCACATCCTATCCTAACTTTCGACTCTAGGACTTTCAAGTTGCTTTGTTGGTATACACGTGTGAACTACTCGGCAAGCTGTTCCCTTGAAACTCGTTGACACCATCAACCACGAAGGGTCAGTCTCGAGTTCTGAAACTGTCCACCAACCTAGATCCTTGTTGTGACCTTACACGTGCTCCTAACCCGTCTGACATCCTGTCTTGGTAGGACCGCTCAAAATGGGACTAGTTTGCCAGCCGCATTGTTTGGACCGTTCATGTGCAAAATATCTGATATTACCCTACTGCCTAGCGGATCCTTCCTAGAGTTTCTTGACTACGTAGACCGCTTGAGATGGGATCGTCTAAACTACTTGTCTAACGAATCCAGAGTTTCATTGTCTTAATCCCTCACGTGCCCAACATTCGATTTTCATCTTGTCTAAAAGCACACAACCGTATGCTCATGGGCTGAACTCGTCAGGGTCAGGTTATCCCACGTCTTATAATGAAATCTTACCAATAGTACCTTTATCAGGACCCATGATGTGTTCTCCATCGTTGTCCCGAGGGTTCCATGCGAAGGGTGTTGGCAGGATCTCTTAGTGCCAGCGCATGACCCATCGTTCCCCTGGAACAGCTGTCGGAGTCATGTGTTTGGCAAGACTGTCATAAGTCACCTTCGTGGCAGGAAGTCTTCTGGGAAATTCTCATGACAGGCTGCGCAACAAGACACAAGTTACCATGACCCTTCAGAATGTGAAGCGGATGGGTCATGTCGGCTCATCATGCCACCACATTTTCCGAGGCCTTCATTCCCTCTCGAGGCCAATCACGCCGCCAGTTACCTGGGAGTGCTTCTACTCTGTTTGACTGTGGGAAGTTGCTGGCAAGTGTCCTCGCGGTGTGTCATTGAAATATCTGGTATTGTAACAAGACAACACACAACATCTTAGAGTGATTTGATTACCCTCGTTGCTCCAAGGCTGGATATAGTTTTCTAATGAGTCCTCCATGAACTGCTTGAGACGCGTTGCGTTTAATCGGCCTTGGAATGCAGTGCCTCGGGCTCTGGAATGTCGCCGTCTTCAACCTGGAATCCAAAGCTCCCGAAGCGTATCTGGTCGGCACCTTTCCCCCCAAAAGATTTCTGAGCAGACTGAACTCATTCAACACCCTGAGCTGTTTTCCAACTCAGTGATGGCTGCCTGACGCGCAGATTGTCCTATGCGTTTCTGAACACCCCTTCAGTTGGTGGTGATGGTCTCTTTCACCAGCAGCCCCTGACTCCATCAGTTTGTAACTATTTATGACGGGCTGTTTCCCAAGAGACAGCTTCCATGTCCACGGCCTGACCTAAACTGAATCACATTCCCCCAGAATTATGGTGCGGCACCCTCATGTTCTGGATCAGACCAAAAGACGCCAACCCGCCCACCAACTCATCCATCAAATGGCCTGCCAGACGCCCCGGAGGAAAGCTGCGAGGCCGAATCTTCCCGACACATGAAGATTAAGAGAAGAGAACTAGCCAACATTGCTGACCATTATCCATCAGGCACCACACAGCCGTACACGGATGAGACCGGGCCCTCGCGGAGCAGTCAAGGCAGACCTTTCTTGGTCAATCGAGCAATTGATATGGAGTAGCAGTTCTCCGAGTCGCATTCGAAGCACCCAACGAATTGATTCTTGCGTTGTTGTGTTGTTGTGTTGTCATCAACTCTCGACAGGCTGCATTGAGTGCTTTCTCAAGGGCCAAACTCCTTGAGCAAACACAACAGTTCCAGACAGAGACAGAAGACGTTGTGTTTGCTCGATAAGAACCCTTGTCCAAAGATGCCCAGGCTGGCTTTCTGCTCCGTCGATCCATGGCTTTGTTCCTTTCTCTCTCCTCATTTCAGAGCATTGTCTGAAGTCCACAACATTACAACTGCCATCTACCTAGCTCTCCGGTCCCCTAATCTGCCGTAGCCTCTTTGCTGAAATGGGTGAAAGGAACCACCCAAGTCTGATATTTCGGAGCGTTCTGTACACGGTGGTTGACAACCCCCAAGGCGATCTCGACGCTCTCACGATCAGCTGATGCGGGGAGGAATGTGTCCGCGGACTTTGTGTTCTCGGGAGAGGTGAGCACCTCCTTTCCCCCTGTCCTAGCCGGTGGCTTCGAGCGTTCGCACTCATCTCCGAAACCCCTGTAAGTACTCCGTAAGTACCTACGTAGTCGCGAAGGATTCTGCTGTTTTTGCATGTTTCCCACGTCCGGAACATTCTGGGAAATTCAGCTCTACACCAGGTGGCCAACTCATCAACCCTATCTTTTGACTTGCATGAGGGGACCCGTGAACACGAAGGTCAACACCGCGATTTTTCTTCCTCTAGAAGGTCAGAGAACACATCAACGAAGATCCAACCTGTTGGCTGGCAGGCCCAACGATGCGTTGTTCCGTGGAGAAGTCGCCGTTCACTGGCGGAGATCTAGTCAACAGCAGCGGGGAGTCAATAGTCAGCCGCCACATCTTAGCCCGGGTCATTTAGAAGTTGCGGCTGAGGGCATTTCAAAAATGCCATGCGTCGTTTTGAGCGGTGAAAAACAGGGTTCATCATGCATGCGATGCCAGTTCTGTGTTGTCGCTGTAGGCCAAGACTAGTTCAGCTGAGGTGATGGCCAATGAGTCCAAGCCACTAAAGGTGCGATTGAATTCTGATCGCACCCGAAGAAGTCATGATCTTCCCATGATGGGCTTAACCTCGGGCAAGTCTCTGAGGTTGTTTTGGCAAGATGAACGGGGGCCAAGTTGCGGGTCTGGAGAGAAAGCCCATGCTGTTGTCTTAAATTCTTGGGATCGCAACATGGGATTCTTTGGTTCAGGTAGTCCCCTTGTGGTCCAGGGACAACAACTTGAATGACAACACCATCACCATGAGGTCCTCGACTCTCGTCACCGCCCTCGGCGGGTTGGTCGGCGCTGCGCTTGCCCAGGACGGCCTTCCGATTTGCCGGGTTCAAGATAATGGCTATTGTCTTCCACCGGGCGTTGACCTCAAGGCCCGAGACATTTCACCTTACCCCAATGTCTTCAGGCGCCAGTCTGATGAAGGGTGCACCGGCGAACAGTACCCGATGTGCGTCGGCGGTCTTTTACCCCCATAGCTGGAGCCTTTCACCATCCCCTTGGTTTGCGGTAACGACAAGTCCAACGGCGTCGCCGTGAGTTACGAGCTGTGCGACTTGGGGTACTGCATCGTCTTCAACCTCATCGGTGATGGTCTCGAGCAGGCCAAGCTTCACATTTCGACCTCCCCCATCACGGACTCGGACACCGACAACTTCAACTTTAACGACTACTGCAGTGGCTCTTCATGCGCCGTCCCCATGTACTGGCTTCACTACAGGGCGGGTATCGAGTTCACTCAGGAAGCCATCTGCCAGGCCCAGCTCTACATCGCCCTGCATTCTGCCGTCAATGGCCAGACTTGCTGGGCTGACGGCGAGCCCATCGGCCTGGCCAAGAAGAAGCGGAGCAGCAGATGCAAGCCTAGGGACACGGCCACGCAGTTCTCCTTCTCATTTACGTGCGAAGAAACTCCAATGGAGTGCTGCTGCTGCCAGACGCAGTTCCCGGAGCCGGTCGCGACTTGTGCCCAAACTGCTTGGATTTCGGGATGGGATAATCATAAGGAGCTCAAGGACCTGGGCTGCACCTCGAACCCCGGCATCTACCTCCAAATCGATCCTGAGCAAGCCGTGAACTTCACGTACTATTACTTGAACACGTACGCCAATGGAGAGGTCACAAACTCGATCATCGGTCAAGGAGCCATCAGGATCTATCCCGACTCTCACAACACCTCCTGCGCCGAAGTGATTGCGGGCGTCAGCTCTTTTGATCCCGAGCCCAGCCGCGGTCTCGATCGCCTGCGCGTCCACATCAGCTGCGAGAACCCTGCTGAGGCACTGGGTGAGGACTGCGGAAATGCCTCAGCGTATGACTACGATTCGGGATGTCTTGCGCTCACGTCGTCGTGGTCCTTCCAGCAGTGCGACCTGCCGATCTGCCCAGACGGCTACTACGTTGTTGCTCAGGTTGATACCAGTGAATCATGGTACAAAGAGGAGTCGGTGCCTGCGGTGTGCCCGGACCCCAGTTGCACTGAGGTCCTGCAGTAGAAAGGGCCAGAAGAACACCGGGATGGAAGGAGAGCTAATGGGATGCCGTTGGAGGGATAGTATGTGTGTGTGTGGAAGGGATGTGTCTCAGAATACCCATCAATATATTAATTAATTGGTGATTGAGCAGAAGTTGGAGGAAATGTCACATGTCTGTGTTCGTCAAGGTGATGGCAAGATTAGTCGTAATCATCTTCTCTGGCTATGGATTTTTCTCTTAGTTTCCTTCTCGAGAACAGGAAACCGGGTTGAATCCGAGCGAGTAACACCCTTTCGATAACTCGGGATTCAAGCCGTCCGCAAATCCCGGGACGCTCAGATCATCTTAATCACCAACCTCCTTCCCCGCCATCTTCACCGCGCTCCCCAAGCCACTCTTTACCATCTCCGCCACCAGCTGCTTGAAGGCCACCTCGACCTTAACGGTGGCGCTGTACGCCACAGGTGTCCAATTCCAAGCATTCTTTTTGAGCGGATTCGCGCCAGCGGCCAGCAACGTCCTTACGACCGGCATGTGTCCGTTGCTGCTGGCAAAGTGCAGCGCCGTGTTCCCGTCCGCATCCGCCCGCGACAGCGCCGCCGGTGCCCCTCCCGGAACATACGTCAACAGGATCTGCACGACCGTGTCATGCCCTGCTAAGCTCGCTTCCATGATGGCATCCCGTCCCCGTGCGTCCTGCCGCAGGATACATGACGGGTCGGACTCGCACAGGAAGTGGACGACCTCGGTGTGACCCGCGGCGGCGGCGAGCATGAGGGCTGTTTGGTGCATGTCATTGAGAGCTGGCGTGGGATTCTCGTGGCCCAGCTCGACCAGGAGCTTGCATATCGGGAGATGGCCCAGCGACGCTGCTAGGTGGAGGTTGGAGTTGGCGTTGCCTGTGAGTGGGGTGTGGTCGGGGTTGTGGAGGAGGTGGGGATGAGAGCGGAGGATGCGGCGCGCCAGGAGCGCGTCGTTTGCATGAATTGCTCGACGCAGCCGGATGGCGGGGTCGATCCTGGGTTGTGGGTTAGATCTAACATGAGCGGGAAAATGAAGGGGAAATAGAGGCTAGACTTACATGCTGTGTGTTGAGGTTGCGATTCTGGGACGGACAAATGTTGCAGGAGCTGAAAGATCAAGGTTTGTTGGAGGAAAGTGTGCGGCTGCTGGAAGCTGTTCGAATCCCTGCACCCCGCGCTTGGTGGGGCCGATCCGGGCGCTCGGTGCCGGCTTGGCACCGGCTGTGCTCCGGCAGACCCGAAGAGGTAGAACTGAATATCCGTTTTCCAGGTTGTTATCCAGGCTCGAGGACCCCTTATTGTTTCGCCGCAGCATAGCCATCACTTTCCCGAACCCGCAGCTTCAGCCGCTTCCAGAAAAGGGGCTCGAGCCTTGACCTGAGAGACCTGAAAAACAAAACACCAAGACTACTGTAGTTGCCTATTCAGTGGGGTGGAACACCGAAGGAGATTGGACGCTGTCACCCCGTCAGCTGAGGCTACGATAAGGTTATTGCGCGGGGTTTTGACACCCAACAAAACGACCACACAACCCTGCAGGTACGCGACTCCGAAAAGGGGACGGGAACATGTTTCTTCTCGGTGTTTAAAGGCGCCTTTGTCTTCTTGCCTCACAAGGAAGCCTTGACCGCCGGTCCCGAGCAACTCACCGAACTCACCCTCTCTGCTCCCTTTCCCGCCTCGTTACCATCTTTTCCCCATTCTCTCCCAACCGCAAGTTAAACAGGACCAAACCATCACCATGGCTCTCCCTGCCTCACCGATTCCACTGTTCAAAAACCAAACGGTTCTGGACCGATTATTACTGGTTCACCAAGGTTGCGTCCCCTTCTCCATACGAGCATCCTTTTCACATAGCCGGAGCGGCCATCTTCTGCCAAGAGGACGACGAGTTGTGGGATCCTGCATCTGTCCTCCCAGGCGGCAGAGACGAAGACGACGATAGAACTGTCGGCAACTTCGGGCTGAGGTTCCCAATCTCATGGACTAATTTCCCCGAGCTCAGGCCCGGCGGAGGCAACAAACCTGAAGACGATAATACCAACGATGCTGGCACCGTCGACGGCGGTAACAAAAAAACAACAGGAAAAGAAAGAAGAAAACAAAAAAGAAAAAGAAAAAGGAAGAAGAAAAGGAAAGAGAAAAGGAAAAAGAAGAAAAGGAGGCGGACGAGGAGGAAGAGGATGATGACGGCGCCAAAAGAAATGACAGTGATTATTACTCTCCACACCCACCCTATTTCCTCTCCCTGGAAATCGACCCCCGGTTCAATTCTATCCCCCTCGTATATTCCACTCCTCAGATCGCCCGCGACTTCGCAAGCCTGTACCCGCTCAGGATCGGATACGATGACCAATTCCGCTGGCACCCGTACGTCCTGCGCTGGGCCGAATTCGAGCTATTTTCGCGGGCTGTCGCTGCCGCGGCAACGACTGCTACTGAGCGACCCAAGCAGCGCTGGGGGACCCTTCCGGGCCTGGTCATCTTGTTGTTGTGTCGGTTCGCGCCGATGTGTACCAATACCCTGCATGATGACGGCGACGAGGACGACGCAGAGATGTGCAAGATAATCCGCATGATTGTGAGAGCATGCTGTCAGGTGCTTGGGAAGGATCAAATCGACGACGAGACGGTGCGGCGGTTCATCGAGCGCGCAGACTTTTACAAGCGTAAATTCGATGGTCCGCGAGGAGAGGTGGGGCAACTGGTGGATCGGCTGTGGTGACGATCCCGAGACCGCCGAGGACGTGTATACGTCCCCCAGCAAGGAGGCTGTCGCAGAGGGCGGAAACTGGAACGCTGAGGAGTGGGATCGCCTGCTCAAGGCCGCGCGCATGGTGGTGGAGCAGCATGAGGCTGCCGCTGGCGCAGACCCCGATCCCACTGCGGATCTCACAGACCAAGAACTCGCCTTCCGGTTTGGCCCACGGGAGTGGCATCGCTACAAGATCAACATCCCCTTTACAAAGCGCGACCGGCCTCTCAGCGAATACGTGGGCCAGTACTTCGTGCTCTCGTTTG
>NW_027191431.1:847991-856134 GCF_041956435.1 Mycothermus thermophilus
GGGGGGTGGGTCTCCTTCGTGTGCTCGGGTATGGGGAGGTTGACTTCTCGGCCAGCGGTGGTCGGCATCTCGGCGGCACCATCAATGGCAGGGATATCAAGACTTGGGAGCAACTTTCCGTCTCGCTGTGCTGCAATCCGTCCCGTGGCTTGGCTCTGCTCATGGAGACTCTCTGGTGGCTCTGAGCACCCCTCGCCACCAAAATTAACCCCAGCGGGGGCTGGAGCGAGGCCGTCACTCTGGCCGACACGCGGGACATCGCTGCACCGGGAGAGTCCTATCTCGGGATCTATGTCCCAACCGTCGACCCCAAGTGGCATTGGCACGTCGCACACACGCTGCCTGACTCGCTGAAAGATATGCTCGCCTCACCAGGCGTGCTCGGGGACGGTGGACGGCTATCAGGCCTGACAAAGGACGGGTGGTACACTGTGACCGCGTCCCGGGACGGCGGCGAACTCGGGTTCAACTTGTCACGTGCCGAGGAGGAGGAGGAGTTGAATGGAACCGGCGCGGTGGCCTTGCGCAAGGTCACGCCACAGGTGACCGAAATTCTTCACCGGTTCATGGAAGCCTCCGGTGCGGTGTTGGCACCCGTGGCTCTGGCGGCGAAGCCGCTTCCCAAGGATGTCAGGAGATGTTGTATTAGGCATCGCGTCGTAAATCCTGACGAGTTGTACGAGATTCTCTCGGGTGGCGCGTACAAGTTGTGGCTCCAGGTGGACAAGAGGAGTGACGAAGAGAAAGAGTCGGGAGATCCGTATGCATCAGTGGATGATGAGGATTACGACTCAGACCCTGAGTGGTAGTTAAGAAACCATATGTGCGTAAGCTAATACGTATTGTGGATTGTATTTTTCCTGGGCCACTTAAGGTACAATACTATAGAGGCATTCATGCCGTTTTACCAGGAGACACAAAAAGGGAAAGAAAAAGAGAAAGAAAAAGAGAAAGAAATGAAGAAAGGAAGAAGGAAAAAACAAAGAAAAGAAAAACAAAAAAGAAAATAGGAAGGAAAATGGGAAAGAAAATGGGAAGGGAAAGGGGGGCAAACATGAAAAAAGGAAGGATCGAAAAAGGAGGGAGAAGTGTACGAGCAAATAAGTATATTACAAAGAGGAAGAGAGGGACAGTGGGTAGACGTTAAGCAACCAAAACAATGAGACTAAGATCCATTATTGTCTTAGTTGTGTAATTAGGCACCTGAGCAAGGAAGTTACGGGACACAAGAAATATATGTACCAACACAACTCTCCCTGATCTTACATCTTGACTGGCCACTGGTGACGGGGCCGACTGAGCCGATCTCAGTCACTGAAACTAACCCTGAAAATCGCCAAATGCCAGCATCTCAGCCTTCCCCAGCCACTGGCTGGAACAAGCTTCAACCGGAAATCCGGCAGCTGATCTTCCGACAGACTTGGAGGCCCAGATCAATATCAACAGTTTTGTAAGATGATTCAGCATTAATTACACAGTGGGTAAGCAATATCAATAATTACAGCATCTCAATTCATTAGAAGTTATTACCTGATAAGCAATCAACTGTCTTATGGCTTCATTGTTAACCCGTTCCCCAGCATCAACATGCCCGTTGGATGTTAATCAAACCGCCGAGAACCCTACATATCAATCAAGACTTCAGAGCATACAGCCTCCGTTATTACAGACCACTCGGAAACAACAGAGTAACATATATCAATCCATGTCTCAACGTTTTTTCTGGAACAACTTCGATTCTGATGATCAGCACGAATCCATCGACTTTGATGCGGGGCTGTTGCGCTGAACCCCCTCTTCCCCCCAGTGATCTTCATCCGTCTTTCCTCGAGGCCGTCTCACTTGTTCAAAAGGTTATTTACTACGGGATTACGCCTCTCCACGTAGATCCCCACAACCTTATCAGGATCTTTCCGAGTCTCCGCTCTTGAGACCTAGAATCCCCGAAATTCAGACGTCAGAGGTGAAGAGATGGTGCCGCATATGCCTTGACCCTGACTGCAATGAGCCAGTCTTCCTATTCTGCTTGGACCCTACGCAGTTTCAGAGCCAAGATTGCACGGTCCGTCTGGATCCCGACTCCCTTGAAGTTTACGGGACGAACTCGGCGATGAAGGTCCATGTGGTAGACTACGACAAGTACATTCGGGCGAGGCGCCGCAAGCGCATGGCCCGTAGGTCATGTATGGAAGTACAGCTACTCCTCAGGACTAATGGGAGCAGAAACCCAGCCTCTGGCCGGTAGACCCTACGCTCAGCCACCTTGGAGGTCGACCAGAAACTGCAGTTGCTATGGCCTCATGTGATGTCATTGAGAGAGCTACTTCATGGCTCCCGAGTGAGCCTGTCCAGGAGATATGAGCACCTCCTCAATCAGGAAATCATGACTCGGATTGCGCTAGAAGAGGGTATCCCTGGGAGGAAACTAGAGCAAAAGAGGTGTGCGCTTGCTGTGATGGAGTAGGCCTGAAATACGACGTGGCGACGACGATAACCGGAACGTATTTCCCATCATAATTTATAATCACCTTTCTTCTTTACCCTATTCTCTCTCTTTTTATCTATTCCTATCTATTTCTCCTTTTCATTCTTTCTTTCTTTCTTTCTTTCCTTTCTTTCCTTTTATGTTTGTTAATACCATTCACGGGGCATATACCATGTCTACCATATATGGATTATGGTGGGGAAGACCCCCGTCCTGACTCAGGTTCAGAGGAAGATACTGGGGCGGCCTTTTCATCAGGCAGAGTCCTATGACGAGTTTGAGACCAATCTCAACAACATGCATGAGACAAAACTAAAAGATAATAACACTGCGCTCTTCTTCGAGGAGTGGTGCGAGACCATAACTTTCCTTCTGCATCTTGCCCGATACTAGCTGCCGAGATGTACCAGCACTACTGCATAGAATCTCAGGAATGTTCTTCCAGAACATCATGCCGCTTCGATTGTTTGGCTTTCCCGAACGCCATCCCCGCTTTCATTAGATCTTAGGTAGCATCGGATCTTGCCTCCGTAACTCAACGCGGGAACAGGATAATATCAAGCGCGCAAGAACCTGGTATCTGGGTATCTAAGTGGTCGGACGAGGATCGACTGGATAAATTGCCGCTTTCTCGAACTATAGTATTCTCCGTATACAATTGCCGCGATCCACACCGAGTTGCGGACCGCCTCCCGACATCCCCGTCCCGTCTGCAGGAACGTGCTAAGGTGAGCGGGGAACAACGGTCAAGCGAAAAGATACACCTCAAGCGCCCCAATAGACTACACACTCGCGGCAGCTGCCGTGTTCGATCACGGAACGACAGTGAATCTCCGAGAGACGATGGTGCGACCATTCGCGCGCTTCATCCGATGGTGGGACGTTAGTATGGTGAACAGTGACTATCCTCCGAGAGAACCGCCGTGATGGGGAGGATATAAGAGCCCAAAAACGAGCCACGGCGTGTCAACAGAGTTCGGGTTCTCTGGACCGCTCGCCCTGTCACTCGTTCGCAATGACCAGGCTGACCAACATCGGAGTCCTCACGGCCTATGCGGCCGGCGCTCTCGCCGGGGTCCTCCCCGACTGCGGCAAGCCGCCTCTGAGCCTCAACAAGATCTGCGACCAGAATGCGAGCCCGCGGGAGCGCGCTGAGGCGCTCGTGGCAGCTATGACGGTTGAAGAGAAGCTGGCCAACCTTGTCAGGTAAGGGGTTTGACTGGTAACACCAGCGTCCAGTCTGCATCTGCTCCGGACTAACACAAAATCATTAGCAAAGCCGCTGGCGTCCCCCGTCTGGGCTTCCCTGCGTACAACTGGTGGTCTGAGGCCCTACATGGCGTCGCCGGTGCCCCTGGCATCTCATTCGCCCCCCCCTTCGACTATGCCACTTCATTCCCCATGCCCTTGATGATGGCGGCGGCCTTCGACGACGATCTCATCGAGAAGATTGCCGTCGTCATTGGCAACGAGTCCAGGGCGTTTGGTAACAACGACCGTTCTGGCATCGACTACTGGACCCCCGATGTCAACCCGTACAGGGACCCGCGTTGGGGCCGTGGATCTGAGACGCCGGGTGAGGATGTCCTCGTCATCAAGAGATACACCAAGCACCTGCTGCGTGGCTTGGAGGGGACTAGCAAGACGCGCCGCATCATCGCCACCTGCAAGCACTATGCCGGCTACGACCTCGAGTCGTGGCAGGGAACGACCCGCCATGACTTTGACGCGCGCATCACGCCCCAGGAGCTTGCCGAGTACTACATGCAGCCGTTCCAGCAGTGCGCTCGCGACTCCAAGGTCGGCAGCATCATGTGCTCTTACAACCGGGTGAACGGAGTCCCGGCCTGCGCTTCGGACTACCTCCTCAACAAGGTCCTGAGGGAGCACTGGAACTGGACTGAGAGCAACAACTACATCACCAGCGACTGCGAGGCCGTTGCCGACGTCTCCCTCAACCACAAGTATGCTCCGACCCTGGCCGCTGGCACTGCGATGTGTTTCAACAACGGCATGGACTTGAGCTGCGAGTATGAAGGGTCGTCCGATATTCCGGGCGCATGGAACAGCGGAGCCCTCAACGAGACCATCGTTGACCGGGCGCTCGTCCGCCTCTTCCAGGGCCTCGTCCACGGTGGTTACTTCGACGGCCCTACGAACGAGTGGGCATCCCTTGGCCGTGCTGACGTCGACACCCCGTACGCTCGTCAGCTGGCTCTGCAGTCGGCCATTGACGGCCTTGTGCTGCTCAAGAACGACCGCAACACCCTGCCCTTACCTCTCAGGAAGGGCTCCAAGGTGGCCATGATCGGCTTCTGGGCCGACGACGGGCCGAAGCTCAAGGGCATCTACAGCGGCCCTTCGCCCTTCATCCACACCCCTGTCTGGGCTGCCCGTGAAGCCGGCTACGAGGTCGCCGTTGCTCCTGGCCCCATTCTGCAGACGAATGCTGCCCAGGACAACTGGACTGAGGCTGCCCTCGCTGCGGCGAAGAAGTCTGATTACATCCTCTACTTCGGTGGCATCGATACGAATGCTGTCAACGAGGGTGTTGACCGGCTCACCATCGCTTGGCCCGAGGCCCAGCTGACTCTCATCAACAAGCTTGCCGCCTTGCGCAAGCCGCTCGTCATCATCCAGCTTGGCGACCAGCTTGACAACACCCCTCTGCTCAAGCTCCAGGGCGCCCCGTCGATTCTCTGGGCCAACTGGCCGGGTCAGGACGGCGGTCCGGCCATCATCTCCGTTATCAACGGCACTCACGCTCCCGCGGGTCGTCTCCCTGTGACCCAATACCCGGCCAACTACACCGAGATCGTCCCCATGACCGACATGAACCTCCGTCCAAACCCGAGCACCGGCAACCCTGGCCGGACCTACAAGTGGTACCCGCACGCCGTCCAGCCGTTTGGCACTGGCCTGCACTACACCACTTTCGACGCTCGCTTCGACCGTCCGCTGCCAGCCCCTGGAAAGCCGGGTACGCCGGGCATGAAGCCGGTCGTCCTGAAGCTCAACATCCAATCCCTCCTCGCGGATTGCAAGAACACTTACAAGGATACTTGCGCCCTTCCCCCGCTCGAGGTGCAAGTCACCAACCGCGGGCCGCGCCACACCTCGGATTACGTCGCCTTGGTCTTCATTACCGAAACCCCAGGCCCCAAGCCTCACCCTCTCAAGAGCCTGGCCACATATGGCAGGCTGAGAAACATCAAGCCGGGTCGCACCGAGCGGGCCAAGCTCGAATGGACTGTGGCTTCGCTGGCGAGGCACGACAAGGATGGCAACTCGATCTTGTACCCAGGTCGTTACACTCTGGTTCTGGATGTGCCACAGAAGGATGAGGTCGTTGTGGAGTTGAGCGGCAAGGAAGAGGTGCTGGACGTCTGGCCTGTTGACCCCAACCTCAAGAACTGAGGGCAATAACGGCAGTGGGGTACGGGGATGATGTAACGGATGATGTAAATAATAGGTAGTCGAGTTCTTGCTTGTGCTCATGTTAGCAGCTTGAAATATTATGAACGTCTATGAACCTCACTGTACGTGTTATGAGATCCTAGATGGCAAATGTATTCGGCATGTTCCGGCTAAATGAGCGTCGAAGCTGATTCGGGCGCATCCTGAAGGATCCAGGGACGGAAAGTCCAGAAGCGGAGCTTCCCGCTAGCCTAATAGCTAGCTATAGGCTTCGTCAGATTCGATATATGCCAAACGCGCTTCAATATTGCTAACTCCCTGGTGCGGCACCTGACTGAGGCGGGACGGCAATATCAACATAGACCCATGTGTCTTTCAATGTCGACCATCTCGTGATGACAAGACGATGAGGCGTACTCCTGACAACAGCCGCGCGAATTGATTGCTCAAGGCGAGAGCTGAACAAGTGCCGATGTGAGGAAATCTGGGGTAAAGAATCTGGGGTAACGGGAAAAGACCTAGGATCTTGCCTCCATTAAAGGTGATGATCCGATTCGCGCGCCTGTCGTATCGAAGCTTGGAGAAGAGGAGACGCGGTCGGTAGAAGCGGCAAGAGACATCGGATACCGGTGTTCTTCAGAGTATAAAGCCAACGACGAGACCGTCTTGGTTTGCCCCTGAGTCCTCAGAGCATCCGTGTTCCACACCGGCCTTGACCAACAGCTTGACGCAGTGTCTTCAAACACCGGCATCATGTTCTCTAGGCGCCCCTCGTTGCTGAGCACCCTGCTGCTCGCGCTGACATGGCTCAGCACCTTCGTGCTCGCGGCCCCGTCGGCGGGCTGCGGCAAGAACCCGACCCTCCGCAGCCAGGCTTACACCATCAACGTCCAAGGCCGCAACCGCTACTACACCCTCCGCGTGCCCAACAACTACAACAAGGACACCCCGTACAAGATCATCTTCCTCTGGCACCCGCGCGGCGGCAGCATGCAGAAGATCGTCAATGGCGAGGACCCCAACCGCGGCGGCATCCTGCCCTACCACGGTCTGCTTCCCTTCGCCAACGAGACCGCCATCTTTGTCGTTCCTGAGGGCCAGAACCAGGGCTGGGCCAACATGAACAACGAGGACACGGCCTTCTTCGACCGTCTCGTCGAGACCATCGAGAACGACCTCTGCGTCGAGACCAGCCTCCGCTTCTCTACCGGCTTCAGCTGGGGCGGTGGCATGTCCTTCGCTCTTGCTTGCGCTCGCCCTCAGCAAATCCGTGCTATTGCTGTCATCTCTGGCGGTCTTCTCAGCGGTTGCCAGGGCGGTACTCAGCCTGTTGCGTACTACGGCCAGCACGGTACTTCCGACTCGGTTCTCAATGTTCAGATGGGTCGGCAGCTCCGCGACCAGTTCGTCCGCAACAACGGCTGCCAGCGTCTTGCCTACGAGCCTCAGCCCAACGGCGGCCGCTCCGTCAAAACGGAGTACCAGGGCTGCCTCCCTGACTATCCCGTAAGTACCCCTACCTCCAAACACGCTGTCGATGACGTGGTTTTGACAAAACGGGAAGGTTCAATGGGTGATCCACAACGGAGACCACAATCCCTCGCAGGTTGATCAGGGCTCGTCGACGCCGTTTGCGCCGGGCAACACTTGGGAGTTCTTCTCGCGCTTCTCCCCGAAATAAACATGAAGAGTAGGGTTAGGGTTAGGGGTGGAGATGTCGCTGGTGGCGGAGACGGAGATGAAATCAAAAGGGGGACGAGTCAACAACCACATAAGATCGTCTCTGTGGTGTGATAGACGTATGGGAATGTACAACAGAGATCATTGAAAAAGACTCTTGCCCTCATGGTGCTGATCTTCCCCGAGCTGCGATGTTAGTAACCCTAACCCGCGACCCCTGAACCCCTGAATCCAGCGTCAACAATGCTCCTGTTCAAACAGCGACGAGAATGGCTCAACCACGACCAAAACTGTCTTGGATGTGGTCAGTGTCCTATGCTATTCGTGAGAATAAATTTTAAGGTCATGAGTGGCGAGAATCATGGGCGATTTGATGTCCCTTTTCGGAGGCGTCGGCCTTGAGGTTGTCTACCTCCAAGACTCCAACAACCAAACTCCGAGAAAGCGAAAGAAAAACACAAAAGAGAAAGAAAAGAAAAGGAGAAAAAAATAAAAAAAAATAAAAAGGAAAAAGGAAAAAGGAAAAGGAAAAAGAGAAAGAAAAAGAAGAAAAGATTATTA
>NW_027191431.1:857099-919111 GCF_041956435.1 Mycothermus thermophilus
AGAAGAAAAGAAAATACAGGGACAGTTAACAAGACTATAAAGGTTTTAGGTTCAAGCGGGTAACCTCCCCTCCTCCCTAACCTCCTTAACCCCAGGCCAAACCATCCACGCAACCATCACCACCACCTTAATCCCCGCAGCCGCCCACAACGGCGCCGCCACACCCAATGGCTCCCTTACCAACCACCCACCCGCAAACGCTCCGAGCAGCAGCGCCAACGGCGCCGCCGCACGCCTGTTCCTGTCCGGGTTCTTGCCAATCCCCCATACCGCTCCCTCCTCCTTCGAAAACGTCGGCAGCAGCCCCGCAAACAGCGCCGGATCCGAGAATAGGTCGCAGTACACGCTCGTCAACACCACGCTCGTCAGAGCGGGATACTTGAGGGCGCGGCTGGCGACGGCTTGGCCGGCGGATTGGAAGGCGATGAGGGCGATGGGGAGGAGGATGTCCCAGGCGAGGCGGTCGTCGACGGCGGCGAAGAGGTTGCTGGTGTGGTTGCTAGCGGATGAAGAGGATGAGGCGCGAGTGACCATCGCGGCGGCGGCAGCGGTCAAGAGGAATTGTGCCAGGCAGGAGGTGACCAGGACCCATCGTCGCGCGGGAGAGAAGTGCCGGTGGAAGCGGCTAAAGACAAATGCGCCGAGGCAGAAGGATAGGAGAGATGTCAGGGATTTGATCCAGCGTGTTGAGCCTCCGGGGACGGAGAGGCCGAGGCCAATGTAGACCGTGTTTCCTGGATGGGTGAAGAGAGTCAGGTTTGGCACTTGGTTATGCCAGCGTTGGAGAAGCCTGCAGACGTACCCGTTTGCATCGAGACGAACGACCCCCATACAGATGTCGACGCGCTGTCGAGCATGCCGGTGATGAAGTAGCACAGGATGAGCAGCAGGTCTGCCCATTCGCGGGAGATATCAGTTGTGAAGTGCCGCCGGGCACATGACGGGCGAGCAGGTGTTGGCGACTTGGGTGGTATCATCGGGGATCGCTTTTGAGGATTTGGCCAAAAGACAGCGTTGGCTCTACGGTTGGAATTGGATCACACATTCTCGTCCAACGCGAAGAGCGTCATGATGTCTCTCATCTTATACTATTTCTTGGGGGAGGCCAGCGATCGGCGATCGTCCCCGATGCCTTAGTTGAGCCCACCAGCGGCTCGGTGAGATGCAATCTTTTCCCAGATATCCGCCGAGATCCGATCCGATGTGCTTAGACACTAAAAGGTGAGTTGCCTGCCGAAATCTTCAGGAATATCACCCATCAAGTCTCCTTCGTCCTCCAACACACTCCCTTCCGAGCTGCAGGCACATATACACCACCAACACCTTCTCCCAACATGTCATTCCCTCATCTACAGAGCAGCATAATGATGAATGTGGCTTGCAACTCCGGGAAGAAGCGGTTATCGGTGCCATCCATCAACGGCATTCTCCTCCGCCATAACACCCCCGGTGATGCCGGGGCTTGGCGTTCCAATCCCGCGCCGAGGTGATGATGCCATCGGCGATGTGGGGCCGGGAAGGCGGAGCGATGGCGGGTTGGTGATGGGGGCACACATTATGGCATGGAAGTGGCTGCAACACAGCCGATCATCGGCAAGGCACCAAATAAACGCCGTGAGATCAACATGGAACGCTTGTATGACATAAGCAAAAGTGACCAGAAGCGTTATGCATTCCGAAGAGCGAAAAACAGAGACCGACCAGACCGAGACCAACCCGCCCAAGAAACCCAAGGCCCACAACGCCAGGCACACCAAGGTAGTATATACACACCCTGCTTACCCAAGTCCCAGACCACTGCACATGTAGATGTCACCCTCCCGCAAACCGATATGCACGCCCTCTTGATAACGCCCCATCCCGAAGACCGTAACCCGAACCATGAAGGCTTCATCTCAACCCCAACAGCCAATCTCACCCTTACAGGTAATGCATCATCTGCTGTGGCGCGCCGGGACGCTTCTTCTCGATGACGAGAATCGTCTCGATGAACTCGCGGTCGAGGGTCGGGCTCTTCTTGCGGGCAGCCAGCAGCTGCGCCGTCTTGAGCACATTCTTGATTTGCCGGCCGTTGAGCTCGAGCGTCGCCAGCTCGGCAATGTCCTGGTCCGTGAGCGAGCTCTTGATGCTCGAGCCGCGCAGGAAGTTGGTCCAGATGGTTTTGCGCGCAGCCGTGTTGAGGTCCGGGTACTCGATGCTGACGTGGATGCGGGACTGGAAGGCCGCGTCGATGTCCTGAAGTGAGACCGTTAGCATCACGTTTTGTATCTTTGCATGTCTGGGTTCATCGGCTTACCTCGACTCGGTTGGTGGTCATGAACATGATACCCTCGTAGTACTCCAGCGTCCGGAGGAAGATGGAAACAATCTTGTTGCGCTCGAGCTCGTGCGTGCTACGCGCCTCCAGGAACACATCGCACTCGTCGAGCAGGAGGATGGCATTCCACCGGGCCACCAGCTCCAGAATCGACTGCAGCTCGCGCTCCACCTCCCACGGGTCTGAGCCCAGGTCGCCCGAGCTCAGCATGTGCAGCGGCACCTTCAGGTTCTCGGCGACCGCCTCGGCCGTGAGCGTCTTGCCCACGCCCGGCGGGCCCGAGAGCAAGCAGATGATGCCCTTGCCTTTCCCCTGGATGACGTCGTCAAAGTTGTTGCCCTTGAGCTGCGACTCGGAGAAGGACAGGATCAGTTCCTTCTGGTCAGGCGGCAGCACCAGCCGGTCGAAGGCGTTGCTGTTCCACTGGACCTCGGAGATCTGCTCGACGAAAAAGTCGAGCCACTTCTTGAACTTGAGCGAGTACCCCCGGGTGCGGGCGCGCGCGAGCATGCGGTAGTGTGGCGGCAGGACGAACTTGTCGTCGGGGATGCCGTTCTCCTCCTTGTACTTGGTGAAGCGGTCCTGGTCCTTGGCGTTCCACTCGTTGAGGTAGCGCACGCGCCACGGCGAGAAGCGGTTGAAGCTGTCAATATCGACAATGATGCGGCCCGAGATCTCAATATCCACCTCGTTGCCCTCGCGGTCCCAAGTGATGGCCCGGCCCGAGTACTGCTTGTAGTGGTGGCCGGCGAGCTGCTCGAAGATGGCGCCGCGCGCGATCAGCTTGGCTGCCATCTCATCCCTCTTCTCGTGGAACTGCAGCGGGTACGCGCGCAGCCGGGTGATCTTCTTGGTGCCGATGAACTCGGGGATGTCGATGATCTCGGTGTAGCGGCCAAACTCCTTGCCGCTGTAATCGACGCAGTCGCAGCGCACGCGCAGGAACTTTCCGCAGTTGTTGGCCATGTACTCGGTCTCGACCACCTCGAAGGCGCTGAGCGGGCCGTTCTGCGACGCCAGGATGACGCCGCCCGGCTGGAAGATCATCCACAGGTCCTTGAATGTGACAACGCCGATCTTTACGTAGTCCTGGAACTGCTGGACGTCGGCGCCAACCTCGTACTTGAGGATGTCGACCAGCACCTTCATGTCGTTGCGCGTCTTCTCGTCGAGGTCGGGCTTGTCAAGGTAGCCGACAAATGCTTCCCTGCGAAAGGTTAGGATGCGGTGACCATGGGATATTTAAGCAAAATCCGTACCATCGGTGCACAAAAGGCTTGAAAGGAGCCTCGAACTCGAGGCGCGACAGCTCGCAGGCGACGCCCGGGTAGTCAGCCATGATCTCAGCGAGGGCATGGCGGATCTGCGGCGACTGGATGACGATGCTATGGGCCTCGAGCTTCTTGCGGCTGTCCTGGCTCTTCTGGTTGCGAACGAGCACGGCGTACTTGGCCGTCTCCTCGTTCTCTGCCGCCTCCTCGACGTCATCGGGATACTTGTCGACCCAGGTCCAGTTGCCGTCGTCGTCACTGGGGCCCTTGTAGATGTTCTTGGCCTCGCTGACGGAGCCGACGATAATCTTCTTCTCGCCCTCCTCTTCCTTCTTCTCATCGTCGTCCTTCTTCTCGTCATCATCCTTCTTGTCCTCGTCCTTCTCTTCGTCGGTCTTGGCGCCGTCTTTCTTCTCCTCCTCCTTCTTGTCCTCGGCCTTCTCATCCTTGATCACCTTCTCCTTGTCCTTCTGTTCGGGCTTGGAGTCGGTAGCAAGGGAGGTGCCCGAGGCAGTGGACTCGCTGTCAGGAAGCTTCCCCTTCCCGGCCTTGCGGGAGCGGAACTTCAACGGCCAGCAGCGGGGCATTTCGGCTGTTTCGGATTTGCTAGTCGATGTCCCTGTGTGCGTTGTTCGCATAAACTGGGTGTGTGTTGACTATCGTGTCAATGTGGAAAACGGGGAACAAAACAACAGAACGGTCAGGACATCAGAAGAGAACACCCAGTCTGCCGTTTGTTTGAACGAGAAATACGATCTGGAGAGCATGACCGTCAGGATCGGGCGCTGGGGATTTTATGTCATTTTTACGGCGGACGACGATGCATGTCAGCGTTCTCAGTCAGCCGCCCCCTTGAACGCCTCCCAACCGTCTGTCGTTGTGGTGTTGCATGGTGGCCCTGCATCTCTGCAGGCAACAAAGCAGGCATCAACTGGGCATCTACTGGTTTGGGACGCCCAGCTGAATCTCGCAATCCCCGCTGCTTCGGCTAGGTGACTCACAGCCTTACGGCGTCCCGTCCCAGACCTCACAGTCCAGGCCAGAAAGAAGATCGTTGCCAGATGCAGGCGGCTGCCTCACGCGGCCTCAAGCCGTCCTCTGGCGTCATCTCGCGCTTCTGGCGCATGGAGACAACTCTACGAATCTGCTGTTCCAATTCAGCGGAATATCGTTGCACTGGAACAAACGGCAACCTAACATCCCCCTGTGGCTGGCCCGTGTCAACCACCCGAAGGAGCTAAAAGAGGCCCGTGTCAGCCAGGGATCTGATGCTTGTGGCTTGCGAGGCAGATTGCGGGGAGAAATCACCCTCACGTCAACCCCAAATCTTGCCAAATCTTGATGAGTTTGGTCGCTTCGAGGACTCTGAAGTGTCCCATATTGCCCCGCATCAACGGCAACTCATGGATCACATCAACATGACGGAATTGGAGTCATACGGCGTGGATTGGCACTTCAGGCGGCCGAACCAGAAGGGGATAGCTTGACGAAGGGACCCAAGCTGAGACCTAAGATCTGTCTTGGTGGATCGCAGAGAAAACCGGCTTTGCGCCGGCGCACCTGGCCAGAGCCAAGCTTTTCCCCAAGCCACTGGGCGCTTGGCGTCGTCCTCAATTTCGTCCTCTTTCATCCTAGCCCATGCCCTTCAGTTTGGGGAAACGCAAAGATCACATCACCAGAGCCTCAGCTTGAATCCTCTCGCCTCAATCACCTCAACAACCTACATCTTTGGACGGTCACCTGCCAGCCTCGTGCTCTTCTCCGCCGATTCGGATGCGTACTTACCGATTTCTTCCGGCCTTGGTACAACACAAGAGCCGCCACGTCGCGAACTGCTTTGTACGGCGGCATGCATGTAACCAGCTGGTTTTACTGGTCTCTGTTCTCTCGGAGCATCTCACCTCAGCTCCCATCCGCAGGTTCTTGCATATGCGTGCTGACCTATGCCATGACGAGAAACCAACACGACCTTCTCTGAACTTCATAGTTGTTCGGGTTGGGCGTTGTCCTGCTAAACACGGGGGACCTGGGTACCAAGTAGACAATAAACATCTCGTCAGTGAGATCTACTCGTCGTCCAACGATTGACCCACGAAATGTCATGGAAAAGTGATCAGGAAGGGTGACACATCAAGCCCGAGTATCATCAGCATCGGGGACTTGCTCGGACTGTTGGGGTGCCTGAGTATACACTACCTAGGTAGGTATTTCATCAAGATTATCAGAGATATCAACATGATCTGAGGACGCCACGCCGTTACAAGATCCAGAAAACACATAACGGGATGACATGACAATGACAAGAAGCAGCATGCCACCACTCCGACGTTCATACATACGAGTGCATCCTAAATCACCATGGCCGCCTCCACCCCAAGAGTCGCGCCGACGAGGGGGAATGTTACCAGTTCCCCCCACGGAAACAATCGCCGCCTACTTCGCTGCCGGTTTCTGACCGTAGACGACATGGCTGTTTGTAAACCGTCAGCAATCCACCCCGTCACAACACCCCCACGATGACATCACTTACTAATCATACTGCACGTGAATCTTGGGATTCTTCATCTCCTGGCGAACCTGTGCCAGCAGCACGAGCAACTCTTCCTGACTCCAGCCCTCTATGGTACAGAACAGGCGGAGCGAGAAGCCCTCGAGGCCGCTGAGCATCTGGGCGAGGTTGTACTGGCCGAGCTTCTTGAGCTCAGGATCCTTGGGCCAGCTGCCGATGGGCAGGCGGAACCTGTGGTGCTCGACGTTCTCGAACCCAGCGTCTCTCACCCATTTCTCCAGCGACCTGCCGGGGCGCGGGTCGCGCCCGATCTTGTTGCAAATCTCAACGAGCTTCGTGATCCACTGGTACATGGCCGAGTCCTCCGGGAGCGTGCCGTCCTCGGAGTAGTACTGGACATCAAAGTCTTGGAACTCGACCCAACCGCCGGGGGCGAGGTTGCTACAGAGAGAGAGAGAGTCAGCTTGCTAGCGGACCAAGGGAGCTAAAAGTTGAGAGCCTGCGGAAAGGTCAGGCGAGCAGAAGGACGTACTCGTAGGCGTTTCGGACGAGCTTCGGCCAGTCCTGGATGCAGGCCAGCATGTAGCGGCAAAAGATAAAGTCGAACGGTGCCGAGTAGACCCACGGTTCTTCAACATCATCGACCTCGAACTTGACGTTGGGCGGAACCCACGGTGGCTGAATGGGACTCAGATCATTACCCAAGACCTATTCCCGACTTTCAATGTTAGAAACTGCGCGTCGTCCCGAAACATGATGCGGATTTCTCGGGAGATCTGCCGACCTGTGCTTGCGGATACTCATCACCAAAGGACATGGTCCCTGTTGGCCACTTTCGTCAGCTGTGGTTGACGCAGGAAATTGGGAGACCCAGCGCAGAAACAGATGCAAAAACGTACAAATGCCGGTGCCGGTGCCAATGTCCAAAACGCGGTGCACGTTGTCCGGGTCGATCGGAGCCAGGAACAGCTTGTCGCCAATAAGCTTCGTCAGGACCAAGTGCATGAGATCAAGACGGTCCTGTTCAAGGTCGTCGTTGGGCAGAGGATAGACTGCATGACGGGATTCACACAAGGCAGGTCAGTCTCCCACCACTGCACATCTACTAGAGGTAGAATCGACATTCACCCGTGCTGCCGCTGCCGCTGCCGCCGGATGAACAACAATGGGGGCGTACCTCCGCTCCGGAAGGCATGGTACCGCCGACCGTGCTCGATCGGGTAGTTGACAACGCTGGAAGTGATGGATGCGGTGAGGGAGGACCTGGACCAGGGTTAGCAAGTGAAAAATCGCACATGTATAAGAGCATCAAATCAACAGTATATGTATGGTCGGGGACCGCCGGGTGCAACTTACATGTCGTCCACATTGATGGCCGAGTCGCCATCATCGCCGTCCTATATTCGGGGAAAAGGTAACGAGATCAGCTCCATGAACTTCCCACAACGCCGGGATGAAGCCCAAGAGAGGTTTAAAACACAACATAACTATGAAACAACACCCGGGAAACCACTGACATTGTCCACCTCAATGGGCCTTTCCTCGGCCGGCACCTCCACGGCCGGGGCTGGGGACGCCGGGGCTGGGGACGCCGGGGTTGGCGATTTGCTTCCTCCGGCGGCGGTTGCGCTCATGATACTTGCTGTTGTGGGTGTTTCGATGCGCGGATGTTCAAGCTCGAGTGTCCAACCGTCAAAGACGACGTTGACCAGAATACCGGTAACTTAACCCGGGACAGATAGAAGCTAACAAAGACACGACGGATCCTCCCGGGGCAGGCAGCGGGGCCAACAAAAAAGAAAGGGATTTTAAAGACAACCAAGAGGCTGGTTTGGAGAAACCCACGCGGAACCGCATGCTTCTCGAGTGGGGGACCCGGTTCCCCGGATGGTGTGAGCATGCAGCCGAAAGGGAAAGGAAACATCCTGCCCTGGCACACAGCTAGGACAGTATGGACAGGGCCAAGGCACAGGTGGCTGGCCTGCATCAAGTTCCCAATATTGGTCACGCATGGCCGAGGCCAGCCACAAAAGTTCTTGAATATACCAAGTTGGTTAAGTGAGACTCGAGGTCTGCAGATGCTGGTTTTCGGGGCTGACCTCGGGAGAACAAGTTCTCGCTTTTGGTCAGAAAATTCCCCTAAACACACAATCCATCTTGAAATCCGGCTGGATGGCACTGAACGATGCAGAGTCCCATTTGCGGGTTAAAGCCAACAACCCTTACAATGGAACTTTGAGATATAAGTGATGATTCTTACGATTGGCTGTGTAAATGTCCTGCTGCGCTCCACGTATGTATGTACATGCATCCGTTACCTCACCTTAGTGTATGTACGTATGTTCCGAGCCTTGTCGGCATGATGGCCGCATGTCAACACTAGTTCGCTGCACCTACTTACCGGGGAAGTTCTTCCCGGCCCCGGTCAACAACATGGCATTGGGCAAATTACGGAAGCAGAGCACGGGGCCCCTATCCCCCACCGACAACGACAAACCATCATTCATAAAGTTATGGGTTTAGCCTGTTTCCTGGGTCCCTATACATTTGTCCGGGCGACAAACGACGGTCACAGCCCTTTGGATGTTCCGCTGTTCTTGAAAGCCCTGAGCGCAAAAGTGAGTTTTTTTTTTCGTGTTGTAGCTCACACGAGTGCTACACCTTGCGTCTGAACATCGACCCCGCAGCTTCTGCAAGAGAATCATAGCCCATCGCTGCATCACGACGTTCCAAATCCTTTCCCTGCTTCTCTGGCGAGTCGGAATCGGTTCCGGATGGACGGCAACTCGGATAGGTCACCTGCTTGCAGCAGTTGAAAGACCAACAAGCCAATGGAACCTCGAACACAAGGCACAGTACGCGTAAGATGGCCGATATCTCGAAGATAATTACCTCCACAAGAAAAATCATCATAGATGCATTGCAGAATGCTGCGAGTGCGATAAATACGGTTCTGCAACCTGGTTCCAGCTAATAAGCTTAGATTCTTTCTGGTGATGGTTGCATGGTTGCATATCGGAGAGTCAACCTTTCCACCCCTTCTACGGGTCCTTGGCCGGGTCGGGCCGCGGGCAGTCTGCTCCCAGCGACTTCTTGAGGGACGAACAAAGATTTGATGATGCGGTGGGTGGTTTGTCACACCAACCGGCGAGGAAGTGCATACAGATGGTATGCTCATTAATATCGGCGCCGATAATAATTACGGCGAGAGTGCCACCAACTGTATGTGCTGTGGTCTTGAGGGAAGAGTTAGTCAACCGTCTCGCGGATACCAATTACGATGCCCCACTGGCAAAACTCACCTCGCCGCGTGCTGATACCGAGCTGGTCCGCGACATTGACATAACCTTCTTCGTTGCGCTCCCCGTCCTTCACAACGTCCTTGACTATATCCCCATCATCCTCCCAAACGCTCCGGCAATACGGGCAGGTCACCCCGCTGGCGCCGTAGTCCCTCATCTTCATTGCCCTCCATGTCTCGAAGCATCCCTTGTGGATATTCTGCCCACAAGTCGCGCGGCACCAAACCACGGCCTCGGTGCCTTTCCCATCCGCCTCCATCTCGCAGAAGCAGATCGGACAGTCCCCCCCGACCGGCTTCCGTTTGCCGTCCGCCTCCGCTTCGTTCTCGATCGGCGGCGCGCCGTCGAGTATCTCGCGCAGCTCCGAGCTCAGCAGCGCGAGCTGGTAGACCAGGTCGCGCCGCGCGCGTAGCACCTTCGCCAGCACCCAGACGAGGTGCTTACACTGGTTCCCCTTGCGCGCATGTGGGCAGTCGCACGAGGGCAACCTCGAGATGGTCACCGTGTAGACGTTGCCCGTGGACCCCGTCAGCTCGATTTTTTCTTCAGGGCAGTCGGGCGTGCCGACGCGCGTGCGCGACAGGACGTAGAAGCGCTGGGTAGTGGCGCGCAGGTAGATGTCTTCGAAGGCTTGGGGGGGCCTAGGTCTCGAGCGGAGCGTCGTCGCCTCCTACAGAAAGAGGCACGTCCGCCTGAGGCACAGCTGGGCTAGGATGGCTGGTGTTGCCGGATTGGACGTCGTATCCATCATCGCGCTCGACATTCTTCCGCTTCCTGCTTTTTGAACCTGATGTTGCGGTGGGATTCGCCCCAGAGTCCGGGCTCGGGATAGCAACCTTCTTGGGTTTGGGCATTTTCGGCGGTTTAGCGATCTCTGATCTCAGCAACCGCCGTTGTGATATTGTAGACACTCGAGACAACGAAGCATCAGAGCTTCTGTCTTTTATACCTTGGATGGATGACAGGCTGAAGAACCATTTCCATTTCGTGACATGATGCCAGGCAGACACGGCTTCAGCGCGAAATCACGTGACAAGACACCCCTGAGTGCGCTGACGTCTCGACGTCACTTACCTAGGCATCAACCTGGCTCAACCACACACTCGCCTCACCCTTACCTAACCGAAACTGCTCACATATTTTGGCCTGTATTCGGTTGCTCATCCTGACAGCTCTGTATAATTTTATGCAGTTGATTGCAGTTGATTGACCCCCTTCTCCCCCCAATAGTCCTAGCTAGGGCTCCTCGTAGTCTTAAGGGAGATATGAGAATGATGAATCAGCTTGGGGTCGTCGACGATGAGCTGTTGAAACAAGGACCACTAATACTCACTCACCTCAGTGCTCTTCATGAGGATTCAGAACATAGCGGGCACATCTGAATATGGACCACAATGACTTGGCACATAGGACAGTTAGTACCTCTGGTCCGGAAAGACACAGTTCGGTAATAAAGCATCCGCGGAGAAGCCTCCGATCCCCCGCGTTTGGATTCGAGGGACCGTGGTTCTGAATAGGTTGATGGTGGTCAGCAATTGTTGTTAATACGAGAGACGAGAGATATTAGCCGGCTACTCTCTGCGTTTCCCGGACCGAATAAACCGAAATAATGGAGCACAATCTTCAGCCCTACGACGCGAACGTCGTGATGGGTATGCAATGCGGGCGAGTCGGCATCTCATGCACCGCACGTGGTCCAGTTAGCAACTTAACTGTGGGGTTGGAGTATACAAGACTTATAGACCACACATTCAACCACTTTGCCCAAGAACATGGATGAGATCGAGTCTCTCCAAAACTCTCAACCCCCAATATAAAGGTCTACGCCAGGTGCCTTGCAGTCTTTCCAGTCCTTTTCTCTTGATTCACACATCAAGCATCATGCATCCCCACCACGCCGCCACCCTTACCAACTCGGTTGCCTATTTCTCCGCCAACCCCGATGTCCAGGCCATTCTTCTCAGCGGCTCCATCGCACACGGCTTTGAAACCGCCTCCTCCGACGTCGACCTGCTGATTGTTCTCACCGATGCCGCACACGCCAAGCTGCGCGATGCTGGCGAGCGAATGACTTTTGTCAGCCACGACCTCGCGGCGTACGAGGGTGGTTATGTCGACGCCAAGTACGTCAGTCTGGCGTTTTTACGAGAGGTTGCAGCAAGGGGAAGCGAGCCGGCAAGGTGGGCTTTGGAGGGAGCGAGGGTGGTGTTTTGTCGGGGCGACGTGGACGAGGGCGGCAAGGGAGAGGGCAAGTCAAGGTTGAGAGAGGAGTTGGAAAAGGTGCTTTGCGAAGCGGTACGGTATCCTGTGGAAGGAAGGACGGAAAGGATCATGCGATTTCGCGCGCAGCTGGATGCGTGGAAGTGGTTCAGCGAGGAAGGGCGGAAGAAGGACAACGGATACCTGCTGGGGCTGGCGGTCAGGAAGTTGATTTTGTTCGGAGGCCGGCTGGTGTTGGCACACAATGAGGTCTTGTACCCGTTCCATAAATGGTTTTTGAAGGTGCTGGCTGGGGTGAAAGAAAAGCCAGATGGATTGATGGATGCCATTTCGAGGCTGCTGGAGGACCCATCCGAGGCCAACGTCAACGGGTTTTATGACATGATCAAGGGGTTCCAGGAGTGGGAAGAAACACCCAACGGCTGGGGGGCGCAATTCATGTTGGACAACGAGTTGACCTGGATGAGTGGTCACACACCGGTCGATGATCTGTAAGGTTTGCGGTCTTCAGGTGTAAGACTCAAGCCGGAGTTGTTTCAAAGGTTGTATGGAGTCAACAACTCAGAGAAACGCCCACGGCAAACGGTGTCAGCCAGGCTTCTGTTTGCTCCGGCAGATAACAGAAAAAGACGGACACATGCAGGGATTGTTTGTGGTTTGTCAATCTTGTCCCTCCGGTGCAAAGAAACAGCAGGGTCGCTCTTACCCTCACCTCAGTCCTAATAGGTTACCCAAGGCATCATCTCCGGGTGCCTTGTTTCCCCCTCCGTCCAGACACATTTTTCCTTGAGGCCCGCCATACCACTCAACCCGCGTCAGGCGAAACAAGAAAAATCGTCAACAGAAAACCCACTCCAATTGCCTCAGATTGCTCGTTGGGCAATTCTCTGGGCGGCCTCGCGTCTATAAACCTTCCCCATTGTTTTCTGTCTGTTCCCACCAACTGTTTTTCTTTCCGTCTCACACGACACAAGACCCATTGTTGTTGAGGTTTGTCAGTCACATACAGATCAATCTTCCAGAGGACCTCAGTGTTTCTTGAATCAGTCACCGAGTTGCTGAGCCGATTGAAGCAACCCCCGACTCGTCATCATGGTGCCCCAGGTACGTTCTTAAGAGTTCCCATATGGATGTTATTTCTAACTATCGATTCATCACCGTTGTTCTTTCAGGCGACTTCCTGGGATATTGTTCGACAGCACGTCTACTTCCGACCCAAGGAAGGCAACACTTGGGAATCAAAGCCCGAGTTTCCCACGTTCGACGAAATCCTAGCCAAGGAGGAGGACCTACCCAAGCTCCCGGAGAACCCAATCAATGAACCGTGGCCCTCAAAGAGCCAGTATCTTACCGCTCAATATGAGATTCTCCGCCGTGAAGCTACAGAAGGTCTCCGCGCCTCTGTGAGAAGCTATGTCGACCACCGTCGCCGAGAACCCATGATGGACACTGATGACACCAACATCTACACCAAAGTAAGACCCCAAAAGGGCCTGATCTACTCTTCGGGACTAACTGTTTCTCCAGGTGTACATCAGGGAATATCTCATGACAGCCATTGGTCCGCTTGTCAGGATCTCCTTCTCCGTCGAACGTGCCAGATACAAGATCCAATGGCTGCTCTCGAAGCGTCTCCAGCCCGGCAAGCTTGTGGCGTTGTCCCCCAAAAGTGACAACTTCAAAACCATCTGCAAGCTTGCCATCGTCATGCAGCGTCCCTACAAGGGTGCCTTGGATCAGGACCCTCCGACCGTTGATCTTATGTGGGCGGATCCTGTAGATTCCGTGATCGACCCTGACCTCGAGATGGTCATGATCGAGTCGATGCGGGGATATTTTGAGTCGGCACGCCATGCGATGATCGGCCTGCAACATGCTGCCAGGACCGAGTGAGTACCACAAACTTTCATCAGTGGTAAAGAGTTAACTCACACACTACGACCAGTTCTCCCCTTGACAAGTACCTTACCGGCCAGCACAATACAGATGACCACCCGGAGTTTCTGAAGCAAAGTCCACTCATGGATCTCTCCGGGCTTGTGAGCGAGATCAGCCCGGGTACAGAGGGGCTTGAGGACAAGCTACGGGCGTTCGATATCGTCAACGACTCCTTGCCAAATCTGGAAGGCCAGAGCCCTACGGATGAGTCCCAACTTCGCGGTCTTCACCGGATCGTCTCAAAGGAATTGGCCATCGTTCAGGGCCCACCAGGTACCGGCAAGACCTTCACATCTGTCGAGGCGATAAAGGTGATGGTCAGAAATCGACGGAGGCGCCGCGATCCTCCCATCATCGTGGCTGCGCAGACGAATCATGCATTGGACCAACTCCTGGTACATTGCCTGCATGCCGACATCAAGATCCTCCGCCTCGGAGGAAGAACCAAGAGCGAAGAGGTCAAGCCTCACACTATCTATGAACAGCGACAAAATTGTGGGGCGCTTCCCAGCGACAGCAAAATGAGACCGATCCGCATCCAGATGAAAGAGATAATTGCGAAGGTTGTGGAGTTGAGGGATTCCGTGTTTGGCGACAGCTTGCTGAACCCTGATCTCCTTTTGGAGCACGGCATTATCACGGGGGCCCAACACCAGTCCCTCATTGACGACTCGATGGAGTCCGCCCAAGAGATCGAAGAGTTGGGACCTTTTGCCTTATGGCTGGGCAACAGTCGCATCCCCGCCACGCTGCGCGTCGACCGACATGTGACACAACCTGAGCGTTCCGAGGCCGAGGCCCGAAGAAACCTCCCAGAGTTTGAGTGGGATGATGACGAGGCCATCGAGGACATGGATGTCGAAGATGAGAATGAGCTCTTTCGCGCAACTCACATCGAGTTCAAGCACACCTGGACTGGCAAGGATCCTGCAGGATACACCTCATGGGATCGAATCGTTCAACGCGCTCTTCGGAACGATGATTTGTTTAGGATTCCAGAAAATCTCCGTGGCGCCGTTTATCAATACTTCCAGTCCAAGATGCTGGAAGTCGTCAGACCCAGGTTCATTGAATTGCTCACGAAATATGTCAAGTTGTGCAAAGAACGCCAGGCTAACCGGTTCCACGCCAACGTTGAACTTGTCAAGCTTCAATGCTACGATATCATCGGGTGCACGACGACTGGACTGAGCAAGTATCGAGGGTGTCTCGCCGCCATGCAGCCAGTGTCCCTCCTCATCGAAGAGGCGGCGGAAACACGTGAGGCGAACATCGTTTCGGCTCTGTATCCCACACTGCAGCAGCTAATTCTTGTTGGTGACCATAAACAACTGGCGCCGAAATGCGACATCATCCATCTCGGAGATCCGCCTTACAATCTCAACATCTCGTTGTTCGAAAGAATGGTGAACCTGGGGAACCAGGTCGTCATGCTCAACAAGCAACGCCGCATGAAGCCCGAGCTTCGTGAGATTGTGATGCCGTTTTACGAAGGCCTCGAGGACCATCCTTCTGTCACCGACCCTGAGAACCGTCCGGATGTTCCCGGAATGGGTGGCCGGAATTGCTGGTTGTTCCATCACACTTGGCCGGAAGATATGAATTCTGAGTTCAGCAAGTTCAACGAGATGGAGGCGGAGATGATTGCCAACTTCTTTGCCTACCTTGTGGCAAACGGAACTGAGTCTCAGCGCATTACCGTGTTGACCTTCTACAAGGGACAGCGCAAGGTGTTGTTGAACAAACTGAACCGCCATCCGTCCATTCCTGGCCTTCAATTCAATGTCTGCACCGTCGACTCCTTCCAAGGCGAAGAAAACGATGTCATCCTTCTCTCGATGGTCAGGAGTCCCCAGCTGGACAGGCCGTTCGCGGTTGGGTTTCTGGAGGATCCCCGTCGTGCTACTGTTGCCATTAGCCGTGCCCGCCGGGGTTTTTATGTTTTCGGCAACGTCGAGAATGTTCTGAGCGCTCATGAGGCCTCCAAGGAACTCTGGAGGAAGATCTGCGAAGGATTCGCAAACCAGGGCATGTTTGGCAGCATCGCCGGGATGCCGATTGTGTGCCAAAACCATGGAAAGGAGACTTGGATTCGAGAGATTGGGGACTGGGATGGAAATGCCGGTGGGTGTGATCAACCCTGTGGAAGGTGGCGTCACTGCGGCCATCCTTGCCAGATCAACTGTCATCCGTAAGTGAAGCATTCACCGTTTACAGTCTATTGAGTTGATGATACTGACGGGGAAAATAGAATGCCTCATGAGATGCTTCCGTGCGACCAACCGTGTCGGAGCGCGCTCCCCTGTGGTCACGGCTGCCAAAGGAACTGCGGACAGTTGTGCTCGTGCGACTGCGAAGCCTTCCGACAGCAAGGTCAAGCCACCCAACCCCAGACTAACCACGCTCTTACCCTTGTGGAAAGGATGATAGGGATGGGACTGGACGCGGACGAGAGCTTGGTCGCATCGATGTCCCAGGGAAAGACCTCCGAACAAACCCTGGGGCCCACAAGCCAGCGTGGCCAAAGCAAGCAAGGCGGCGCGCATCACAATATCAACGGGGGTTCTGCAAAGAGTCGGAAGGAAAATGGGACAAAGCTGACAACTGGCGGGGCAGCCAAGTGGCGTGAAACGGTCAGGATGAACGACTTCCTCGAAGCACAGATCGCGAGGCCCGCCATCCGCTCCTCTCCAACCGTTATCGAAGACATCTACCGGCCGACGACGATACTGGACAACGGCTGCCGGGTCAATGGCGGTAACAGGATCGTGCAAAAGATTACGATTCACGCATCGTCATACAGCCAGGTCGCTGCTGCCGGACACGCAGCTGCGACTCAGCCGGCCGACCCGCCTCAAACTGCCGCGAAGTTCATCGGAGAGGTCGACCTCCTCTCATTTGAGCTTGCTCCCTCAACCGCAACTCCGACGATGGCCCAAGGACCTTTCAAGCCACGGCTGCTGGATGATGAGGCTCCAGGGAGTTCTGGCCTGCCCACGCCGCTGGTTCCCTCTCCTCTTGGGAGCGTGAGTGTCGGAGCGAACCCGGAACTGCATTTTGCTCAGGAACAGGAACAACAGCGTCGTCACTACGAGACCGAAGATGAGGGAGATGAGGACTTGCTGATTCAGCTTTGAGCTGGAAATGTCGATTGTCTGGTATCGATGGTTATCCCGCATTGGCGGTGGAAGAGTTCGTTGCCTTCTGTTAGGTGTGTTGTTTGCGTACCCATGTCGCTTGTCATGTATGGAATTTTTTTGTCTGTATGAGAGGGTATGACCCGAGGTTCCTCTGGTTACGGAGGATTTGGCTTTGCGATTTTGCTGGTACTTGGCTGGGTCAAAAACCAGAGGAATGGTTGTTGCTGTGAGGCATATGAGGCTCTCTGGGAGAGGCATATCGGAGTAAAACCACGAATGAATGTCCTTCTATTTCTTATTACTCCGCATGGTCGGAGCTGTATGTACAAAAGCTCTGTGAGGATACTTGTGAACTGTTCAGTCACCATCGAGCCCATGATTTGCTGCGTGGACACCGGAGTGAATACCAGGTCCATTTGACTTAAATTGGGCCATGTTTCTCTCAAACTGATCAGGAACCAGAACACAGAACGCGGAAATTAGGCCAAACGCCAATGGATTCATCACGAAGGGTATTATACCAACCTCTCATCGCTCAAGTACCTGGTAAAGATGGAGAACACCAACCGGCCGACCGACACAAATCCTCCCAACCCTGTTCTCCCACCTCTGTGTACCGGGAGTTAACGACACCGACACGTGGATGAAGACCATCCCCCTTGTATGTAGCAGCCTCTTAACAACTCCCGACTTCCACAATGTATCACACGCACAACATTACCTACTCCACAACCTGAACCACCCATTATACTATCAGCACCCTCCTCACCAACACCGATTCCACGACGACTCCAAAAACCACGCCCACGCCTCCAAATACCCTACCCCACACCTCTCCCATTCGCGCAGCCGCTGAACCTCCTAAGGCTTCGCCACGGTAATTTCATACCCAATCATCACCTCGGTCGACGTGCCGTCCCAACCCCTAGTCCCCGCCGTGGATATCATGATGCGACAGGTCGGATCAATGTACAACTGACTAATCACACCCGCCCTCGGGGGTCCGGGGATGATGATGAAGGGCACCTTGCTATGCTTAAACGCCGACCCGTCCTTGAGATCGTACAGCCTGAGGATATCGTGCGACGCGCAGACGAGGTGGCGACCGTTGGGCATGGCGCGGACGCAGCTGACGGCGCCGGACCCGGCCGGGAACTTGAGCGTGCGCTCGGGCTGCCAGCTGCTGGTGGCCTTGTGGATGCTGAACTCCTCGACGGTGCCGTTGCGCCGGCCCGCGTAGACAAAGTTGCCGTCGGGCGACCAGCACGCTCCCATGCACCACGGCGGCACGCCGCGGCGGTTGTTGATGCGCGCGACGGGGTTGGGCACGCGCCGGTCCCAGATGCGGATGGTGCCGTCAATGGCGGCGGCGAGGAAGGTGCTGGCCGAGGTTTGCGTCGGTTCGTGGGCTGTCGGGGGCGCGGAGGAGGAGAGGACCATGGTGGGTGAGGCCGGGGGTTGTTGGGATTGGGCTGGTGGTTCAGAGGTGGATTGCTGGCCGCCGCTACTCGTTGGGTCTGTGGAAGTGGATGATGGTTGTTGTGGTTGTTGGGAGGCCTGGGCAGTCTGAGTCGCGTCGCCGGGCTCTGCGGACGTTCCTTGTACGGTCCCGCTGCTCCCGACGGTTTCACTGTTAGATCCATCGCCGCTACGGGCCGCCTCGGAGTGTTGCTTGTTAACGCCGTTTTGTGTGGATGATGGTGGTGGGTCGGTGGAAGATGGTGCGTCAAGATCCATCGCGGTCCCTGAAGCCATCTCGGCCTCGCCCATGGTGAAGTCACCACCATGATCCAAGCCATGATTGGTGGCATCATCTTGGAGCATGGCCCGGGAAAACTCGTCGTCCTCTTCCCCGAACGCTCCACCGCCACCAATGGTGTCATTGTCACCAAAGAGAGACCCGCCAGTACTGCCAAACAAGGACTCGTCCCCTGGCGACCGGGGACCGCCGTCATCATTGGCCCTTTCCTCATTGCCAGAGGTGAAGAAGCTATTCACCTTAGGCTTCGACTCTGCGAAGAAAGTCTCGCTCTTGGGCTGCACTACACCAGCCTCAGCAGGGATCGGTGCGCCGCTGGCCGGGCGCAGCTCGATGGCCGAAATCTGACCGCCACTGCCCTCAAACCGGCGGATGATATTCCCGTTGTTCAAGTCCCAATCCAGCACCGTCTTGTCCCAGCTCCCACTGAGGACGCTCTTTTCGTCTGGCGCCAGCTGCAGCACACTCACGGCATTCGTATGCCCGCCGGTTAGGCAGTGTATCCTCTTCCCCTCGTCATGGCGCACGCTCTGCAGGTTGATCCCTCCGCTCTCGAGGCCGCTCAAGAGCCACAAGGCTCCGCTGTGCACGGCAAGACTGTAAACGGGCGACAACACACGATCTTCTGGTCGGGCGTTCGGCGGGGCGGGCTCCTCGTTTTCCCAATAGCTCATGAGCACGCCGGCTTTGACAACGCTGTCGACGAAAGGGTGGCGCTGGGCCACGGTGAGCTGTTGCTTGCCATTGATCGTGCCCATGCCGTCGTATTTGCGGACATAGCCGTCCGAACCGCCAGTCAACCAGTAGCGCAGGTCAGGGGTGACGGCCAGGGCGTTGATGCTGGTGGCCTGGGGGGCGGCCATGGTGGGGACGATGTCATAGAGAACGGCATCGATGTATTCTTGCCGCAAAATGGGTCGCCATTTCGAGGCGCCAGGAGTTGTGGGCGCAGCAGATGCTCGCGCTGTTGTTTGGGATTCTGCCCCTGGTGCTTGGGAAGCTTCGAGCGGTTCGCCGTCTTCTGCCTCAGCTTCGGCCTCGGGCTCTCCTTCGGGTTCGTTGTCTGGCTCGTCCTGGTCGTCGGCATCCTCGTCTTCCTCCTCATTGTCCTCGTCGGCTTCGTTCTCGGCGTCGAGATCGTCGGCATCTTCCATGAGCTCGTCCTGCTCATTCTCGGAGCTAGCGTAGTCTTCATCCATGTTTGATAATGCTGCAATAGAAACGAATACGTGTGGTAGCCCAATGGATCACCGGGGAGCTATCTGGTAGCCAGGCTCAAGCAGCTGTTGGATGCGAAGTTGGATGTTGGAGGTTGGAACAAGATGGAACCAACGCGCCAAGGCTTAAGACGCGGCTGGTCTTAGACCCCCCAGGGGGCAGGACAGCCCCGCATTGGCCCATCCATCCCCAGACCACGGGCCCTGAGGGGCAGTTTGGGGTCCTGAAGTGGGGATCCCCAGATGGCCAAAAGATGGGGTTCGAACACCACCCAAGGTGAGATCATTCTCATGTCAACAAACCTGGAAGCCTACAAGTAGAGGAGATCTCTGATGAACAGGCTCGAGTCCAAAAACGGGACGAGGTCCCAGTCTGAAGCGTCACACATGCTAATTTTGGGCCAATTGTGAAATCCGGCTTTATCAGAATTTGCCATTGAACTATGGTTTGTTTGTCAATCATACTCGAAGCTCATCGTTTTCTTCCTGGCTGACAGGTGTGGTGGCCCCGTTGCCCAATGCCCGTTGGATCAAACCCACAAGGTCCGGCTCCGGATCTGGCCACCAGCCCCAGTATCATCCCAAAGAAAAACCATTGAGCCTAACATGTAGGCAGATCTAAAGAAGCCATCTCGCGGCCGCCATATGACTAAAAGTGCAGCGTGTATGGCCGACTTCATAACCCTCTATCATAAAATATAATTCAGCTCGTTGAGGGTAGAGCAGATAACCGCCTAAAAATGAGGGCTCTGGTAATCGAAACTCAACGCGTGGGCCTTTGTGCGTGGATCATATGCATAGCTGAACGCCGGAGAAACTCTTGCAGGAGGTCATCTTCCTTCTTTTGGGGGCTATGCTCAGGACACGATGGACAGGTGCAGCGCGCCTTCGAAGATTGGTCCTTGTCCACGGTGTTCAATTGCTGGCCCGAACAAGACGACTCCGAACCACGCCCAACAACAACAGAAGCCTTGGATGGGAGTTTCCCAATGCTCTTTGTCGCACCGTCGGTTAACGATTCTGGCTGCTCCGTTGCTGGAGGTGCAAGGGTAGACTCGGAACTTGGAGAGTTCGCCTCTCCGTTCAGCCCACGGCCGTTGCTTGCGGTGTCTTGAGGCAAATTGGTAGCAATGTTGTCGGACACATTGTCGATGGGGCGTGTGTCTGCCTCCTAGTCTGAGCCGTTGACGGACACGCCGCCTCGCCACAGTCCATAGAAGCCTTCGCAGTTCTTCCACATCTTGATCGTACCATCCTCAGACCCTGTCGCGTATAAATTGCCATCAGGGGAGAAGGCAATGGACCAGATAGGTCCATGATGGCCCTTGTGAACGTCTAACTCCTTTCCATCATCCCAACTGTACACCCGAGCCCAGGTGCCTGGCTCCTCTCCCACCACAAACTTGCGGCCCTTTAGGTCGAGACCAACACTTGCAATTCCGTGGGGAAGCTTGATCTGCTTCAGCTCGTCTTCGGCTCTCGGCCCACCCCAGAAGTAGGCAGTCTTTCCAGCAGCAACGGCAAGGACAGGAAGGCCGCCGCCAATGTCGGTGGGCGAGCTATACGACGGGGCCAAGGACACAAGCTCGCACGACTTGATCTCTCCCTCCAGGCGGAGCTCCCGGATACAACTCCTGCTGGGCAGGTCGAACCAACGGAGTGTGTCACCCGACGCGGTGACGAGGACCCGGGGGTCTTGAGCCCAGATGATGAACTTGATAGCCTCCTTGTGCACGCCCTCGCCGATCTCGAATGCTCGGGACGCTTCGATCGTGACCGGGGTGACCGGGCCATTCCCGGACGGGTCAGGAGTCGGCTTCTGGTCGTGGAAGTCAAAGATGCGGAGTTTCTTCTCGAAGCCGCCCGTTGCGACCATTCCTGATTGATCAAAGGGATACGCAACGGCGCGGACAATATGGTCGTGTTGGAGGATGTAGAGTAATTCACCCGTGTGCGTGTCCCAGATCTTGGCGGTGAAATCGGCGGAAGCGGTGGCCGCAGTCGAGGCGTCGGGGCTCAGTCTCGCCTGCCACACTGCACCCTTGTGACCCAAGAAAGTCCCAATCCAGTCGCCTGTCTGGCCGTCGCGCAGCATCGGGTTGCCATCTGAATGAAACTGAGGTTAGATGTATGTAGCGGGGGGTGCTGCTTCTTGGGTTTCCCACCTTTGCAAGCCGAGATCATGTAATAGACATCTTCCTTTTCAAGGGGAGAAAAGCTCAGGTGAGGAACGGGTCGCGAGTGTCCATGGCACGTCAATGGCACGTATTGACGAGGAGCCGGAGTATCGCCCATTCTGAATTATCTTAGGTCGACGTCGCCAACGTGTGTGGAAAGACCAGAGTGAAGGCAGTAAGACAAAGTTCGCGATGATGCAACCGCGCAGGAACGATGACTCGGGTTGACACAATTTCCGTGATAGAATCAAGCCGTGGGGCGTATGACACGTAAAGGCCCGAGGAAAGTGAAGAGGAAAAGTAAATGACGGGTGGTGGTCGGAATGATGGTATATTGATTGGGTCGTGTTTCGGTGAATGGTTGGAGTCGCGTCGGGACGCGTCGTGTTTCTTGTTGGGGTATACGATGGAAGAAAAGAAGAAAAGACCAAACGAGGCCGTGACTCCAGCCGCAGTTGAGCAGATGATTGAGATGGAGGTTGAAAGTCGAAACCGAATTCGGGGAGAGCGTGAAGCAGGAAGAGGCGAAACCTGGAACCTGGCACTTGGGACTGGGTAGGATGGACCCCACCAACCCAACGGCCCGCTCTTGCCTCGACCACAGCGTCTTGCCCCACCTTCCTGCCCCGCTGTCTGCCCCTGAAACCCAAACCACTGATCTGCCTTCTCTCAGTTGCCATCCAAAGGAAGGCGGTAACTGCCGGGAAGCGGCTCTGCAAGCGTAAAGCAGTCACGCCCATATCTTGCCTCAGGCAACATCGCAATCTAATCTGATTACCAACGTGGAAGGACAGAAATTCAAAAGTGCCTGCCTCTTTCTTCCTCCAATACGCCTGCGTCTGATTGTTCTATTATCGCCAACTTGGGATCCTTGACTTGTCCATCAAGGTCCATCGGCTGCCCCGCATCGAGCTCTTCTGGGGAAACACAACCCAGACGGGAAGTCAGCTCCATCTTCATTCCCTCACCAAGCACCCCGCCTTGTGTCAACCCAACACCAACTCTACTTTGGCCTGGACCACCACGGCAGCATCTCGAGCCCGAAGAAGCTTGAAGTAGAATGCCCGATTTCAAACTCTTGGCCCAACTCAAGGGCCATGACGCGGATGCAGGTCCCCCAACTTTTTCTTGATCGGGCGCCGTGTCTCTCTTCTCCATATGATCCATGCTGACATGAGCCGCACCAGGTCCGCGCCGTCTGCTTTCCCTCAGCAAATACTGTCCTCTCTTCTTCGCGCGACCAAACCGTCCGTCTCTGGCAAAAGACCTCCGAAAAACCCCCAACCTTTGAGCCTATCATTACCAGCCAGGGACATGGCTACATCAACTCTTTGACCTTCTACCGCCCCTCCAAGAACTGGCCCGAGGGCCTCATCATCTCAGGAGGCCAGGAATCCATCATCGAGGCAAAGCGTCCCAGCTTGACTGCCACAGACAACGCCGACCGCTTACTCATTGGCCATGGCCACAATGTCTGCGCTCTGGATGTATCTCCGGGGGGTTCCTATGTCGTGTCGGGAGGCTGGGACGGGAAGGCACTGGTCTGGGACTCGCAGAAATGGGAGGTCAAGGCACACTTGTTGCACCAAGGCGAGGTGCGCAGCGTCTGGGCGGTTTTGGCGGTCGACGAGAATATCATCATCACCGGTAGTGCGGATACATTTGTTCGCATTTTCGACCTCCGCCAAGCGAACGCCGGGGGAGAGGTTGAGCCCCGCCGTACCCTCGCCACGGGTTCCGTTGTCCGCGCTCTCTGCAAACTCCCTACCGGCCTCAAAGGGCATCCAAGTGGCGCCGATTTCGCCAGCGCCGGAAATGACGGTACAATATTGCTGTGGAAGATGACAGGCGCTCAGGTTGGCGTTCTGCATGGGCATGACAGCTTCATCTACTCTCTTGCCTGTCTTCCCACCAGCGAGATTGTGAGCTCCGGTGAAGACCGGACCGTACGCATCTGGCGCGGCTCTGAGTGTGTCCAGACGATAACACACCCTGCCATTTCGGTGTGGTCCGTTGCCGTGTGCCCGGAGAATGGTGATATCGTGTCGGGCGCCAGCGACAATGTCGTCCGCGTCTTCACCCGGAGTCCCGATCGTACTGCCCCTCCCGAGGTTTTGGCCCAGTTCGAGGAGTCGGTGAAGTCCTCAGCTATCCCACAGCAGCAATTGGGCTCCATCAATAAGGAGCGTCTGAACCCCAAGTCCTGGCTCCTCACCAACTCGGGAAGGAAAGACGGGCAAGTCACCACCGTCCTGGAAGATGACGGCAGTATCGGGGCGTACCAGTGGTCAACAAGTAAGTGGTTGTCCTGCGCCATGACACACAGGTGACTGACTTGAACAGGCGAGCAACGATGGGTGCATGTGGGAACCGTGGTGGATTCCACGGGAAGCAGTGGCCGGAAGGTTGAGTACAACGGCAAGGAGTATGACTACGTCTTTGACGTGGACATCGAGGAGGGGAAACCGCCTCTCAAACTCCCGTACAACCTCTCTGAGAACCCGTACGATGCGGCGACCAGGTTTTTGGGAGAAAACAAGCTGCCCATCTCATACATAGATGAGGTTGCTAAGTTCATCATCCAAAATACCAAAGGGGCAACCATCGGCCAGACCACGGAGGCCCCTTCGGCAGATCCGCTGGGGACCGAAGCTCGGTATCGCCCAGACCAACCGCAGCAACCAAAGTACCTACCACATACAGGATACCTCGCCCTTACCCAGGCCAAGTGGGAGCCGGTTCTGCGCAAGCTTAAGAGCTTGAACGAGAAGCAGCTCTTGGCTGGCAATAAGCACCTCGCCCTGAATCCCAACGGTCTCAGCCGTCTAGAGTCCGTCCTCCAAGGAGTCATGGGTGGAGATCCAAAATCGAAACCATTGTCGGCCCCTCTCGACGTCCAACACTCCATCTACATGCTCCTTACGCAATGGGCTTATGTCGACCGTCTGCCTGCTGTCGACGTCCTGCGCTGCTTGGTGCCTTACCCAGGCTCTGCCTCGCTCAGTGATGGCGAGTATGGCAACCTGATCAGCATTGTCCTCCGCAGCGCGCTCGATACTCAAGACACCGTCTCATCTGACATCTCGCTCACTGATCTCGTCAAGATTCCCGACGCCTCCAAGCTCAATGTCAATGTCGTCATGATGGCACTTCGTGTCATCGCAAATCTCTTCGCCACCCCCGAAGGCCGCAAACTCGTCACTTCCGAGGCAACCACCCTCGTCAGCCTGTTGGCGCGCATTGCTGGAGTCGAGGGCGGCGCACCGATCGGAGCGGAGAACATGAACTTGCAGATCGCGCTCACGTCGGCGGCGTTCAACTTTGCGTGCCTCGCGTACAACGAGCGCGGAAGCGTCGAGCTAGAGCTCATCATGCTCCTCGTCCAGGTCGCGGCGGCGGTGGTGCGCAGGACCGCGGACCAGGAGGTGCTCTTCCGCGCCCTCATGACGTTGGGCATGATCCTTGCCGCGGGAGGGGATGCGAAGGATCTGGCCAAGACGTTGGATGCGAGCGAGACAGTGAAGGAGGCAGAGAAGAAGGCGCAGGAGGAGAGGATCAAGGCGGTGGTGAAGGAGTGCGAGGGGTTGTTGAGGGCGTAATGCATTGGCGTGATTGAAGGGCAAATGGTGATGGGGGGAGAGAGACTTGTGCGTGATTAGGGACTAGCTGGCGTCTAGCCATGGGCAATCAGAGGAAGTGGAGCCCCATCATAGAAGTGAGATTCATCCAAGAGCTTCGTTGCTGCTCTGAACCTGCGATGTGCGCCCCGGGCTGTCGTGCTCGGCCTCGGTTCGCCAGTCATCCGAGAGTTCACGGCGTTTCCCAGCGTCGGGTGAGAGGTTTGATATGCGACGAAGTGCTCAAGTTAGGGACCAGACTTCATCACGATAGTATGACCTTGAATGTCGGTACGCATCTCGAGAAGTCGGGTGCTGTGGTACCGGGATCCCGGATACCTGTCACAACAGCCGCCGACTTTGCTGTGATGATACGTCTGCAACTGTGACGGCCAAAATCCCGCCATGGCGGCATCAGTGTATGCAACCATACCACTGCAACCAAACCATGTACATACGTAACAGCTCACTTCATCTCCCCTAGCCCTCGTAAGGAAACCATCTGGTATGCCTAGATCCGACATTTCCCATGCTTGGTGGTGTGCGCGCCTCGTGAGACTCTCCCGTTCACATCCGAATCGCTCTCCCCTTGCAGCCCCATCACCTCCTCTGACTAGTCTAGGTAGGGACCAGTGGAATCCCCCGTGGACGGCTGATGCCCTTTCCATTTCACGGCACTTCGAGCATACGATACCCCAAGCATCCACCTATCTTTAACGTGAAACTGGATTCCGTGCTGAGGTCATCGCGATGGCCCCTGGCTGGGTACCTATTTCAACCACGTGCCAGTACCTGAAGTAAGTCTTGGTCAGAATGTAGGAACGGTGTAGACGCAGTAAGATTTGTGTTTCCCTCTTGCTTGGTGTACATGATGTTTCGGCTGGTTCGGAGGGGGCTATGTATCCTACTAGCTTCCTCTTCTGCCCCCCAATTCTAATCTCGTCTTGTGAGATGTTTCATTGTATGCAGTTCTAGGGGGACTTTCTTGGAGTGGTTTAGATTCGGTTGGACTGCGGAGACATCGAATTCATCCCTTGTGAGGTGATGGAGATGGAGGACCCTCGAACAACTCACGGGTCGGTCTAGCTCATCATCATCATCGAAACTGCCGGTTGGGGCCATGAAGCGGAACCTTTTCTAGGGGGTCGTTTTGTATTTATCTGCAACTGTATTTTGCACCCAGTTCATCGTCCTTGCAATGCTATGAAGCCATGTTTCAATGTGGCTGTGCTATCCAACACTCAGATCCGGCCTTCCACTCCTCCCTCCCACTATTACAAACGGAGAGAGAGTAGAAAATAGAGAAAAATAAGACACAAGAAGAGAAGAATGAGGGACGAAGGAGAACCCAACTCTCTGATCCATTCCAGCCGGATATCATGACCACACCCCAAAACGCCAGAGCCCACAACCAGAACCCAGAATAAACCCCAAAATCCCATGGAAAAATGTTACAACAGCAGACTTGCCGATATGATCAGGGCGTGGCATAGACATGCTCGTCCATCCAACCCCCTCTTCTCCTCACAGAACCCAGATCCGTCCATCCAAGCCACATGTTTCAAATCACCCTCGCTCATAGTAACGCCCACATCAGCCCCATCACAGCAGGGAGGTATCCCCAATACCTCGCCAGCTGGGAAACCGACGGCGAGGCAGCAGAAGTCCTCGTACCCTCGCCGGGCGCGCGCAGGGTAAGCGAGTAGACGTCAGCGAAGCCGATATCGGTGCTGTTGAAGCAGTTGGTCTCGTTGACAAGCGCGATCTTTGGGTCGCCGGGCTCGGCGAAGATGATATCGACGCACTAGAAATACAGAGCACACATCGGTCAGCGCACTGTCATCTTGAAAACATAAAGCTCCAAGACTATCCGAGGGAACAAAACATACCGAATACAACGCCGCACCATGCACTGCCAATTCCACCAACTGGATGGTCGCCAAATCGCCGGGCTTCGGGTGAACGTCAGCCGCCATCGGGACCTGCGGCAGGCAGACGGTTCCCGGGTAGGGGTTCTTCGTGGGGCCGAGGATTTGGAAGGGCGGAATGAGCGGGTGGCTCATGTTCGGGGGGCCTTGGAGGTCAGGGTTGTCGGCGGGACCCTCGTTGCCGAAGCCGATGTTGACGTAGATCATGGCTGTCTGGTGGCCCGAGAACCAGCCCGGCTGGAAGGCGAGGGCGCCGCCGGTGGTCGGCCAGTAAGTGCGGTTCTTGGTTGTGGGCATGCCGCCGCCTGGGGAAGGGAATTGTTAGCCGGGGGGGAATTGACTGAGGAATATGAGGCGACGATGGTGAGGGAGGAGACTTACATGGATACATCCATTGCATGCCGTACGGGAAGGACTCGTTGGTGATGAGGTTGTTGCCGCGCCAGCCGGGGTATGTGATGACGGTGTGGGCGGATGCCAGCGCCGCGCTGGCGATGGTGAGGAGTGTTGATGCGAACATGTTGAGGATTGTTATGTGGATGTGTGAATGTGGTGTTGCGGATGTGCGACCCGAAGATCGAGGTGAATCCCGGTGGTCGGGAGGTCAATCCCTATTATCTCGACGCCCTTCTTTGATACCCCAAGAAAATATGCCTCCTCTTATCGGCAGTCCTCGGGACTAGTTTGATGTTCAATGTTGTGTTGTTGTTGTTGAAAATTCCCGATTCTCCTCCCCACAAAGTCCGTGGCTGGTGCGCGAGACGGTGTAAGTGGCGGAGGCCTGTGGTGATGGGTCGGTCGAAGTGGCCGCGCACGACAACACGCAACGGAACGCAAGTTGGAGGTCGAACCGACAGTCTTTGGACATGCAAGGTCGAAAAAAATCTCAAGAGGCAGAGGGGAAAGCGTCTGGGCGGCGGGAGGGTGATATCTGGCGGTCCTCGGCGTGGCAGCCGTACCCTTCCCCTCTTCCAGCCGCCCGGGCTTTGTGACCTGCGAGCCAATATTGCATGCTCTGTCACCCACCCCCCTACAAGCGTACGGCGCCGGTTCCAAGGACGGCGGGACCACCTTTGCCTCCAAGCATGCCGAACCAGAACCACACCATCCAATGTGAGCGGCTTTTGGCAACCGTCTGTCTCTCCGTCACCCGGCCAGTCACAGGGCAGGAAGCGGGCTGCGGCGGCGCAAGCGGTGCATGCCGACCCTCCCGCCCCTAGTCGCTCAACGACTGCCAGGACCAATGGGCGGCCGCAGCGGACCGCTTGGCCAGCGAGCGAGGTGACGGGATGTGCAATGGCACACCAGTTCTGCCCCAGCGACTCGCCAAAAAAAGATGCCCCATGCTTGCTGGACGCCAACGACCCGCCTGTCCATTCGGGATTCTTTGGGCAGTCAGCAGTCCAAGTGAGCGTGAGCCGTTGAGCGGCGTTCCGACGGCCATGGCTCTCTGCAGGGAGAAGGCTGTTGTCATATATGGTCAAGAAGCATCAAGACGACTACGCCGTAGAGACCCCAGGTAAGCGTCTCCTAAACTGCTGGGTGCAGCCATAATCATTCCAAATCATCTCTTCGCATTGTGTTCAAGACCTGGACGATGGTTGCCCTCAAGTGAAGTGCCCAGCGTCCATTCGGACTCGTCCTGGGAAAGTCGCATTGGATCTCCACCCGAGCAGCGATCCGCCAACCCTGTCGCACAGTTAAGCGCCCAGCCATCCAGCCAATGGACCAATCAGCTTCTCCGAAGGACCATGTGGGGCGCGGGGAAAGGCGGGTCGAAGATCGTCGAGGACGCATTGTTTGCTCTTCAGCAGCCCCCAGCAGAGATCTTTTGACCTGACCTTGCCGCAAGGGGCAGAAGACGGTGCCTGAACAGGAAGTGCCGGCATCGCGCGTCGCGTGGTTCGAAAGGCCACATCGCGATCAATGGACTGATGGTTGTTGAATTTCTTTCAAAAGTCGTCACTTGAAGCAGTTTGCCGATGCCCTCAGGTTACACGAAACGCAACGAAACACAAAGGCCCGGCGGTTGGTCGCACTGCTGCCGATGAATAATTATCCGGTAAGCTGACGAGCAGGATGGGATACAGGAACAACAGACTGGAGTGGGAAGGAGATGGACAGAGCGCCAGGAGCACGGCCCCTCCGTTTGTGCGAGTACCTTCTCTGAGAACAAGGTTCATGTTTGACTCAGGCATCCAAAAACACTGATGACGGAGGTGTTGACGTTGGGGATGATGTGAAAATGCCATGCCTCTCTCGTCAAGATGACGTTCTGCATGGAGAGACAAGGCGCTCGTCACCGGCTGAAAAAGGAAGGCGGTGGAGCCTGGCAAAATCTATATCAGCCTTGCAGCAACAGCAAGCCCCGCCAAAACTTTTGGTGGTTCTCAACATCACAAGCCACAGCATCATGACAACCTCTGAGTAAAATCTACTTTCGCGCTATTCATAATTTGATTCCGCTTTGGCAAACAGCTCCTGACTGTGACCAACTTGGAAATATGAGCTCTGACAACGGGGGCTGGATGCAAGTCTTCCGTCGGGGCAAGCGGCGTGAAGCCCCGGTCATTCCGGATGTCCTCCGTCCCAACCCTAACCCTGAACTCTCTCTCAACGACATCCACGACCATCACCAGTCCCTGGTTCGGAACACCCAGACAAGAGACTGGTGGCAAAATCTTCGTACAGTTCTCTACGATGCGACAAAACAATCGGGATCTCTCCCACTCATAACGAAAGCCGTATGCCTCGGCACTGGCCCGTACGACCCAGAAAATGGCAGCATCACGGCCCGGAAGACGGCTCACTTACAGACGGCCGCCTTTCGCCACATTGTCAACCACTTCGGTAAGACCTTGACCGCGATGGCTCTCCTCTCAGAGCAAGAGCAGATTCCTGACTCGCTCCCAGAATGCGTGACCGGCCAGAAAGTCCAGTGCTACATCCAGGAACCCCGCTTCACCAAGATTGACAAAGAGTTCTGCCATGATCTGGATATGGACGTCGTGGACTCGCCGGATGGCTTCTCCATCGTTGACGAGCAAACCATCCTGTTTGGCATCCACATGGAACTGGACATCTACAACCAGGCCCTGGCATCCCAGCTCCCGGCTGTCTACATCGGCTCCAGCCTGCAAGAGTGGGAAAACATTTTGGGCCAGTACTACGACGGGAAACGTCAGATCAAGAACCGCTTGACAGCCTTTCGTGAGATGGACAAGACGTATCACAAGTTTGAGTTCCCGGACTTTGAGAACATGTTTTCGAGCACCGTCATGTACTGGAAGAAGGTTTAAGTGAGGGTTTTATGGTGGAAACGTGGGAACATGGGCAGAAGGAGTGTCGAGTCCAGGACAGAGAGCGGAGTTCATGTAAGGATACACGGAATAGCGATACCCATAAGTACCGGAAATGGGACCTGATGACACAAAGCACGTGTGTTCAGCACTCTGACGGAAAACTGTGGTCAGTCCAGTATCAGAAGTTGTTGGGTCATGGAATGCAAGCAACGGAAATGTGGCCCTGAAAAATCCCTGGATTTGCTATCTTCGAATCCACGGCCAGACGTCCTGGGACGTGGAGGAATGAACCGATCACTGCCATCCTAAGTTGTCCCCCTAACTCATCCTTACCCATGGGTATCGTTTTGTTCCACTCCGAACGCCAGAACGCCATTCCCGTAAGTCCCTCTTGTCCAACATAGCCTGTTGCCGTTTTCGCCTGGTGAGGAAATCATCCTACGTCGGTCAGTCACGGTCACCTCTCGGGGCTGTTCTGGGGACTCGGCTCACCTCTGAGAATGTGCCCCATGTCCAGCGAAGCATTTAGCTCAAGGCTCTTTGGCTGTGGCAGTCGGCATTGCTGCTGCTCGAACCTTGGTGTTGCTGACTGAGTTGGTAGAGCACTGGCTAGTTCTTAACCGAAATTATGGCGACCGTTGGTGCAAGAGAAGCAGAGAGTGCTGTCTTCGAGGGCGGCATTGCGACACTTCTTGTCGCAGGTCGCGCATTCGCAGGACTTGTAATCCTCCGCAGACATCTTGGTCGCTAAGAGTCGATGACTGACGACGGTAAGGTGCTGGAGGAAGTTTGATATGGGTTGGCTGAGGAGACTTGTGTAATGCTCTGGCACAGGAGGAGAGTGTTGAAGCAAGATGGATGAGTGTGAAGTGAGGCTTGATGGTTGCTTGATGGTCGTTGTTGTTGAAGCAGGAAGATTCGAAGTGAGGTTTGTTGTTGAGAGAAGGGAAAAGAAGAAGATCAAGGAGACCTGCTGGCTATATACACAAAAAACAATGGTTGATGACAGAAAACCTATAGTTAAGGTTAAGGTCGACGTTGCCATTGCCATGTTCTCTCGGGTTGTTCCAAGGTTCGTGACCCCTTTTTGTGGTTTGAAACCTTACACGGTTAGAAGCTCTAAGACGATGACCAGAATAATCAACTGGCAGCAGTGTATGAGGGCAACGAGGAATCGACGTACATAACCCTGGGTTGTCAAAAAGGAACGACACTGGGATTCTCTATTTCAGGGTCAGGGGTCTCTAGAATATTGACAGTTCATGCCAAGATGACTGGAGAAAGCTGTGATCTGAACGGTTCGGGGTATCCCATCCACCCAAGTTTAACTCTAGACACCATGGCAGGCCCAAGAGCGCAGGATCGAACTTTACAAGAGCAAGATAAGCAATTGAGGAGTGGCGGAATGGAAAAAGAAACGTGGCCATACTTACCAAAATATCCGACCCGAACGCCTGTTTCTTGAGTCCTTGTCCTGTCTTCCCCTGAAGAAGTTCCCACTGGGTGACCTGTCTTCCGCCAATTCCAGTTTCCCGTGACACTCCCAGAGCCTCTTGATCGTCTCCAAACCGATTACCACCACCAGAAACCCAGGATCACATCCTCCGTAGCGTCAAAATCGAGGCCACTTTCGGGCTGATAGCTGAAGTTGTGATGGCCGTTGGTGCAAGGGAGGCATATTAAGGTCGTGCCTTCAACTGCGGTATTCCGGCACTTCTTGTCGCAATAGCTGCACTCGCATGACTTGTAGTCCTTTGCCGACATTTCGGTGGTGATGGGTAGCTGGAATTTGACGAAAGATGCGCTGAACATGTCACAGATCAGGTGTTCTTGTTTGTGTTGTAGCGAGAGGATTGGTCTTTGGACGTAGGCTGGTGATGGATGAATGAACTTTTGGTGAATGTCGTTGACGGGAGTCTTGTAATGTTGATGATGATGGAAGGAGGAAGCAGCGGAAGATCTGATGCAAAGATATTGGTCGCTTGACTAAGTCCTTGCGGGCACGATGCTCGTAGAACCTCAGGCTAAGGTTTCCATCTTCTTGTTCGCTTGGTCGCCGCTTTAAGGTTGGTCACTTCCTTCTTGGTTCACATGTTTTCCCTCTCAGGCGACCAATTGGTACCAGGCCGTGAAACTGACCATGAAGCTCGTGATGTCGTGAGGTCGGTCAACCGACTCTACGCCACAGGCCCCTCAATAATGTCTGAAGATTGTGGGATCAGAAGGATGAACATAAGCCATAATCGCAAACGCAATCACCTGAGAAGAACCACAATATTCACGCACGGCCAGGACCAGTTTTGAAGCAAAGTGTTGGTCGAAACCTGATTTTCCAATGTCCCCTGATGTAGAAATCCCACCCGTCTCATCCCCGTTGGTGAGACAAATGCGAAGACTCCCACATGCTCCGGAGCATCACCTAAGTGACGATAGTTAAGATGCAGCAAGGGAGGTCAGGTATCACACTGGAAATGCCTGAGAAAGAGGCCGACATTGCGTGGTCATCGTTTGCGTTGCAAAAGCATCTTCGAGTTGGCAGAACCACTGCGATAAAGAGAAAGCATCGACTCTCCTTCCACCCTAGCTAGTAGTTCTGTTGCATGGCCATAACTTGTATGTCATCACGCCTCAGAACACCAAACTCATGACCTCGAACTCAACGCCATGCAGAAAGATGACAAACTCAGAGTGCTCGTTCCCATTCCGAAACATAGCCCTCACCTGTCCAAGATCCAAGATGCCACATTAAGGACCTGTGCTTCTTTCAATTGCCCCAAACTATCCTTGTCATGAAACCTGCAAATACCGTCCACTGACTTCTGTGAAACTATGCCTTGCTGTTTGAGGTATGGATCCCTTCTCGACAGTAGGTACAAAGCGAATTGTCACCCCACGCGAGGTACTCGCAAACCACTTCACAGGTGCTGCAGAAACAGGAGTGATGGCTTCCGGTGCTCTCCATAGCGTAGGCGTCGGTTCCACCGACGGTAGGAGAGTTATAGGGGCTCCCTTCAATATAGTCGTCAATGCTCTCCATGGGGCCAGCGGTGGGTTAACCTTGTTCGGATCGTGGGTTGAGAAGGTCCAGATGGTCGAAATCGCCCGTTGAGAGGTTGTATTGAATGCCGTTGTTGAGTCTCTTGAGTTGACGCGAGGAGAGAAGTGTAAGAGAGCTGGTTGTCGGATTGTGGTGTCGGTGGAGGAAGAGAATGGAACTCGAGGCACAGCTCAAAAAGCCGGAAGCGTTTAAAATGTTGAAATGCCATGGATACAACATGCTTTGTGACTCGAAACAACCTTACTTCACATTTATTCTTTATGCGTTTTTAGATTTTAAGGATCTTTTGACTTCGGATGACATGATGCGCTGTGTAATTTCAAGATGCTCGAGTTCCATGCCATGGTTGATGACCCAAACCATGACAGTGTTCAAGGAAACAAAATGGTGTAGGTGGCACGCTGGCTTTTTACGTTGGCATATACCGTGGCGCGAGTCCTTTGTGCAAGGTAGACCGCTGGTCGAGGGCACAACTTCAGGTCGACGGAGAGGCGCAAAAAACATGCCAGATGACGTTGTACTGAAATGCCGGAGGACGGTCTCAGGGGTGTGTTTTGTTACTTCCGTCCTTGGAAATATGTGTTCTTGGCAACCGGCGCAACACGTGGCTGTGGGTCCAAACTTCTCGGAGGTTCGGTAGGCTCGGTGGCTCCACAGCGGCCCGGATCGGGACCGGACCCGGTGTCTCATCCACCGCCCCACCACTCACAGCATCGTGGTGATCTGGGTTTCACGACCTCAGCCATGGCAATGGAATCGGCTGCGTCGATCTTCGAATGTCCCGTCGACACAATTGGATCATCCCCATGCACAGACAGCTTTGGCCGCGCCACGACATGACCCCGCATCTCTTGCATGATGGATTACCAAGCAGTCAGCCCTCACAACTCTCGGTATTGATGTTGAACCGAGCATTTCCCTAGTATCCAGGGTTTCTAAGCATCAAAATAGCAACGACGAAGTAGTTGTGTACTCAACTTCAACGACTCCATTACGCCCCTCACAGACAAGACACCTTTGTCCCGGGAAGATGCCCCTGAGCTGAGGGAGTATTAATATTTGTAATGTGGTTTCCGTTGCCAGTATGAGAGTTAGCGTGATGAGGCTTAGCAATCAACTCGGGAGTAGCCTTGCCGCGGACCAAAGAAGACGTAGGGCGTTATGGCGTCCATCCCAGTCTCCAATTGATGGGCATCGACACCTATGACCGGTTAATACAGGAAGCGAAAAAGCATAAAATGCGATCCTCCTCCCACTTAGTTTGTCCAAAGAACTCTGGCATCACCAAGAGAAGATATCACAGCTCCAGATTTACAGACTCAAGAATCACGATGACTCCCAAGTCAATCACCTGCATCGGCATCGGCAACATGGGCGCTGCTCTTGCGGGAGCCTTGCTTACTGGCAGTGCTGCCCCAACTGCGCAGTCTCCCAACCTCACTTTGTGGAACCGAACGCCCGACCGACCACAGGTTCGGGCGCTAGTGGAGCAGGGCGCAGTGCTGGAGACTAACCTGGCGACTGCGGTTGCTAACAGCGAGGTCGTGGTAATTTGCTTGCTTGATTATCCAAGCGTGATGGCAGTGTTCTCGGCTTTGGAAGGGGGACAAGGAGGTAAGATATCGAATCCTTGATGACATCGCGACCTACCAACATTCCCTCAAGCGCTAACAACATATTTCTAAGGATCACCTCTCGCTAATAAAGTCATCGTCAACCTCACCAACGGCACCGCCAGCCAAGCTCGCGCTTCATCCACCTACTTCAAGCAGGTCCTCGGCGCAGCCGCCTACTTTGATGGCGCCATCATGGTCGTTCCCCAACAGGTCGGTACGGCCGAGTCCTTCATGGTCCTCAGCGGAGAGTCGCAGGCAGGATATGACACCCTGGTCCGCGATGTCCTAACTCCCATCGGCGCCACGCTGTATCTGGGCTCCAACCCCGATGGCCCAACACCGAGAAATGATGAGGGAGAAAGCGACCCTGGCGCGGCCGCCTTGCATGATCTTGCCGCCCTCTCTGCGATGTACGGAATGTTCATCGGGGCATTCACCGGCTTCGCGCTCCTGCAGAACGGCCTGAAGAACGGACAGACCAAGGTGAGCTCAGCAGCTGGCCAGAGCAAGGAAGGGAAGGTCCCGAACGTCCAACATGCAACCGACGCTGTTACGGTTCCAGTCCTCAAATCCCTGGCGCCTCATGTGAGCTTGCTCGCTGAGCAATTGGACAGAGAGGATTGGCTGAATGATATGGGCAATTCGTTGGCCATGCAGTTGGAAGGGGTGAAAAACATTGTTCGGGCGTGTGAGGAGGAGGGGGTTGATGGTTCAGGGTTGACGGTTTTGGTGGGGTGGATGGACGCGGCAGTGAAGGAGGGATTTGGAGCTGGGAGTGTTGTATCGGTGGTGAGGCACATGTTTACAAAATGATGGATGAATGGCTTGAGATGTGAGACGTTGAAGATCTGGTCGCGTCTTCCAGTGTTTCTCTGGATGGAAATTGCCTTCATGAAGATGCCAAGCATCGGGTGTTCGGTTGTGGCGGAGAGACGCGAACAGGGATTCGCGGTCTTGCTTTTTCTCCGTTTGCCCTGGAATCCAAACAGAACCGTTTGTGGAGATCATCTGGGATGTGTGGAAATGATGTTTTCGAGTTTCTCTTGACCTTTTGTTGTCGCATTGTATTCTTTCTCTTCCCACGAATCTCAACAAGTTTCAACGCAATGTCTCAATCTCAAGTCAGGCTTTACTCGCATGCCGAGTTTGTCGCCATGCTCTCCCAACCTCCTCCGCCACGACCAGTGCCCGAGCTTGACCCTGTCAAACGGTTGGAGCAAGACAGGATTGCTCTCCAAAACGCAAAAGGCAAGGCTGCGCGTTATGACATCCTTAACAAACGTTGGGCACCCGTCTCGGCGTCCGCAAACATCGCTGCCAAGTACCAGGTAGAGATGGACAGTCTTGAAGAGAACAAGCTTTTCTGCATGTGCCGGCCGCCATTTTACAATGGCGAGCCGACTGACTCGGATGAAGAACCATCGGGATGCGACAACGGTGAGACGTGTCTTTGCCTGAAGCTCGCCGAGGAGCACCCAGATCATGTGTGGACAATCACGTACGCAGGTTGGCGCAAGCTGCAGGACCAGTTCAAACTCGCTGATCTTCGGTGTCCGGACTACTATGGCATGTACACCTTCAACGACCACAGCGCGTACGGTGTCCTCGAGGTTCTGCAAAACCTCATCCTGGACTTTGACGAGGTCGGCTACAACTGTTTTTTTCGATGGGCAATATGTGAGGCACTGGCATATTTTCTGAACTCAGGTGTTGGCTTTGAGGTGATGCAGTACGTTCCTAGGTCGCCGCTACCTAAGAATTTCCGTTGACATAATTTTTGAGAATCCACCATGAGACAGTTGATGCCACCTTTAAGCTCATCGGGCGTCTCTTCCTCACAATGCTCGCCATGTTTGAAAGACACGAGGTTCTTCTACGACATCGACAAAACCGCGGTCCTCAAAACCTTGGCCTGATCATGTCTCTCTTCATTAACTGGGCATACCAAGTGCGTAAGGGTACCAGTAACCTCCTGAGGACCAGCGCTCGTTGCGGTATTAGCCCAAAATCCTCGAAGCGATTCTGGCGCCCTCACGCTTTCGACAACCAAGTCCTGGCATACGCAAACAAGTACAACATCACGCTCCACGGGCCGTATAGGCTACAGGAGGCTATCGAGGCTCTCAATCCAAACGTCGACCTTCCAGAGGTGCCACCCCCGGACACCGACTTTGATGCTCTGAAGCAACTCGATCCATTTAGTTTCACGGCAACACTTCGCCTCTACAGGGTCAACCACAGCGGCGTCACGGCGTGGGTGGCGGGGGTTCGCAACACCTTGATTGACATTGGTGGGGACAATTTGGACATCACGACGTGGATGTCTGAGAAACGCAAGTCGCATCATTTTGACGGAAAGGATCCGATTTCCAAGAAACAGTTCCAAGCGCTGTTGAATGGAGAAGTGTTGGGAGTGAGCTCTTTCCGGGCAGGTGGCCAGGAGAGTGAGGATGAGGATGGAGAGTATGATAAGACGGGCCGCCGCATCATCATGACAAGGAGCCGAGCTAAGAAGAAGGCATCAACTCAGGAATGAGAGAGGGCTATGGAGTATGCTAGAGATGCACGACTTCTATACAAGCATTCTGGGGAGTGTGGAGGAGTAATTGATCGGGTATGTAAGGGAGATCGTTGGGTCATACAAGCCACCGTCGAAGTCTTCTTCAACCAAACCATCTCCCAACCACTTAACTCCTTTTCCTGCTCCATAACCTAGAAAGTCTTTGCAACCAACCTTCCCATCCCCTGGCCGTTTGACCTCCCCCCAGATGTCAAACGGCATCTGTGAGTTCAAAGTCTTTGTTTGCTTGTGCAAGCCAAAACCAATTACCAAGAACTGCTCCTATCCGAATGCTTGACTTGGTGCAAACGGATCTGCCCCTCGTGCAAACAGAACCGCCGAGTTCCCGCAGCAACCCCCAACCTTCCTCCTTGCATATATTTCGAGAATTGATCGCGATGTTCACGATGTTGATGTTGGCAGTTTGACTAAGACTCTACCACCCGTCTCTTCATCGAAGCAAGGATCTCGTTGCTTTTTTCCAGCTGTAACCTCACCCCACAGCGCCCAGATCATGAATCCTCGACGCGTCGCGTCGCGTCTCGCGTCTTGTTGTTGAACTCTCACACTCTCCCAAGACTAGGCGTTCATCATCTTGTTTCTCAATTTGGTCTACGAGTACGATTACGGATAGCAAAAATGCCTCCAAGGGGATCACCATTACCCAAGAGTGAGAAGAGGGAAGGCGATGAACAAGTGCGCATCAAAATGGAGGAGACGGAACAGTGCGACGTGATGCAAGTGGGCGAACAAGAACGGCACAAGAGATGGGTCTTTGTTTCAGTGAGATGTTTCACCGAGATGCGGCAGTGGCTGATTGTCGAGTCCTAGCTGGCTCAGCTCGACCGTGAGGGGTATGGCGAGGCAAGGCGCACTGCCTCAAGCACCTGCAGGATGATGCAGGGCAGACAACTTTTCCCAGCGCTTTTTCCCTTCTTATTCGTGGAGTCCGAGTTATTCAAGGCAGTGTGCCCCTTCAAGACAAGCCCACCAGCGTGTTCTGCACGAACCAAGCAACATGTCACCGCTTGTGAATTTGTGAATCTTCTCCATCGCTCGGTTCCCAAGACTGCTTTGATACACCCTACGCCTTAAGTAACAATTCGGCACGGGCAGTCTCTCAACAGACGTCCGCCTGACTGAGCAAGTCCACCTGTGGAACAGTATGGTGGCACCGCTCATTCCAGCTTCTCCGCACACGCGCTCAGGCAAGCTTTTGGAGCTGGTGCAAGGCTACGAGTTAGAAACGAAAATTATCGACAAAAAACAGTCCAGCACTACTTCTACCGTCGCGGAACAAGTGCCTCAGATCGGAAATATAAAGTTGTCGAGACATGGACTCATGTTGGGAAGATAGGTGAGAAGCGCTCGAGCAATCATGGAGCGAACGCGGCAGTCTAGCTTACTCGTCGTGATATCACAGGGTGCGGCTCTTACGGTTCCGTATGGCTCGAACAACGCAAAGACAGCACTCGCGGCGACGGCCCGTCGGTGCGTGCCGTAAAGGAGATCAAGGTTAACCCAAAGACCATGTTTATGGCCGGCCGCGAGCTTGACGCGATCTTTACCTTCTCCCATAACAAGGTAAGGCGGCATGTCCCTGTCTCAGTTGAGATGCGATGCTGACATCGAGTAGTACGAGCCGCGCTTCGTTAAAAGCTATGGATGGTTTCGCACTGCGAATGCTATTTTCATTACAATGGAATATATTGAACACGGAGATTTGCGCGCAAATCTCAAAGGCCCTCTAAAAGAGACCGAAGCGAGGACAATTGCCTGGCAGCTTTCAGAAGGCCTGAGATATATGCATGACAAGGGGTTTGTGCATCGTGACCTCAAACCTGGGGTTCGTATGGCCCATCACCTCCATTCCTCACGCGAGTACTAACTCTCTGAACAGAACATCCTTGTTGTCTCCCCGGGGCCGGATTGGCTTGTCCAGATTTCCGACTTTGGTCTGACCCGACGTCTGGACGAAAGCGATCAAAACACCATGCGGCAGGGGACGTTGGGCTATATTGCTCCGGAATTGCTCGGCCTGATTGATGGGGGCTGCTCCCCCGCAGCCGACATGTGGTCCCTGGGCTCGGTTATCTATCGAGTACTTACAGGGCGTGAGTTTCTCCGGGATGTGGGCGAGGTTCGCAAATACGTGAACGGCCAGACTACATTTCCTCTCAGCGACATTCGTGGTGTTGGTCTATCTGAAGGGGGAATCGACTTTCTGCAGAAGCTCCTGAAGGTCAATCCGGGATCCCGAATATCGGCCGCAAACGCCTTGAGACATTGCTGGCCGCAGGCTGCTGCTCAGGATACCCTGCCCATACCAGAAGGTGCCGGGCCTGAGCCTCCCTCATCGGATTCAGCGCTTATTCCAATCATGGGTCCAAAACCCGAGTCCTCGGCGCGACAAGAGGATTCAACGATTCCATCAGCAGCGTGGTCCTGGACGGACTCGAATATCCCTGCCAATCAGATGGAACCTCCTTAGGCAGGATGCACACCCACCAGAACCTTCGACCATTCCATCAGCTGCGTGGACCTGGAATAGCCTGAGCAATGCCTATGAAGGAATGGATGTCTCAAAAAATGACGACCCCCCCAATGACGCACCAGGTTTCCAAGAAACAACGAAAGAGCCAACCAAGGATACAGGCGTGGTGTGGAACAACAGGGGAGAAAAGATGGAGAAGGAGGAAGAGGGAAACTGGACGCAAGAAGCAAGGGAAAGGATGGAAAGTTGGGGCTCAGATCGGGACAAGTGGCCAATGAATCCGAACAAGAAACGGCGCCAAGGAGGAATATGGGTTTTCAACCTCGAGGACGTAGAACGTGGGCTGCTATATGGGGTCTTGAGAGAGTACCCAGATGCGATATGGGAGGGTATGTTTGCGAGAAAGGCGCTTAGGAATCTTCTGGAGGAACAGGAGATAGATGGGACTCAAGAAAGCCAGCTGGTGAACGGGGTAGAGTCGGAAGAAGAGGCAGTAGTAGTGGGTGAGGTGGAGGAGGTAAATCTTGAGCAGAACGAAGCTGAGGAGGAGGTGATCCGAGAGGTAAATGATGAGCCGGTGGAGGAGATGAATCAGGAAAGGACGGCAGGGAGGACAGACGAACTGGAGCAGCTGGAAAGGGATGTGAGCGCAGGAAGAAGAAAGGGAACTGAGAAGGAATACATTAAATTGTGGAGGAGGGTAGTAAAATGGTTGTCCCGTCCATGGGCGAAGATTGGATCGAGGTACGGGTACTTTAGGTAGGTGACTTACTCCAGGTCACGGCTGAGGTAGTGAAGGAGAGAGGATGGAGACTTGGAAACAAGCTTCATGTAAGATAGCGTTAATACCTAAAAGTTAATGAGGGCATCTGAGCATGGCTGTGAAATCATGGCGCCATCATCTCGTGCATGCCAAACGATGAACTCGGCTGACTCATAGTCAAGGAGAACTGAAGGAGCTAGGCAGGTGGCTTCCTATTGGGAGGGTCCTCGGTGTCAAAGAAGCTGACCTGATCACTAAAAGCATGAACACCGCAGAGTCTGCTTTGACACACATCTGGTGATGCTGAGGACCGAGATGCTGCCAAGACAGCGAGTTTCCAAGCCCGGGGGCTGAGCCACAAGGCTTGAACCCCGCCTCTTCGCGCTCTGGACAACCTCCAGTCGTCTACGGAGGAACTGATTGTCCGTGCTGTGGTAAATGTCCACGCCTACCCAGGTACTCGGCCCATACAGGCTGGCTATGTTACCGGGCTGTGAGCGGGAGGCGAAAGAAATCCATGCCTGATGAGTTTTACGTCTCAAGCCCAGTTTTGGCTACTGGCAGACTGAACTCTGGAGGGGTTGTTCGTCCGCCTCTCGGAGTTACCTGTGCCGGTCTTAAGCTCTAGACCTGCCGTAAAAGATGTAGCGAGGGCTTTACCTACCTGACCTCCCTCGACGCAGTCGTTTTCCGAGGTGGTGCATGCTGTGTTTCCTTATGTGGCACACCGCTCCTGCACTTCATCCCCACCTTAATCTTTCCCCATTTCAGCTTCAATTCTGACACGTTCGAGCTTCTGAAAAATTCCTAGGAAGAGTATCTATCAAATATCTGGGCTATAAGTTGTGATATCTCCCTGTGGCCGTATTCTCAGCACAAAGCCTCGCCTCTCATGCCCCAGCGGTTTCTCCTCCTACAATAACACTTCGAGAAAGATGACGGCAAGATCCGCCGAAGCCTCAACGAGCGCCCTTGGTGGGATCGGCAAACCTGCGCCATCATTTGAGCTCGAGACAGACCCCATTGACAAAACCACAGTTCAACACCACTTTTACCGTCGGGACCCACGATCCTCAAGCGGCCGGCGTAGGGTGACCGAGACTTGGGTACGAGAAACGGTGCTGAGCAGCAGCCCTTCCAGCTCAGTGTGGCTAGAAAGGTGTGACGATGTCGAGCGGCAAGGGCCGTCGCTCCGAGTTGTCAAGAAGATCATGATTGCTCCCGAGGCGAAATTCGATGGCCATCGAGAGCTCGAGGCAATCTTTGCCTTTTCTCATGACAAGGTACTTAGGTATCTATGGGAGACACGGTGCCCTACTTCCATTACAGGCTCTCGAGTTCTGTGCTGACGCGACGCAGTATGAACCGTACTTTGTCAAAGCATATGGGTGGTTCCAGATCGATGACGCCATGTTTCTTGCAATGGAATATGTCCCGTATGGGGACCTGAGGAACCTCACCGAGCCTTGCCCAGAACATCAGGCAACCAAGATTGCCAGACAGCTCCTGAGCGGTTTGAAGTACTTGCATGAGGACGGCTTTGCGCATCATGACTTGGAGCCCGAGGTTCGTTCTGACTGTGTAACATTGTTCTGAGAATGTGCGCTAAAGTCGAGCTGGCAGCACATTCTCATCGCTTCCCCGGGCCCGGATTGGCTGGTACAAATATCTGGCTTTGGGCTTGGACGACGCCTCCGCGGGGACGAAAACGACGCTAAGCATCGGACACCGTGTTATGCTGCACCAGAACTCCTCGGTATTGTGTCCGGCGGCGAACATCCATTAGCGGCGGATCTCTGGTCCCTCGGGTGCGTCGTCTATCAAGTACTCACAGGGGTGCCAGCGCTTAAGGATGTGAAGCATGTTCGGGAGTTTGTCAATGGCTCGTTCGAGTTTCCGGTTAAGCATCTACAACGGGTCGGTGTATCTGCGACAGGAACCGACTTTGTACAGCAGCTCTTGACCGTGAATCCCGAAGTCCGTCCGACCACGGCCGACGCCATAGGTCACCAGTGGCTATTGACAACACATCAGGACATCTCCGTCTCGGAAGACACCCAAGATGATGGACTTTGGACTGTGGACAAGCCGGTGAGAACGGCCTCGGAGCCAACATTGGCTCCGACTTCGGTGCGGCAGGAACAGGATTCAAAACCTTTCTCGAACCCATTCTCAATGAAACGATTGCAGAAGTGGACGTCCAAGGTCCGATTTCCAACTCGTAAAAGGTCGCACATTTCTGCGCCCAACTCGACCTCAGCGATTCCAGGCGGTAGCTCTGTGGACGCTCAGGTAACAGATATCAGCGATCAAATGAGTGTGACAGGCGTGCCTGATCGCCCAACAAGAGTCACTTGGGCGGAGCCCGAAGTGACAGTATTTGAACGGGGGGAGCCACCTAGCTCGCGGCCACCGACCCAACTCCAAGGGAAAAAACAGAGAGCCAAGTTACGGAAGCTCCGTCGACGAGACCAAGAGAATCATCAAGAATCAACGGAAAAGGAGCCGGTGTCCGGTCGGCCTGACGCTGGGCGTCACGAGAGAACTGTTGTCGAATCATCGGACGAGAACGGGACTTCTTCCTCCTCAAACGAAGAAACATTCAAGCGCTATGCGCCGGACCACTTGCCTCGTAAACAGAAGACATGGAGCTGGGCACGGTCATCCAAGCTTCTGAGGCGCAAATTCGGTCTCGGCATGAATACTTCTGATAGCTCCGATGACTCGAGTCTATCTGCCAGCGACATTAGCAGCGATTACACAGATGATGACAACACCGACTTCGACAGTGATGATAGCTCATTCTTTTTCAGCACGGACAATGACTCGGGTGACGATGCAGACGAAGATACGGATGACCATGCGGATGGTGAATCAGACGGCGAGAGTGATCGGCCTTTCTATATAGACAACGACGACTCAGATAAGGATGGTGATAGCTCCCCATCGTCCTCAAACACCGAGAGCGACACTGATAGTGGCGAATCCTTCGACCATGAAATGTTGTTTGGGGATCGCGATGACGTTCGGGCTGGTCGGGCCTGGTTCCGTGTTGGGGGCCGCTTCGAAAGACACCCAGGTTGGATGATGAACTGCTACTGGGATAAGCGGCATAAATACGATGACGAATGGAAGGAAAAGCACCAAGTCAAACTTAAGAAGACATGTCAGGAACATTGGTGTGACAGATGCAACACGCGGTGCAGGCTCCTCTGGTGCGACTGGCACGAACGATACCACCACTGGCACACGGGGCGTTATCTGGCGTGGTGTAAGAGAGACCGGAGTCATCACAACATGAACCATTACGCTCGAAGGAAGTAACGGCGGTGTTGGGTTGTGTTAAGCGGACCGCGAACCTTGTTATAGTTAAATGTTAAAGCATGTTCTATCTTCAAACATATTGAGATGATAGCACGGCTGATGAAGGGGAATGACGGCAGTATCCAGTATTTAGCATTCAACGTTTGAACAAATGTATCCCTGCTGTAGAGTGCACGTAGCGAGTTATGTTGTGTAAATCCGACAATGCTTTGGCGGTACTTACGTTACCTATGTGTCCACCGCCGGACAGTCGGTCGGGACTGATGGGGTCGCCCGGAGCCCGGTATCCACCGGACCCGATCCCGGTCCCGGTCCCGGTCCAGGCAAAAGTCCGTCCGGGCCGTCTCGGGACCCACTGAGCTGGATCCGGTGCGCCTGAACCCGGTTCTTCTGTTCGGACAATTTCCCCACCACGGCCCGCGTCTTGGCAGCTTGGCCGCCGGCCGATCCTGTTTCCTCCTGTCAATTGGTCAATTGAGTCCTCCTCCCAAGACACGGATCTCAGCTTCCCACGCTCAGTGCGGACTCTCTGCGTCACGTCCCATCGCGTCTTTTGCAATGGCAAGCCAACATCCGCGCTGATGCGGCTGTTGGACAAGATTGTGGTCAATTGATGACACCCTGGACTGCCTGATCGGGGTCGATGCAACGACCCACTCCCAGCCATGGAGGCCACCATACCCAACACATCCAAGTTCCCAAGCGAGATCCTCGCCATCCAATTTTGCGGGAAATTAGCAGGCAGGGGTTGGCGTCGCGGTCAACGGATCGGTGTTGCTGCTCACAGTCCAAACCATGCAAAGAAAGCCGAGAGCCTCCAAGAGCTCGGCTTTTTGCTCTCTCTCCTCCACCACCTCCACCACTGTGTTCTGGCCTACCTTCACTCCGACTGCGCGTCAGAGCACCACGCGCACGACGTTGTGAAGCTAAGAAATCGTCCGAGGAGAGATCGACGATACGCATCCCGGAGACGGTCACATCGGGACACGCACTACGCACTTCAACCTTCGGCCTCCCGATCCCTTCGACCCGTTTCACCGCCGACGGCGAACGAGATGGCCCCCAGACTTTGAACGTGCGTCTGCTTGCTGCTCGCTGCCGCTGTCGTTCATGACAAAACCATGGACCAATCCTCACGCAGGGGATCCTCGTCCCAGCATCATCATCATCACCAACCCCACCCCAGCATCAGCGACACCACCACGAGTAATGACCCCGAACTGAGCCCGCGCGTGCGCTTCGCCGAGGGCGAGCCACAAACCAGCTACCAAATCCTGCGGCCACCAGCGCCGTCCTCCAACGCCGACTCGAGCGTGGGAACCGGGACGATTATCACCCGCTCCGAGAACCGCAGTTCGCTGGGGCCGTCCATCTACTGGGACGACAGGTTATCCGTGAGGGACATTGAGAGGGAGAGCGACGCCAATTTAGTCGGGTATACCTTCTACCGCGAGCCGACACCACCACCCGGACCACCGCCGGCGCCGCTACAAGCGGCAGATGATTTCTCGGAGAAGAGATCCGATTATGGATCACCTTCGGCGGCAGGAGGATTAGCGGTGCCGGGAGTAGGGGGTTCTGTCCTCGGGAGCGGGAGCGGAGGAGGAGGGGGAGGAGGCGCAAGTGATCGTGACTTCAGCAGCGTGGGACCGACGGATCCGAACGAGGCAGGGTTGGTGAGCGGGACGGAGCCCGGTCGTCTATCTCCGCGGACGATGAAGATATTGCTTTGGGTGGCGGTGGTGTTTGGTGTCTTGGTCATTGTTGGCATTTGCGTGGGTGTTGGAGTTGGTTTCACCGTCGGGGTGTCGAAAGCCCAGTCCACACCGACCAATGCGACAACCAGGTATGTTTTGCGCCAGGGAAGTTATTGAAGAGGACTCGTTTCAGCTCACCATCTTCACAGCTCAACACCAACCGGGGAAACCGACCTGGGATCCAATCCAATCAACGACGTGACAGACATGCCTGGCACGCGTACAGCTGCACCTGACAGCACAAGCACTGCTGCCACAACTGCAATGCCCACATCTAACCGGCCGATATACAACTCGGATTGCCCCGCCCTCAACAACACGGTTTACTACGTCCCCGGCTCGACGAAGACCTTCCGCCGCTATTGCGGCATCGACTACAGCGCCGGTAACGACGGTGCCACCGAGCTGGCCTATGCATGGTATGTGCCTCTCTTTCCCTGCACCCACCCGCCGGCTGAGGCACCTATTTGGGCCATCAACCTCGGAGGTAGATCCGAGACAAACAAGCTGCAATTGGTCGCCGTCGAGCATGCTTCCCCATGTTTCACAAACCATCCAGCCAGCAACCGGCCATCGCCGAGGGATCGATCGGACATTGGGGCAGCGAACGCTAACTACGCATATCGTGCAGGACGACCAGCATGGCCGAATGCATGCATACATGTGCCTCTTTCAACGAGTGCACGGCTTGCGCATGGGGATATATCGAAGGCGACGAGGGGGAGAAGCACCGCTGCTATATGAAGAAGGATCTGACCAAGTCGTCCAAGGCGGCGAGTGACTGGTGTTTTGCTGTTCTAGAGACTACGTAAACGTTACAATACTACATTTTAAACGTGTGAGATGGGCGGCAGACTTATTCGGATTAGAGATACCCTTGGTTGTTTTGGCATGATACACAAGTACGTACTAGCAGTTTGCTTGATAATACGACATATTGGACATGATTATACTACATGATTCATGACCGCCTCGGGGTCTTGTACTACGTGGTTCATGACCGTCTTGGTGTCTTGCTCATGCTGGGGTCTTGCATGCTGAGTCTGGGAGTTGGAAGAGCGGTGTCATCTTCATGTCCGGACCCAGAGGGAAATGTTTTGGGGTCCAGAGGGCGGGAGTCACACAAAAGCCTAGCCCTGGCGGGCCGACTCTCACTTGTTTGGCGGCTAAAATTGTCAAAAACGGCAACAATCTCCCAAACACCGACGGTTATCGCAAGTCTCTTCCCGTCTAGACAGTACCTTTGATCTCGCGTCCCTGGGCTGCCTCCATAGCTCAAGTGTTCTGGACAGAACTTGGATGAAGAGGTCTGGACTTAGGTTGGAACTCTCGTGGCTGACCGAGAAGACGGAGTGACGTCACTTCACGTTCAACTCCTTGTGTGGCTGTCTGTCAAGCATCAAACATCACAACAACTCTGTACTGTTGAAAATGGTCAAACAGCCTTGAATTTACGCCCTCCAAGATTTCAGCACTTTTTTCAAGCCATCGACTTCATGCGGTGTTGTTCTCATCTAGTTGTCAACACTCCACTGTTGCTTGATTTGGCCGCTTCGACCTCGGGATGAGCTGCGAATGTGATACAGACCAGGATCACGAAGGTTTCTGACATCGTTACACAAGCCGTACAGCCCCCCTTGGAGCCACTTTGTGCCATAGGTACCTGGTAGATTATAGCACCATTTCCATCACCGCTCAACCAAGCGGCTGTTGAGTTGTGAGTGGTGAAGTGGCATGCTCCCTCTGGATGCACAACATCGCGGCCATCGCGGGAGTTCCCAGTCGGTGATCATCTGAGCCTCATCAGCTTCAAACTTGTAGTAAACAAACACATATCCCATTCCCGATATGTGTTTGCTGCAGCATAGTTGCAGCTGTCGTCGGTGACCGAAGCAGATTAGGAAATAGGGATTAAGCTCTCGTCGAGTGCAGCTTGCATATGCAGATCCCGGCTGATTGGCTCCGGGCGCCGCCATCAAACCACTGCCCCATCGCAGAGCGCTGCATTTTCCAGGCTTGCACAGAATTCCATCAGGTAATCTCTGGGCTCCAATCTAGATCACGGTTGTTTGCCTCTTCCCGCCCGAAGTGTCTAGAATTCAGTCTGGCCAAAGATCGGAGTTTGTTGATGATGCTTTGCATAGGGGCTGGCTCCCTCAGTTTGGGTGGAGAGAACTCGAGGTTGATGTTCAACATAATGACATAACTTTTGACTTGGTGACTCTTGCCGATGATGACTTGGGTGGTTTGTGTAACGGCTGGTCGTCTTGCTTCTAGACCAGTCCGAGTTGCGTCGATTCATTCAATTCAGGCACCAGTAGACTTGGAATCACACAACAGCGAGATACCTTAGGTTTTGTCACTCCCCGAAGAATGAATCAACTCTGACGGGACGCTACGATGTCCTATCTTGTCCCTTTCAAACTCTCTATGTGACTTATCCCCAATTCTGAAATCCAAGAGGCGATGTCGGATTGTTTCGGATTGTTTTCGCATCCGCATCACCGACTGTGTTACCCAAATTTTCGGTGCTTGTCAAATGTCATCATCAGTCCGCCCTCAGTCGGGCAGATAGGTACATACTCCGCAATAGTAGCAAAGCCATCCTCTGTCGGCGGCTTATCTTCTCTCGCCATCCGTCCCGTGATCCCTGTGATGGGTTTGGAGATTGGAATGCCCCAACCAAGATCTCCGTGATAATCCATCCCCCGCCATGGCGTTCTGCACACCGGAGTCGCCGTGCCGGGTGCATGGGCCAGAACCCCGCCCCATATCCACGGCTTCGGGCTCCAGCGGCATGCGTGTGGCCGTTGAAGAGGCGAACGCCACCGAGGCTGGAAACCCCATACATGGTATCTGACACACATCCAAGCCAAGTGTCGATCACGCCCTTGCTGCCCCGCGTTGCCGGCGCCCTCCCGGAGCCACTTTGGGGGAAGGGGGGAGGGGGGACGGTCCGCCCTATTGAATCTCCCGAAAACTAACCGCGGCTCGCAGCAGCGCAGGACGGGCTGGTGAGTACTTTCGAGGTGACAATTGCAGCCTCAGCCCGGTCCAGAGCTCGACCGCCGTCAGCAGTCCATCCGGTTTGGGATGCACGCGCCCAGCTGAAGCGGCGGTCGACACGTCGACCCCGCCAATCACCGCGACGCGGCTACTTGCTCCGCCACACCTCACCCCTCCAAACTCACTCCCCCTCCAGTGCCTCCAACTCAATGGCTCCATGAACGATGGCGGGGTGGAGTGGCTTGCGGGAGATGTGCTGCTACTGCTGCGGTGCTCTGTCACGTTACGTTTACTGGCGGGCCCACCGCTATTCCTTTGGAGGGATCAACCTAGAGGGGCCGTAGGGCTGAAGTGGAGGGTTGCGATGGGTTCCTACCAACTGGTGGGTTGCCGATGATGCAACCCGAGAGCTTGCTTTGATAACCAGGACCCGGTAATCCGGCCATGGGGATACAAAGCACCATGGGCCCGCGCAGATGCTCCGCCGTGGGACTCGAGAGTGTGTTCATTCCTTCGTCAGATCCACGGGTGGATATATATCCCTGACTGTTGTCCAAAGAGTTGGTGTTTATAGTTTCAGGGGTTCTTGACTTTCACGTCTTGGCTCCTTCCACATACCAACCACTCAAAGTCCTCCTTACCATCCATCAGGAACGATGTCTCAAAGTCTTCTTGCCCTACCCGCACAGGGAGCGTTCGACATGATGCCTGGAGCATCAGGGGCAAACGTGTACTACTCACCCAGTCCCAGCCCAGTCTCGAGTCAACAACCAAAGGTCCGGCAGGTCTGGACCCCTGAGGAAGACCGGCTTTTGAGGGAGGCGGTAGCGAAAGGCAAGTTGATGACCTTCTACCCCATGATGACCATCAGGTGAAATTAACTGTCATCAATCCAGAGACGCCAAAGTATGGCCCCATCAGCTGGCACAAGGTCGCGGCGCATCTCCCGGGAAGGAATAACAAGGACTGCCGCAAGCGGTGGCACTACAGCATTGCAAGCACGATTCGCAAGGGCACCTGGACACGAGAGGAGGACGAGAAGCTGCGAGAGGCGGTTGAGCAGTACGGCGCGCGCTGGAGTAAGATCGCCGAGGCCGTCGGCACCCGCAACGGCGACCAATGCTGGAAGAGATGGTATGACTGTCTCGACCCGAGGATCGATAAGAGTCCCTGGACGCCGGAGGATGTAAGTTTCTCCCCAGTAAAACAAGTCCCCCATTTCCGCGAGCTTCTTTGCTGACTCATCCCCCTCCCTCCCAGGACGCAAAACTCCTCCACCTCGTCTCCATTCACGGCCGGAACTGGAGCGAGATCGTGCACAAGCACTTCCCCAACCGCACCTCTTTGGCGGCCAAAAACCGCTACAGCATCTTGCGGCGCAGGCATGAGTCTCAAACCAACCCCAGCCCGAAACCTTCCCGCTCCTCCTCTCTTCGCCACTCCAGCAGATCCAGACCAACCACAACAACCTCCCCTCCTTCCCCGGCCCCGACAGCCCTGGGCGGCTCCTCCAGCCCGTATCTCCACGTCCCGTCCGCCTCCACCTCCGTCGGTACTCCCTCGCCTCTGTCAACGCCGGAGCCACCGGAATTCCTCACCACCGCTGGCTCTGTGGCTGCCGATATGGCCACCCAGGAGCCGTGGATGACAGCACTCGATATTGATGACCTCCTGAACGCTGGGAGCAGCAGCAACGGCGGTAGCCTGGTAGTAGACGGCTGGTCGCCGTCACCTGCAGCAACTGAAGCCATGTCGGCCACGCCGAGTCCGTACATGGGGCAGCATCACGAATTTGACTTCCAGGAGGCGGAATTTGGTGGTGCTGGTAGTGGTGGACCAGCAGCAGCGGATTCCTGGACAACCGCACCTGTGCAGAGCATCCAAAAAGGCCACTTTGGGAGCAGCAGTGGCGCGAATTACAACCTTGTCGGTGGTGCTGCTGGTTCTTCGGATCCGTTGCAGGCGAGTTTCCAGGAGTATGACTACCATTCTTCACAATCGCAAGAGCACGTCATGGACGAGTACTACGCTTATTCACATCAGGTGCCCAGGTTGGATGTGCATGATGTGAGCGCCAGTGGAATGATGGGCGGATGCCAAGGGGTTCCGGTTTGGCAGACAGACAGGCCGGTTGGCGGTTGGTGACTCTGGTCCCAGCAAGCGGGTTTGTCTTGGCTGGCGTTGTGGGCCTTCATACGCTGTCTCTGTCCTCTCTCGTATTGTTTACTATCCACTCCTCTCTGTTGCTGTTTATGGCTGGGCAAGGATACATGAAGGGCGGGATCCGGACGAGTTTGTCATGCAAGGTTGTATTCATGCAATGATGGGAGGTCGGTTGGGAGATTGTTTTCATGAGATATACCACCTGGGAACACATCATCATCACACTAGCATGAAGACGACATGGCGATTATTCTAATACTTGAATATTCAAGCCAACCTTGCTGACAAGTTCCTGATAGAACTCAACTACAGTTACGAAAACATTGCAATCTTCATATCGTGAAACTCATCTATCAAATACTACCTCCATGAGAAGAGAAGAAAGAAGTAAGCGGAGAAGACGAAAAGAAAATAAGAGCCAGACAACGCGATACAACTTCCGAAAAGAGGCTACCAAACGGATGATGACCCGACCCAGTAGCACCCCAACATCAATACCCACTACCCACTACCCACTACCCCCACGGAACCGCCTTGCATCACTGCCAAGCCTCTCCCGTCAACCAAGCCATCTTCTCCATCCTCCCAGCCTTGATGTTCTTGGGGCCATCGCGGAACCGGCTTTCCTTGTACTTGATGGCAAGACAGGCATCGCAACGGTGGGCCTTGTTTGGCCGGCCGACGCGGCCGAAGTCAATCTTCCCACAGTACTTATGGGGGACCTGATCGGTCCATTCTGTGCGAGCCCGGGCGGGGGCTTATGATTAACGGGATGGAATAATAACACCGTTTGTTTTGTGGAAACAGGGTGATTGTGACTAAACTTTGGGGGAGTTATGCTGTTGCTGGTTGTGTGGGGAGATGGACGAAACTGCTGCTGCTGATGATGACGATAAGGGTGTTCAACTCACGAATGGGGGTCCGAGACGTGGTGCTCGGGTTCTTGGGGTATGAACGGCCCATCGGAATGGATTGAAAATGTTCTCGAGCAGGCTAAAGCTGGTTTAGCGGAGTCTTCAGCGCAGTCGCGCGTGGACGGGCGGATGTACATACGTCAAAAGGGGCGAAGCGCAGTCAATGTCCCTCAGGAGCGCGCGACTTGGTAGGACTCTATTATCGAACCCGAAGCAAGGCTTGGTTGCTTAAGGATCTTGCATCGTGGCGCTCACCATCGAGGCAAGCGGTCCAGAACAAAACGAGGGATGGGTTGAAGGATGCAAGTAGGAACTCCGTCCTCTGGTGGTTTGAGAGTTGTGTCATCCAGAAACAAGGACGTGTCGCCCCTCGGCTCAGACCATTCACAGCTCAATGTACAGTGTTAAGGCACTTACAGTACCTTATGCACTGTAATGAATGCCCAACCCTGCCCAGCAAGATGTGGGCCACCCTGCTCGGGTCTGGCCCCACTCACCCCGGACTCCGCTCAGCCCTATGGCCCGCCGCGGCGGAGCAGGTCCATGCATTAGATCCCTGCTTGACTCCAACAGACAGCGACATAACATCAAGGACTTGAAGATTCCGTCAGCGTTCAAGTGTTATTCTTACACCCTGATATAGGTAACAAGAGGCGCAGAGTCGCACAACCCCACTCATTTCCACTACAATGACAAGAGCACACAAATGTCACAGTATCACAGGCAAGACGCGAGACATTGGGGGAAAGAGCGCCTCTCTGGGGAATACATCCCCAGAGACACTGCCTTTGACCTATTAATCTATTTACAATCTTTCTAGATCACACATCATATCTTGCTGCATCCTTCACCCATCGTTACCAGCTTGCCCAAAGACCACACAGCCGTTTGTCCTAAATCTGCCAGCTCAATCGCCCATAGGCCGGGTACACCTGGCTTCCTCGTCTGCTTGCCGTGAAGGAGCCTTGGTCAAGAGGGTACCCCAATGCTGACAGTACAAGACTTGTATCCTCGTAGTGATGTGACAATGCTGGTATCAGATGCGTCTTAACGTGGTGACCGCCCTGTTGCCGTGCTGCTGCGATCGTGCCGGTGTCACTGCTGTATGCAATCTGATTTGGCGGTGACAGCAGCCTTTCTCGACCGTTGCATGCCCACCTCCCACCCACGGCGACGAGCCACCAGGACTCAATTCCAATCAGTCCTGGTGGCATTGGCGTTCTCGATCTTGTGATGGTTTCGAAGTCTTTGCTGTGTACCTGCAATCTTTCTCACCCCCGCCATCGCTGCCCGTGGTGTTCAATCTGGTTTTGGCAATGACGACAGCAGCTCTTCAGATTGCAGCGTGCCCGCCACACCCACCCACAGCAATCTGACCCACCACCACTTGTCCAGCCTTGCTCTGCAGACGTCCCGTTGAGTAGGCCTGCAGTGATGTTGGACAACGGGAACAACTAACTCTCCAGGAGATCATTGGTGTACCTCCCTCCGTCTTCAACTGAAAGAGAAGACGGGAGCTAGCGCCCCTTCTGGTCCTCCTCAGCATCCTCGATCCGCGACGGGTCCCGAGGGCGAAGGCGCGGAGGCAGGCGAATCTGTCTCCCCTGGTAAAAGATGGTGTTAGAGCCGGGAGAGACAGGGGCAGACGAGGAATAAAGGGTGCCATCGTCTTTGTTGTTGTTACTGCTGCTGGCGCTGGGCCCGGCAGGGACGGCAGGGATGGCAGCGGCAGAGGCGTCACCCTCTGGGAAGGTCTGCGTGCGCCTCCCAATGGCTCCTGCCGTGGAGGAAACTTCCAGACACGCGGCCCGCCGATCGAGCGCATCTGCCAGGAGAGTCGCAGTGTAAGACTAAAACAAGATTTTATTAGTAAACGATTGCAGAATGTTACTACGAACAGTGCATGCAAATGATTGAGTCAAGTGGGAATGAGCCAAGTGCGACACATGCACGGTAAATGATGAAAGACATCAGAAAACACCAAGCAAGACTCGCATGCGAAACCACTCATCCACAACACAGAAGTGGGTACCGGGCACCTACAGGAGGCGGCCCCGTAGGGCTCGGGGGCTGATACGGAGGCGGCGGCTCTTCATATCTCTCGTACCGCGGCAAAGGCTCCTGGTGGTAAGAAAAGTTCCAGCGGATAGCGTAACCGGCGACCCTTCCATCCGGGGTGAACGAGTTGGCCACGCCGTGTAGGATGATGGAGCAGCGCAAAATCTCGCCTTCGACTTCGACAGTGGACTCGATAAGGGTTGGGCCAACCTCGAAAGGCCGTGGGAGGTCCAGATTTCGCGGGAGCAGCGCGGTAAACAGCCGCTCGGCAAACAGCCGCTCAGTAAGTGTAACGCCAGGCATTGTCGTTATGTGACGTTTGTTGATTGTTTCTTATCCCAGGGGTTGAGCAAGGAAAAGAGGCGTGAAGAGGTTTTGGTCTCGAATCTTCAAATTGTTAGTGTTATGAAATTTTTCTTCTCTGGAAAGGAAAACTTAAGAAGGACATTCGAGGGATCTGACTGGGAGGGTCACCCGTTATATACCTGCCTTAACCTGCGAGCCCCCTTTGACTCAACCCTCGCCCGCCACAACCTGAGTCACTATTCGTGAGTCTATGGCTGGAGAGTGACGTCTGGAGAAATGAAAGCAGACATGCAGAGCGTTAGATGAGCCTTGTGGCGACTGGGACAGACTTCGCAGAGTCGACGATGATGTCAACAATGGAATACAGACACTCGCAGTAACGCGATCAGACACAAAAGAATCAGATAAAGTCGCTGAGACTCGAATAGGGGTATCGAGGTAATTCGTGTCGAACTCAAGAACTCAACACCAAAGAGAAATGTACCCAGGAGGTGTCGAGATCTTGGAACCAAGTTAGCAGGAAGCTCAGCGGCAGTCGGGTGTAGGAAAAGTGTACATACCACTGTGATGTCAGCGAGATGGGACGAATGCCATTTAAGGTGCCCACTGGACAGTCGTGGTACAACTATCGATGTCCAATTCTTGGTCGAGCGTGAGCTTCCCGTCTCTGGTCTGACTGTGATGATTTGATTGACGAACTAACAAGAGGGAAACTGAGTATCCGGCATAATTGTTGTTGAATGCAGTGAGAACGTCATCGAGATGTTGCACTTCGCCAGCCAGGGGAAGTAAGCAATGTAGAACGGGCAAGGATAATGATACACGTCAACGCTTTGTCCATTGGAAATGCCCGTGGATGTTAAACCTTAACCAAATCGTAAATTCCAAACATGCTACCAACAATTGCTGCCCCTGGGTATCTACATTACCAACCTAAACCATGACAACGGAATGTCAAGTTACTCCTCGCTCAGGTCCGTTGCTGTCGAGACGGACCCACCCCACATTCCCACTCCTCACTCAACTTCTGAAGCTCTGGATCCAATGTCTCACTCTGCACCACCATTAACCTCATCACCTTCCCCTTCAACAACAATCACAACATAGCGACGAGAATTGGCATCCGAAAATGCCGGTGGCTCATCCTCCTCTTCAGTCACATGCACGGCATGGTTGTTTGTGCTGTCAACAACCATCTGCGCTGTGCCATCGAGGGCGTTGATGGCAACGACGTGGTGCCGGTGTTTGGCCAACAACTCGGGAGGCGCAGCACCTTCGGGGAAGACGACAACGCGCCGTTTTTGCCTGGCCGTCTCGACGCCGGTGGCTGTGTCTCGTTCCTCGTCAATAACGTAGAGACTGCCGGCGGCAAGCAGAGGATCGGTGGCTGGTGCATGTGGCGCTTCCCGCATGACATATCGTCTTTCGGCGCTGGACTTGGTCGTGGTGTCGCTAGCCTCGGAACGCCTGCGGCCGCCGTTTCGAGGCGGAGGTACTGGAGTCTCAAGTGCAGCCTGGAATCGGACCGAAGAGCCCGAGGAGTCTATGCTGCCAGCGGCCGTCGTCGCAATCGAGAAGTTGTCGACACTGAAGTGTCGGCGGTTAGGACGACTCTTGGAGCACTGATCGGTGCGTGTGTGCGGAGAGACTTCGTCCGAGTCACGTCGTTGAGCATGATAGCCCTCAGGTTTGCTGTGGTAAATATCGGTAGACGCGACGCATGCTGAACGGCTGTTCGTGATCAGAGGGGCTGATTCCTCATCCAGGGTCCTAGAGTTGACAAAGCTGGACCTCGTCTCGGCGTAGGGCTTCCCAATCCAGCCCTGCAGGAACAAGAGGGAGAGCACACCAGAACCAGCTGCAACAACGGCCATCGATTGGGCCATGGCGTTCCAACCCCAAAGCCAACTGACAGCACCGGCGAGAAGAGGGCCAGCGAGGGTTCCCCAAGCGCTGGCAGAAGTAGGAAGAACAGCTGCATGAGCCGTGGAGCTCCAGGACTGGGCAGACGAGGAGCTTGTGGCAGCGGACAGTTCCCTCAGGAGCGGTTCCGCACTAAGACCGGCGGCCACCGAGATGATACCAAGGACAAGGAAGAAACACTGATGTGAGGGATCCTGCTTTACAGATGCCTGACCAAGGGCCAAAAACGCAGGCACCAAAGCGATGAAGCCGGTTGTCACCAGGAAGCGGATAGACTTTGGCGCCCGTGAAGCCAAGGCGCCGGAAAGGGGCCCGGTAACAACAGCAGGCGCAGAGAGTGGAACGAAACTAAACGCGCTGGACCAGACGGACCAGTGGAGATGCGTCTGTGTAAAGTGTGGAAGGACGCTGTGCAAGGCAGAGACAAGTAAGCCAAGGACGAGGTATCCGCTCCATGCAAGCAAGGCACGGGGACCACAATGGACAGTGTCAGCGACAGAGGGTGGATGCTGAGCTGATCTCGGCTCGGGGGCTGTTGGGGACAGGGAGCGCGGGGATCGGTCGTCAGAGTGAGACCCGTGAGCAGACAGGGTACCATAGCTGGCAGGGGAGGATTCCGAATCGAGAAGTGCAGTACGTTCCTCTGGGGTTCCTGCAATGGGAGACGGGGCAAGGCTGGCCGCCAGGATGCTGAACAGCATGTTCAAGGCGATGAGGCCGTATGCGGCGTAAAAGATCCAATCCTGGCCATAGTACTCGTGCAGCGCTCCGGTCATGACAGGACCCGTAGTCATGGCTACGTTTTGGAGGAAGGAGGGTGAAATCCAGGCCGGAAGAGCGCTGGACGTGGCAGCGAAGATACCCGAAGATGCGGCCACGACAGCTGCGGCGCCGAATCCATGGACAACTCGTGCAAGAATCCACAGCCACAGGTTATCTGAGAACTGTAGCAGGGCAAAAGCGGTGGCGGCGGCGGCAAGACCGGCAATCAGCACGATGCAAGCACTCAGGCCCTGCCGAGTAAGGAGGGGCATCAAGGCTGAATGAAGGGCGTAGGGGTTAGTTCGTGAGCAACCTCTTGCTGTTTTACAGGCTAGGGGAGGACTTACGAGACAAGACTGCAAAAGCGCCGCCATAAGCAGAAACCAGGACGGACGTCCATATTTGCACCTGAGAGCGAGGGACCTGGGCTCGGGTGTCGAGGATGGTTGGAAGGATGGGGAAAATAAGACCCGAGAGAAGCACATCCTGAAATTGAACTCATGATCAGTGCTTCACTCTCATCACAGTCGTCACGTCTGATGCAGGGCCTCACTCACGGTGAAAGCAGCCAGTTTTGCAACTACAACCAGAAATGGGGCAGCCGCAGGCCGTGAGGTGATGGTGTGGTGGTCATCACGGTCGTGTTCTTGACGCGTCGAGTTCTGTCCCCGCATTTGTTCCGAGTCCGATGACGAGCTTTGAACACGGCCAGCCGGGCCAGAATCCCCGTCCATTCCCTCAAATCCGGAACCAAATTAAGATTCAAAAATGGACAACGTCGACTTGTGTTCTGCAAGTCGCAGACATGGCTGGGAAGAAGAGAGGGGGGAGATCACAACCAAGGTGTCCCAGGCGGTGGTGTTATCGTTTTTTGTTTTCATGGAAGGTCACACTGCCAAAGTCTCCAGCGCCCGGTCACGGGCACCTCGCCATCTCTGTGGGGCATTGTCCAATCGCGAGACGCCGTCCCCCGCTTTTTGGGTCGATCTGCTCCAACTGATCCACTGAAAGCTCTGGGGACGATGGGCCTGATTGGGGGAAAACGGCCGCCAAGTTCTCGCACATCTTTCGGCTGCCAGCCCCGTCGGTTGCACCGTCACACCAAGAGAGTGGGTGGGTTCATGCGAGTTTCACACGGGCTCAGTACAAGCAACCGACATACTTACCAACATGCATCCAACGCGGAGTGAATATTGTTCAAAGTTGGCGGCTATGCGGAATGCAATTTCATCTTGCATGTTGCGTCTCACAGTCGCAGATTGAGCGTCGTTGTGTCCGCTCTACAGACATGAGCTCATTTACCTAATACCTAATACTTCGTTCAACGCCCGTCTTCATCCCTCGCTTCGCTTGCTTGAAAGGCCGAGCCTCACTCGCTCAGCCACGATAAGACGCAACATGCAGCTCGCCCGTCCTGGCATCGGGCCGGCCGGCCGGTCACCAACCTCTAAGACGGTGCTCCGCAATCATGATCTCGGCCGCCCGCTCGGCAATGCCGTACACCGCCGTCTGCGGGTGCGCCGAGAGCTGCACCGGAATGATGCTCGCGTCCACCACCTTCAGGTTCGTCGTCCCATACACAGTCAGCTTCGCATCCACCACCCCGCCATCCCGCCGCGGCCGCATCGCTGCCGTTCCCGTCGGATGGTAAATGGTCTCCGTCACGTTGCGGATATACGCCTGCCAGTCCTCGTCCGTCTGGACCGCCTCGCCTGGTTCGTACTCAACCTCCCAGTACTCCCGGAACCCCGGGGCATGTGCCAGTCGTCGGCAGAACTTGAGCAGTGCCACGAGCCCCGCGGCATCGTATTTGTTGCTCACGAGCCCCGGATCCAGCACCGGCGGCTTCCCCACCGGGTCCGTTGGGTCCACATGCACGCTACCCCGGCTAAGCGGGTGCTGGATGCCGGCGAGAAGACTGAAGAATCCCCGCCCGTAGAGCCTCGAGGTCGGGGCCGGGTACCCCTTGGGCCCGACGTAGCGGCCCGAGTATATCACCTCAACCTGCGGCACACGCCTGTCGTCGAGCAGCTCTAGCTGCTTTTTCAGCTCATACTTGTTGATCTCCGGGGCGCTGTCCACCACCTCCTTGGCCAGCCGAGTCAGCTCACCATACACCGTGCGCGACTCGACAGCCCCGGACCAGTCAGTAAAGATGTAGTTGGCGCCAACATCATCGAAGAAGCCAGGCTCGCCGCGCAGCCTCTTGGCCCACTCCTCCGCCCTGAAGGTCTCGTTCACCTGCAGCAAATCGCCAGATACCTGGCCCTCCTTCAGCGCGAACGCGATGTGCACACGCGGATGCTCCTGGTAGTTCTCACCCACGCCGGGCAGGTCGACCAGCGTTGTGATTCCCGCCGAGCGCAGCACCTCGCGCTTTCCAATACCTGAGAGTTCCAACAACACGGGGCTGCCGATAGCGCCTGCACTGAGCACCACCCCTTTGTGTGCAGTAAGAATGGTGCCGTTGCGCAAGGTGATGCCGGTCGCTGTGTACGGAGCGTTCCGATCCCCGTCTTGAGGTTTGGCGAGGTTGACCTTGGCAACCGGCGTGTCGGTGAGAACTTCGAGGTTGCGCCCGGCCAACGGCAGGTAGGCGTTGGCGCTGTACGAGCGGTTGTACGGCACGGGGTCGATGTTGCTGGGCTGCACCATGACGCCGATGGGATTCCCCTGGAGGGAGTCGTGATTGTTCGGCAGATAGGAGAAGTGCCTGGCCACGGCAGGGACGAAGGCCTTCTGGTGCTCTGTCATGAACCGGCTGATGACGGCCTTGATGGGGCCATGGGTTCCTGAGCCGGGCGGCCCATTAACATACGTCTCGGCCTTCTCCATAGCGGCTGACAAGGCCTTCCAGTTCCATCCTGGGTTGCCCAAGGACTCCCACGCGTCATACTCAGCAGCCGATGCCCGGTTCCATGCGAGGAGGTTGACGGCCGACGATCCTCCTAGCACGCGTCCCCGCGGGATGAAGAGAGAGCGGTTGTTGAGGCCGCGCTGTGGTTGTGTGGTGAAAGCCCAGTCCAGCGGCCCGCCCAAGACGGTTCCTTTGAGACCAGGGACATTGATGCCGTCGTGATCCAGCGCTGCAGGGCCAGCCTCGACAACGAGGATCTGTGATGTCCTGAGGCCGTGACTAAGTCTGGTTGCCAGCGCGAGTCCAGCGGTGCCGCCGCCGACGATGATCTGCCGACATACAGGCGGTTAGTGTATGCTCTTCTCATGGCATACGTTTTCTCGGGGTAAGCTCACATAGTCATATTCCCTTGTGCGGGGAGGTCTCTCGTGGCCTGTATCGTTGGCCAGCACAACTGCTGCGAGCAAGGCAACAGAGCTTACAATAGCGCGTAACATCTTGATCATTGAAGTCTTCGGGGGGAGGCTAGTTTCGGCTTCGCAACGGTCGAATGTCCCGGAGTCTCCTCCGTCTTCATACGAGAGGTCGGCGTTGTTTATACCAATTTCTACCTCACCGTTCCAAATCTTGGTCAAATCTGATCCGGCCCCCAATGCATGCTGTGACTACGACCCAGTCTACAGTGTACAGTAGCATTCAAGCCAAGCGAAAGGCAGGATAGCTGTTTGTACGAGCGGCACAGCGGCGCACCATATTCCGGACCCGGTTGACAGCAACTACCCCATGGGCCGTCTCTGGATATTCCTCGACATCTTTAGCACCTGTTAAGCCGTCCCCTGCAGGGACAAGGCGGCATGTTTCGTGGTTCTCGAATTAGAGTGACCGCCCCTCAGCGACAAATCTGGAACCTGGCCTTGGCTTTTTTTTGAGCCAGAAAATCCGGTTGTAGAACACAACTTCAGCCAGGCCTTTTTGGCCGGGTTGACAATAAGGCTGGTTGTACCAGTCTTCATGATTGAACTTTATGCACCAGTTTGCTCCCTATTGCCAAAGTTGTTCTGGATCGTGTGCGACTTTGTCTAGACTTAGCGTCGTGTTGATTCTACCCCAGTGGCTTTGAGCTTAGCATATTCCTCTCATCTTGTACGTACCACAGCATGATTTGGAACGCCGCTCCGTTCTGTTTCGGATTATCCATGAAGTATCTTGAGCACATTCATAGGCTCAAAAACACAACCACCACCGGTTAAGGAGAAGCATCTCTGCACCTCTACCATAACCCCATTCTTGTTCCAGGCCACTCTGGCAGAAAGCACCCGCACAGGCAGTAGCTCATCCCAATGTTTTGGTTTCCGATCTGTTTTCTGCCTTCAGTCAAGGCATTCATCCTCCAACCGTAAGTTTCACGTTCGCCCTCACCACGTCACCTCCAAGCCCAAGCAAGCAAGCTCACAAGTTTTCCCACCTGACCTAACTATGAACGCTACGGGCTGCCATAGTACGGGCGCAAGCTACGTAAACAGTAAGTAAACACGCCTGAAGACCCCCACCCAGCCTGGAACCTGGAATCATCATCAGCCCCGCACATCAAATTGTCCTCGGCAAACCAAGAACAGCACAGCAGGGCCTCAGAGGGGTCGGCTGCACCTTGAAGGCCCTAAGCCGCAGCCCTACCCTCAGCCCAGAAACAAACAGCACATCCACAAGCAGCCCTCTCTCTCTCTCTCTCTCTCTCTAGAGACATAGTATTCTAG
>NW_027191431.1:920247-931697 GCF_041956435.1 Mycothermus thermophilus
TAACGACCGCCAGCCCTACCCCTCCACGCCCACGAAACAAAACAAGACACATCCACCAACGACAGCCTCCTCTCTCTCTCTCTCTCTCTCTAGAGACATAGATTCATTGGCCACTCATCGTGTCTGTTTCATGTTTCCATCCGATCCGATCCGCGATTCCGCCCTACAGGCTACACGGCTGGCAAAGCCGAGGATGTGGAGCTAAGATTTAGAGTTGCGTTAGCTTGCCGCAGGTGACTCCAACTTGACCGCCCCTCCATTACGTAGTTACGTACGCCGTCGATGGACGTAAACCCATTGTTGTGCCCCACTCTAAGTTGCTGACCACCTAGGTGTGATATGTGAATGTAAGCAGCTTTGAGGACCCTAGTTTTGATGTCCCGACGGTGGCTGAGTGTGCATAGCAGCCCAGTCGGTTTTGGTCCCAACATCATTCTCCCCTTGACCGAGACAGAATGAAACACAATGTTCCATCACGTTGCACAAGCGGCAGGATCGTACTCGAGGAGACTCGACAAGGACAAGGCTTTAACATTCAAGCTCGAAGGTGCCATACAGTCCTGGCGCCAACAGAGCGGTGAAGGCAGGGCGGAGGTTAGGTGGGGGAAGATAATGCTGACCTAGATCTTAGTGCTCAAGGCACGAACTGGAAAGGGTGTGGCTCCAAGAGACTACTGCTGTGACACCCACCATCAGTACGGGGAACGTATACCAGACCTCCCAGATGGGAAGTCGAAGAGTTGGAATGGCGGGGCAATGTTCTCACAGCCAACGTTGGTCTGATTTTATGGTACTTCATTTTATATCATAGGGAAACATACAGAGAGCAAGGACAGTCTCCGCTGTCCGCCAGTATATACCCAAATATTTTCGCTATACACCTGCGACCGAGTCCAAAGAAGCCGCCCCCCAGCATTACCTGATGCCCCGTACTGTACTGGGCTCATGACCCATTAAGCCAACACCACACCCCTCCGAGACACTGAGAAATAGAGGTATCCAAAAAAAAAAAGAGAGCAAAACGGCCTAGCCAGCGCCAGAAAAAATGCTGCCGCTCCATCCATCCTCTAACTGAACAAAAAGCCGGATATCCGGGGAGGTATCATAAAAACCAAACATGTAAAATATACACAGTCCCATGTCGGGGGACGAAATGAAGAAAGCTCGATTGTGCGCCAGGACAAAGGGAAGAAGACGGTGTGGCATGTATGGCGTATTCAAAGAGAGGTAAGATCAGGTGTGCGTGTCGACGTCATCATGGCCCACTAGTGGGGTGTTGTTGCTGTTGCTGCTGCTGCTGCCCACCCTGTGGTGCTGTCATATTTGTCTGCCAACCCAGGGCCATGGCATTTGCAAAGACCGAGTCGTCAACCATGGTTCCGGCAGTGCTACTCCAATCGTCGTAAATGTTCATGACGGGCAACGTGAGATGAGGCTGGGATTGTTGCGGTTGTTGTGCTTGGAGTAACAAGAGCTCCTGCTGATTTTGTTGGAATGGGAGTTGCTGCTGCTGCTGTTGCTGTTGTTGTTGTTGCTGCTGCTGCTGCTGCTGCTGCTGCTGTTGGGGCGTCATCGGCGAGAGCAGCGGCATGTGAGGGAGCACATGGGTCACGGACAGATCGTAGAATTGTCCTGTCGTTGACGTCGGCGGGGAAGTCGTCATGAGCTGCGGTATCTGGGTGAATGTCGGTAAGGTGGTTTCAGGGGTCGGCGGAAGGGTGGTTTGTTGTTGTTGCTGTGGCTGAATAGGCTGAGTGAAAAAGGGGTTGTTTTTCATGGAAAATTGCGGGGGTATCGACGGGAGGCGAGCAACGCTCCGCTGTTTTTTAAGACGAGGCTCTTCGGTGTGTCGAGGTGGGCTAGGGACCGATGAGTGCTTGACTTGAGGGGACGAGTTTGGAACTGCCTTGTGTTTGAGCGGCTCCGAAGTTGGCCGGGGTTCAGAAGGTCGAGATGGAACTGGGCCAACAAGGGGCTTGACCTCACTCCGAGGAACAATGATGGCCAGATCGTGGGCGAGGCGGGCTAAGTATTTCGGATCATCACGACCCTCGACAAAGAACTCGAGCAGGTCCTGAAGGTTGCCTGGGCATTCGCCCTCGAGAAAGCCCTGGGCGTGGCCCGTGGTAGCCGGATCCCACTGCAGCATGGGCTGCTGATTGCGGGGCAGATGATCGTAAAGCTCAGCTTTCAGTTCCTTCCATGCTTGCAGGACGGCTGGTTGGTGTAGCAGGCCATAGATAACGAGGGAGTGCTGCCAATGGGTCTTGTTGCACCCATCGTCGTAATGGCGGGCTACATGGTCGAAGTAACGATCACGGCTGGCTTGAAATCCGCCACAGAACCCGCATGCCCTACAAGAGCGTTAGCATGGGTTGGAAGAAGCAGTCATGGGAAAACGCCAGCCCCTATAGGGCTCATAACACAAGGAGGGTACGTACCATGCCGTCTTTTTATGCGTATATTTCACCACACGGTCAGCATGGGGACAGGTGGTGCAGCCGTGGGCATTCTTGTGGTGCTGGTTGAAGGTGTTGGCACCCCAAAAAAGGCGGTTACAGTCCGGACATGGGTATCGCTTGTATCGCTCGTGAAATTCGTCTTCGTGGCGTTTCCAGTCGAACTTGCGTTGAAAGGCGACGTCGCAGAAGGTGCACCAGTATGCCCCCTGCTGTTTGGAGCTGCCCCGATTGCTCGTCTTGACCGGCGGCGGGGGCGGTGCAGCGGCATCATATCCTCCCTGTGACGAAACGGAACTCGTGGTGGTCGAAGTCGACAAGACACTCGAATGCTTGGATGAACTGGAACTGGTCGTCGAGACAGAGAGTCGCGCATGATGGCCTTTATGCCCGGAAGTTTTACTCTGGAGTAGTGCTTGAAGATGTGGTGGGAGTGAAGGGTCCGAGTTGGAGGGGTTGTTCGAGGGGTTGTTCGACTTTGCTGGAGCAGACATCAGCAGCCTGTTTTCCACCACCGCGCCCTCTATGCGAGGCAGCCACTAACCATTCTCAATTTCCTCTAGAACAGCGCGCAAAAGCACTTCGCCTGGGAGACCACATTCGGTGAGGGCCTTCACGTGGAGACGAGCCGCAGCCAGAGTGTCTGCGGGATCCATGGCGGAGACTGCGAACGGTCCCAGCAAGACGTAGTTGAACTCTGCTTTGGCTCGGAACCCAAACTGGAAAAGGGGGACAAAGAAAATACAAATCCGAGGGACTGTTGAAAAGGCCGCAGGCGCAAGAAAACAAGAAACAAAACCAAACTGAAGTTGCTCCCGGCAAAACGAAGATCAATTCACCATGGTCTCGGGCGCGAGAGACGCGCTCCACAGTCAATTGGTGGATGAAAGGAGAAAAACAAAGGTGGTAAGAAGGGAAACGGGAGGGTAAAGTCAGCTTTCGCTGCAGCGGATGCGGCCGAGGCGCGTGGGCGGGAGGACTAGCCCCGGAACCTATAATATAACAACAGCGCAGGATGACAGGGGTCCGTGAGGGTGACGAAGAGCCCGCGCGCGGCGCAGTGCTGCAGAACTGAATGAGGGGGAGGCACCACGATGCTGGGAAGGCTGACTGGCGACAAATTGAAGTGAAAAACCTATGCAGACTGCCGCTGATGTTGCTGCAGAGTCGAAACAAGGGATTCCGAGGTGGCTTGGTATCGACTGACGAGTTCAGATGGAAGACGACAACATGGGATGTTTCGCTGAAGATTTCGTCATGATCCTCAGCAAACATAATTGAAGAAAAAAAACACATGTTCAATGCCAACCGCGGCAGATCGACCATCGGTTGGCCTTTCCCAGCAGTGGGTTCACATCATCAGCAGAGAGAGCTCGCGCGAGTGCGCGAGGGAGAGAGAGGGAAACGCCCAGACCTTGCAATCCCTGCTCTCCCCCAGTCGTCTAAACAACGTCTTTGAAACGTCCCAACCCGAGTCGACTGGTGATTGGACCGGGCCTGGGCGCCCCACCGACCTGAAACGTTGTCCAGGGGCAACCCCGGCGATGCCCGCTGTGCGTTTCGAAACAAGAACCCAAGGGGGAACAACAGAGCTGTGCCTGGAGGAGCCGACTGCATCCAATCAGCATGCGTGTTGGGGAACTGAAGTCAGCGGCTGTCGAGCTGCGTCTGTTGGTTACTGTATGAGCTGTTGGCCTCGACTTTCATGACGCCGGGTTTTGCAGGATCCAACGTGAGCCCATCCCGTCCCGCTTGTTGCCGTGCTACTGCTGCTGCTGCGCCATCTGTTGCTCGTCGGGAGTTCCGGAAAGAAGGTTTTGGTTCAGAAGGAAGAGAGGTGAGGAACGGCCGTTGAAGGCGCTGCTGTGCTGCTGCAGTCAGCACGCCACGGAAGGAACTTGGTTCGATGTGACTGCTTCCTTGCGTGAGAACCGGACGGCAAGGTCAGGGACCGGAGCGTTGCTGAAAGTGGAAGCATGAACTGGGCAACATCAACCTCACGCACAGGACCCAAGGGAAAGAAGGCAATAAAAAAGCGGTAGTCGCCAGAATCCGATTTTACACACAAAAACCTGGCCTGCGCTAACAGCGGGTCCTTCTGCGATATTCCTCCCCGTCAGCGCCCCCTCCCCCCATCCATGATACCCATATCCGTTGCTGATTCCTGTGGCTTGATGCACGGATTGTGTGGAACCGGAGTCGTGGATGGGCACTGCCACAGACCAGTGATGGTGATGGTTGGTGTATTGTGGCGGCTTCAACCCACATCCACACACCTGCGACACGTGACAAATCCTTGAACGACATCCTTCATCCTCCTGCTTACTATGTTCCACAGAAAACGATATATCTACCCAAAGACGAAGTGCCGGTTTGATGTTTGCAGTGCCCCCATAGCATAGCATGCTCTTGATCAGATATGGGACATTGCGTCCAGAGCCTGAAGGGACCCAGCTGTCGAAGAATAGATGGGCCGGATTTGTCTACTCTGCCGCCTTTTCCAGACTGTCATAGTTGAATCACCAAATCATACGAGCATACTTCATTCGAAGTTAAACAGTTATTGAAGCGCGCAACAAGATGAAATTCCAGTAGAAATCCCTGGTACCTAAGGACTGCTCTAACTTGGGAGTTACCTCCCTCGAAGAACCGAAACAGAAAGTTACAAACCGTGGACCCATAACTCCCCAGATATACACACCGTTATCCTGCCACTATCCTTCACCCTTCCCCCTATCCTTCCCAACTCCCAAAGTCTCCATCATTTCTGAGTACCATGCTGAGAACCGAACCCCAGTCCTTTAGCGGACGCAGGTGCAGTCGCAGACGCTCCAGCCGAACATGCAGGACTGGCGCCAGATCTTGCTCTTGATCTTGTCGCACTTGTACTTCTTCTGAGCGGCCTCTGTAGGTAGGATGATGTGTTAGCCATAACTTCTAGTCTTCCAAAGTAGTCCAGAAGGAGTTTCACATACCACCGCGGCACTGAGCGTTGCAGCGGTCAGCCCAGTCGACCTTGCAGCCGCCCTTGGCGGTCCAGTTGATGTCGGCGGCGCGAGCCTCGATGCTGGCGTCCAGAGGACCAGACTCCTCGATGATGACCAACTCGACCTTGGTCTCGTCGGCCGCAGGGGCGGAGGGAGTGGCAGCCGCGGAGGCGATGGCGAAGGTGCCGAGGAGAGCGAGGAGGAACTTGGCCTGCATTTTGGTGGTTGTGGTTGTTGGTGGGTAGAGGAGATGAAGAAGCGCTGAGCTGGGAGGCTGAAGAGGCTGGATATGAGAGCGGTTGAAGAGGCTTTGGAGTTGTGGTTGTTGCTCTTGTTGCTTTGCTTTGCTTGTTGATGCTGGTGATGATGAGGATGTTGGGAGGTCGGAGGAGGTTGAGGAGACCTCTTCTTATACCTTTTCGAGCCTTATCGTCGGCCACTCTTTCCAGCACAATATGGAGTTCGTGATGCCATGAGAGACTGTTTGTCGAGGCCCTTGTCAGTAAGCTCATGGGCGTTGTTCCTCCGTGAGAGGCGATGCCATCACCAACATCAAGTCTGGTGTCCCCACTATGTCATGGACGAAGACATGATGAACGACATGCGATGTAGCTCTACGTCCCTGAGATGACATGATGCGGCTCAACCGACGGTCGAACAATATCCCGACTGAACATCAAGGTAATGGACGACAGTCCTTTGTTGGAATATTGTGGGGTTTACTGTCTCCTAGGTTACATGGATATTGCCAAAGCTGTGGCGGTTTCTTGCAGTGCCGAGCAAATCCAGGAAAAACATTGCCATGCTGTGCCATGGAGGAGTGTGATCCGATCTATCCAAAGATGCGGGACATACAACCAGCATGGAATAATCTGGAACTCAGCCCTCGAGAGCCTCAACATGTGGGGACTCATACGCTGCCATATTTCCAGGAATGGACTCTAACTGCTCTGTCGTTAGGTAAGCCGGAGGATAGATGGCAGCCCTACAACTGTCAGCTCTATGGGTCTCAAGGCAACGCTCGCGACCCAGGACGTTGGAAGAGGCTCTTCGGCATTGGACCAGCGGGTGGCAGCGGAGGGCTGGCATAGTCCAGGCGTCTCAAGCGAACTCGCTTTGCCTCGCTTGTCCTGTCAGCAACTTCACTTCTTCGCTGGCTTTGTGGATATTTTTGGGCCATGACAATTAGCCCAAGAAGTCCCATCTCCATACGAGTTGAGGTTGAAGTTCATAATCCCGGCGCTTCTCCGCAAACTGCTCGCTTTCGCTATGGATCCACCATAGGGCTGGCTGTGAGGTGCGTCATCGTGGGTCTTGCTGGAGACGTCATGTTGCATTGAGTCCCACTTTTTGGGCAGCTCTTCAACGTTGCGCACCAAAAAGGGAACCGGAACTTCAACAAATGGCTGGTGAAGCGCGCTTGCGTATCCTGATAGGGAAGCCACCTCCGTCTGGTCTGTGGCGGTGATCACAAAGCTGCCAGCACTCGGGGGGCTTTAACCCTTGGCTTACGGTCTTTGTAATCTACAATTTTCTCCATCATGTTCACCATAGTATTCTTGACTGTCTGGTTTATTTTCCCTTCACAGGAAACTACTTTGGACCTTTTGTGGCCTTCTCCAGAGATCAACCTGGCAAGCAGCATGGCACTTGGCGATGTTGGCGATACTAATCCAACAGACACCAAGGAGTCACAATCGGGAGTCCATTACGCCGATGCCCAAAATAACTGACAACACGAATTTCTCAGAAATCCAAAGACTCTCCAGACTGGGAATAGAGTCTCTTTGGCGATGACAACATCCGGCGGAGAATCTCACAACATCGGGCCCGGGCGCCGAGCTCCGTCATGATCAGCTGTTGGATAGTCGGGCTTGGCTCGGCTTTTGAGTCCGTAAGCACAGCCAGGGCCCCGGTGATCTGGTGGAGCCCCGACCGGACCGGGAGGTACCGAAACACCCGGATAATCCCCAGAGGACAATAGTATGACTTACCGACCTCCCTGCGCCTCGTGAAACCGGAGAACATCGACTCATTTGTTCAGCAATCATCAAGAGTTTGATCTGTGCCTTTTCTTCCATTATGGCCTGCTTGAAGGGGATGTCGCCGGATACCCCTACTTGATTGTCGCTCTGGTTCCTCGACTCGTCCAAGACTTCGGACTGTGAAGACCATGGTGTTTACTACTGTACAAACGTGCTCAATATCTCATAAGACACAGGCCCTCCTATTGAGGACGACACAGACCATCAACCAACAGCAACCAGAACACTAAGTAGTAAATAGTGACTGAAAACTCCAACATACCCACTCCCCTGAACATCGAGCACCGCCGCTCACTCTTCCCAATCTTCATCTTCTGCATCCTCCTGCAACTTAGCTCTAGCCCTCGTCAACACCCGCCGTTTCGCAACCCGAAGAGTCCCCTGGGTTGGAGGAGAGGGTGACTCGAGAATGTCGTGATAAGAGTCCCTTTCGTCTTCTTCTTCCTCATCCTCGTCGTCCCCATTTCCCTCGTCATCCTCCCCCTCCTCTTCTTGTTCCACCGGTTGCTGTTCTTCTTGCCCAAGGTCGATTACACGCCCGGCTGCCAGTGATTGATATCCACCGGACGCGGAGGAAGACGAAGGACGGCTGTGGGAAGCACGTCCTTGATGGGAGTTCCCCTCTTCTTCAAAAGACCCAGCGTCCATTTGGGCTTCTGGAAGGCTGGAGTAATGGGCAGTGTAAAACGATGAAGGGTGACTGGAGGAACTCTGGTGCAGGTGAGAATGCGAGTACTGCTGGACCCATCCAGGATGGAGATTGCCAGAACCCATAGGCGCGTCCACAAAAGAAGATGTCTGTCTTGACCCCTGGGAGGGGGCGGTGTCCAGGGAGTGGAAGATCTCATGGGATTCGGCAGAGGAAGAGATGCGGATGAGGGGCTGAGAGAGCGGCGGCTGGTGGGCAGGTTGAGGTTGGTCCGACCTGAGGGATCCCGCGGTGTCAGCGGTGGTGGGAGCTGCGAGACCGGATAACGGGTTATAGGCGATGGTGTCTGCGCTTGCTGCAGATGAAAAGGACGAAAGGGCGTTGACCCTTTGGGTGCGAGTGTCCTGGAGGCAATCTCTGGAGTCGCCGGAACCGCTGCTCTCATCATCGGAGTATGGTACTAGCCCCAAAGGCTTGGAACTAGGGACAGACGCTGCAGAGCCGGGAAGTTTGCTTTGAGGTTGGGCCTTGGTCGAAACCAGAGATTGATGCTGAGGCTGGGTGTCATCTTGTGCACTATGAGAAGGCGGTCCTGAGCTGCGAGAGGATGGTCTCGAGTCACGAGAACGAGGAGGCACTCTTTGCACTTCGCAGTTACTCGCCATAGACAGAGCTTGGGGGCCACGAAAATGGGAGACATCATCATCTGAAGCTACCCAAATGCTCCTCATCTCCTGGCCTTCAATGATCGTGCTCCCCGGAGGGAGCCTGGTCAGTGAGGATTCGTGCTGCTGCTGCCATCGGCTTCGCTTCTCTGAGGCTTGGGCGCTGATGCGAGGCGATTGGAAGCGTACGCGTGTGTCTCCCCGAACAATGCTTTCCTCTCGAATGGTAGGCATCAGGGGAGGTGGTTGACCAGCCCGCGGTGGAATGCGGTGGGCTTGTGTTGCGGTCTCCTGGAGGGGCCTTACTCTGGAGTTGACTTCTCCAATACAGGAGCAGGATGCAGGCGGACCGGGTGGCCTGGTAGTGTTGACGGCAGTGAAACGAATAGTCTCTTGGTTGGGCGAGTTCTTTGAGCTGTCATGGGAGCTCCGGTTGGGCCCTTTTGGCCTAACGTCTTTGGGTTGAATGTCCTTTGGTTGTGGATGATTTAACTCGACCCCCCTTGGCTGAGTCTCTTTTGGCTTCTTGGTGAAATCGAAAGGATCGTCAGTCAAACTGTAAGATTTATCATCGACGTCAGACTGATCGCTCTCGAGTATGCGCTCTGTCTCATGTCGCCGATGGACAGCAATCTCATCTTCGCTGTTGTTGCCAGACCGGAGACTGCGTTTCCGGGGTCGAGGGTTCGGGCTCTCCGAGGGTTGGGGGTTCAAAATAGCTGCCACCTTACTCAACCGACTGGAGAGGATCTGGGCTGTTTGGAAGGTGGATTCAAGCGCAGCTATGTGGCCCTTCATCCCCTTAGACAACTTCTTTAGTCGCTCAAGCAAGGTAGGCGCGAGTCTGTACACATCGCTGGACAGCTTGTCAATGTCCACACATATTTGTTCTGCAGATCTTACAGCATCCTCAAGCTGTTCAGTCACTGTCTTTTTGCCGACTTCATCCTGGATTACGAACTGCTCAGGCTATTGAGTCAGGACAAAGGCAATGGGAGCAGAAGGATAAAGTGCCATCATCGGTGTACCTCTGTTCTTGTTGTGGCCCTGAGCTGCCGTTTCTCAGGACTTGATTGCCTCGTGATGAGGTTCGGCCGCCCAACAGGCCGCGGCGGCCTCGATGGTCCAACGTCTGCACGTGTTTTGGAGTCGGGAGGAGGAGGAGCTTTAGCTTCCAGTTTTCTTCCAAGAGATATGTCATCTTTCTGTGTGGTAAAAAAATCAACCAAATCCCAAGTCCTGACAAGACGTCTGTACGTCCGAAGCCATTTCTGTAGTCGGTTCTGGCTTGTTGGAGGGACGAGGTAGAGCCGTGGATAGATAGTAATGAAGGCCTGAAGATCGTCCTCAGTAAACTCAGGTTTGGCTGATTCCACCCCAAGTCGATTAGTTCGTTCGAGGTACCCGAGAACCCGAGTAATCTTGAGGACAAGGTCTTGCTCTGAGGGGGGCCGACCTCTGTGGTATATTCGGCTGGCAACCGTGTACGCCTCGCCTTCGTATCTCCCCATTTCCTTCTAGAGCCAGGTGATCGAGACCAAGCCACCGATAGGAATAGGAGTTGGGAAGGGGGTGGTATGACCGAGCAAATGGAAATTGCTGTGTCGGGACTTAATGGTTTCTGCTTCGGGAACATCAAGAAAACTGCCACATATAACCGTATCAGCAGTGAGTTGAAGAGTCAAGAAATACGCAAACGGGGAAGTATACATATAAAGAGGGTGGTAAACAGGAGGAGGGGATAGGTTTGCAAATGAAAGAAAAGGGCATGTGTTTGTTCACCTCTTGGATAACAGGGTGTCCTTTCGACTGCTCCGCTTGCAGCCCACAATCATGGGCCTCAGCTCTCTATATTATTCTGACTTCATTATTTCATTCTGTTAGTTCAAGGGTCTCAATCAGGACTTGAAGACACTGTGCTTAAAGAGTTGTTGCCTGCCACTGCTTTGTTGCTAGATGGCTCGTCAAGACTCAACACAAATGCAAAACTGCCGATGAGTCTTGCTTGACAGTGTGAACACTCTAACGGGTGGTATTGACAAGGCAGTGTTGTCCTCGTCGTTCGTTCCTTTTATCTGTCATGAGAATCACGTAAAGTCTCACAATCCAGGTCAAGCACACTTTAGACCTGGCGAACGGGATCGTGATTGGAATGGCGAATTTCTTCTTGTATGTCTTTCTCCATTTCAGGCCATGTAGTACAGTACATTAAACCTACATTCCCTAAAATGGAAGCTTCATACATATTGGCCTTAGTGACTGAAACAGCAATAGAACGCGGCAGACGTTGTCGGGATGCCAGGTTTGCAGATGTTGCACCATTCTCCCTCGTCTCAAGAGTTGATGCAGTTGGAACCAGCTGTCAATCCTAGGCCAGACTTTCGTCAGGACTTGGCAGTGGCACGGGCAAACCGTCATGAAATCCCACCTTGACCTCTTCCTTTTGTATCCTTTATTTCTATTTTTCTTTTTTATTCTTTTATTTTTTCTCTTTCATTTTTTCTTTTATATTTTCTCTTCCTTTTCTTCCTTTTCTTCTTTTTCTTCTTTTTCTTCTTTTTCTTCTTTTTCTTTCTTTTCTTTCTTTTCTTTCTTTTCTTTCTTTTCTTTCTTTTCTTTCTTTTCTTTCTTTTCTTCTTCCTCTT
>NW_027191431.1:932264-958870 GCF_041956435.1 Mycothermus thermophilus
TTTTTCTTCTTTTTCTTCTTTTTTCTTCTTTTTCTTCTTTTTCTTCTTTTTCTTCTTTTTCTTCTTTTTCTTCTTTTTCCCATCCCTCTTCGCTCGTTCCCCGCTACCTCTTCCTCCCTCCCGCCACACCCTTCCTTTACACCGCACCACTTCTCGCTCAACTTGGGACTGCGTTTCCTTCTATAAGGCCACCGTGGAACCGCGGCTTTTCCATCTACAGCCCACGATTTCCTTTTTACCCGTGACGAATGTCTCATTTTCTTCTCTCCATCCCAGGTTCCCAACCCTATCGAATCTTTGCTTATGAAAATATCAAGTCGTCTTTCTACAGCTCCTCCTTCCCAGTTGCACCTTGGTTGGGGAAGCGACCACGGGGCTGCAGCTGCTTTGTGATATGTCTGACGACTCGTTGTTCAGAGGCAGGCCTACCGGTGTGGTAAATCCGGCCGTGGCGGTCTCGTTGCCGCAGTGTCCTATCATAACTTTGACTTCCGAAACCATGAACGAAAAGGAATCGGCGGAAAGGACCAAGGGAAAGGATTACGGGGGAAAACCAGGGATTGTGAATGAAGACGCGGAGGGGAAAAAAGCAGAAAGAATGGGGCCAAGGTTTATAGTTTGTAGAATATGCAGTTCCTATATGGCTTTTTAATACAGGAAGAGGCTACGACTGTTTTGGACTCTAGTGTGTCAAACAACACGTCTTTTAATGGGATGGTTAGGGAGACAAAACACAGAAACAAAAGTCATAGTTAACAGGCATCAGCCCAACTAGACCCTGCCATACAAGACTTTGATGACATGTTAAGACGGTCAATCCCGAGGAAATATGCTCAATAACTTCTACATCTCCGGGGGTAAAGAGAGCAACTGTAAACTGACTGACTATACAAGGAGTACTCAATTGATCTAAGCGGAAAGGGAAGGGAATGGTAAAGGTCTAATACATAATCTGCTGTTAATCCGTAGTGATCAATTATATCTTTTCAGCGAACGGCCCAAATTAGATCGCCTTTAGCCAAGTATAAGAATTGCTTGTATAGCAGACTGAGTGTTTGCTAACAACACATCAAAGTGATTGTTGGTCACTTGATGTAGGGACTATAAGCATGCATGTCAATCATCACCAGCGAAGAGGCGCCTGTAACAGGAAGCACAGACTGCTTGTAGCAATAAAATCCTTTAAGACAGACTGAACCCTCTGAAGTAGGCACAACATCAAGGCTGTGATGGCCTTGAGATCAGATTATTCATTGTATCTCCAATATACACCTTACAAACATGTCTCATTCCCAGCATTACCGCCATCTACACAGAGTTGATAATCCATCTCCCTTAGTTATCTTCGCTTTTCCTCCATCAATCCTCCACCAACGACACATCCCGTTTCGCTCCAGCTCATGCGGAGGAGGCAAGGCGTTTAGTTTCTGTCTACCCAGTGCCCCTTACTTATATCCCTCCTATGTTGAGCCTTAGTGGAAGAAAGGCCGCCGTCCTGGGAGATCAGGGTCACCGAAACGAACTGCGGAGGAGGGGGGGGGGGGGGGCGAGCATGAGATTATCAACCAGCCTCTGGGGTGCACCTTGGGAGGCACAGGTAGGTACGGGAGGTGGCAGCAGGCGTTGTTGAACTAGCTGGTAATTAAGGGGGGAAGAGACCTTGTCCATTCTCTTGTTTATTTGGTGAGCAATCCACGGGCTCGGCGGCGTTCTATGCGCGTTTTGCTCCAGGATGACTCGGTGAATTGAACATGTGCTTGCGATCTTCATCATTCCGGTTGTTGTTTTTTGGCCTCGTTACGCGACCATTGTCATTCAATCCGCGACCGTCGCCATGCTGTATTCGTAAGTTCTCAAGTCAGAATTTGCAACAGATTGACTGAAAAGATCCACATGCACATACACTTGTGTTTCCTTCATGAAATCTGTGCCTCTCATTTTCTGAGTGTTCGGCAGGCTCAGCCTGGCCTATTGCTGGTATTGGAGGGATTCCTGGGCTTGCAGATTTCACAGCCTTGGTCCTGTTCTGGAGAGTTCAAGAATCCCTCCACATTCCAGATGTTGACAAGGTCTTGATGGCGACTGATCCAGCTCTCGATCCGCGATCGGTTCTTTGCTTGGACTTGGTATAGTCGCGGGTAGATGGTTGCAAAAGCACGGAAATCCTCCTCCGAAAACGCAGGATCGCGTCTTGCAAGTTCGTCCTTTGCAGCCTCCCCCAGCTGTACCAAATGGTCGAGGGGCTGGAGTCGCTTGGTGATGCGACCCACGACTGTCTGCTCTGAGGCTGGACGGCGGGGGTGATAAACCCGGCCGTCAATCTCGATTGCTGCTGTTCTGTCTTGCTGTTGGGACATTGTCGTGGTCGGGTTGAGCAGGTGATGAGGAAAAAGAAGTTGTGGAAACGATGGTCGGGTTGGTGGGAAGAAGTGAAAGAAGTGAAAAGGGTGAAAAAGGTGAAAAAGACGACAACCTGCAGTGGGGCAAAGGGTTAGAGGAAGTTGGGGAGGTGCTGCAAAAACCAGACGCCCTTCGCCGTTTTTTTCCTCCAGATGTCTTGACGTACCTACAGACCGAGAAGACTGAACTGCTATAAGTACAAATATTGATGAACTTTTGAGCGTGCCAGCGACAGGAAACTGAAGGAAACATGGTCCAAGATGAGATGAATATACCCATATGAACTTAAGATAAACCTTATCTAATGCGCTGTATCGGATGGGTAGGAGGATGAGGTCAGTGGATGGAGACTTAAGCTCTTATACAGACATGCCTGCTGGCCTTCCTTCGTGGCTCATGTTTGGAGAAATCAACAAGGCCATGCTTGCTCCTGGTCAAAGGGAGTAGTCGCTTCGCAAACTGATTGCTGATTGACAAGCGGATTTGCCAATATCACCCTCCGTACTTCTTGCGATGATAATTCAATCCCCAATTGACACGCTGCAACTTAGGGTCAAACCAGGAGACCGAGAACGAGTCCAGGGAATAAATTCTTGCAATTAATGACCACGGCTATTTATTGATTTGAGCCAGCTCTACTTGCTCGTGGATGAACCATCTTTGTTTTTACTGGAAAGCGTCAAGTGCGGATCGAGATTGGGCTGTTCAGGGGTAATGTTGATGTTGAATAGCCTGGGTTTGTTGCCGAGCAACGAGGCATTACAATCAGACATGTGACATGTCATAAGTTTGCCTCTCGAACTTTAAGGTTGCAGTCAATGCCTCCATTCGCCAACCCATGGGATTTGTTTATTTGTGCTAATACTACTAAGTAGCGGGCTATTTTCCACCTTGTTGAGAGTCTATGGGTTGTGTGTGATGGGATCAAGCTAAAGTTAAATGAAAGTATGACTCAGCTAACATTAAATGTCAACAACAAAAGGTAGAAGATGAAAAACCACCGTTGCGTTGAAGTACGTAACTCATAATTCCATGATTCTCAATTTGAAACCGTTAAGAGCTATGTACTGCAAAAATCATGGAGAGACCATCCTTTACTCATAGATGTAGCAGAACGGCCCATCAACGGTGCTGACGAGGTCACGGATGTGATAGGTGGTGTCAGCAATCAGGCCCGGAGGACCCAGGTGAATGGGATCATCGAGAGTGGCCAGCGGGCTGCCCCAGCCCATCATACTCGTGCCGCCAGCAATGACAAACTTGCGCGACTCGAAGTTGAGGCTCTGCCAGATGTACCAGGTGCGGTCGATCATGGCGTGGTGGACATAGAAGGCCGGGTCGTTGGGCGAGGTGTAGAAGTCACCGCCCGGGTCACCCGAGATGGTGTAGTGGCCGGCACCGTGCACGCCCATGATGAACTGCTGCTGACCGCCGCCGGGGAAGCCGGGGAAGCCGCCGCCGAAGCCGCCGACCGCCTGCATGGTATCCTGGAAGCTGCCGATGTTGTTGGAGCCAGTGATCAGGCTGGCCACGTCTTGCGGACGCAGGTTCTGCCTGGACAGGATGTTGGAGATGTCGCGGCGCAGGCAGCGCGGGTTGTAGCCGTAGCCATCGGCACGCGGGTTGCGAGGAGGAGCGGGGTTGATGACGGGAGCCATGGGGCCGAGGGTAATGACCATACTGGTGAGGAGCTTGTCAGCATCTGGAACCTGATACCAACAGGGCGGACGATATGGAAAGCAGAGCAAGAGCAAAACACTCTCAGGGGGGCAAGGAAACTTACTCCTTGAAGGGGCCGGTCTTCACGCAACCACCACCGTTACCGACGGGGATGCCAGGCGACATGGTGTGGTCGATCTTCTCACCATTGCCGCTGAGCGACGTATCGCTGCCGTCGAAGATGGGCGACGACTCGGGGTCCTCATACCACCGAGACCAGTCCCAGTACTGTGCGGGAATAGGCTATCAGCAAACTTTCCTGATATTTTCAAGATTATCACGCGGTATGCTTACCGGCTGGGTGCCATTGTAGCCGCACTCAGTCTGAAGGGCGCGCTCGAAGGCCCAAGTGTACCAGCGGTGCCACGAGAGGAAGTTGCCCTGTACAATATTGTCAGCACTGGTTCTGGTTGTCTTCCGGGTGGTATCCCTTTGTTTTCCTTCTTCCCCAACCCAGCTTCCACCCCTTTCCCCTCCGACTTGTCCCTGGACTCCCCAGAAATGTCTGTCATCAACTTACAGTGCCGTGGATGGTCATGGTCTGGTTCATGTGGACGACGACGAAGTCATCGTACCGCGACTTGGCGCCAGGGTACTGCTGAGGGTCCAGCCTGGACGGCTTGCTCATGATGCAGAGCATGGCGTCGATGTACGCCCTCCGCTCCGCCTTCGACAGGTCACCCCTGAGGAGAGTCAGCGTTAGCCGTAACTATCCAACAACCTTCGTGACTCAAAAACCTCAACATACCATTCACGGCGAACCTGGAGCTTGTCCTTGGTGCAAGTCGCCGACTTGGCGATGGCCGCGTCGATCTGAGGCCGGCCCTGGTTCTGGAGGGCCAACACAGGATCCTGCGCCGACACGGCGCCGGCCAGCAGGACTGTGGCCAGTCCGGCAAGAGAGAAGCGAGTCATCGTGATGCTGTGTCTGTCCCTAGGGCTCCTACGGGCGCAGCAGCAGTTGGACCGGATGACAAGGTGCTTGACAGACCAAGAGAAGGAACCCCCCTAGCACTGATGGCAGGCCGGTGAGGTCGATCCCGTCATTATAAGCTTTTTTGGCCTGCTCAGGCTTTCTTCTCCGGATCTCAATGCCCTGGCCCGCTGGGGCCGTCTAGCCCTGCGACTCCGCTTCTCCGGCGGCATTCATTCCTCGCTTATCCCATACAACGTTCAACGGCCACTACTGTGTACATCCTACTGCGTACACCACCGTCCTCGCCCCGGCCACCCCTCCGCGTCGCCACGCTCGGAAGTTGCCATCGGCAAATTATGCATGGAAGAGACCGCGCGCGACAGGAGCCCGGGCATTAGGCCTATCACAGAACAGATATTAGAGAAAGCGAGAAGAAAAGAATGAAGGGGGCGCGTTGTATGCCCGCGGTGCTTCTGCCTACATCGTTTCCAGCCGCCCCCGGTCTGGTGCAACGCTCGGAGGCACCCGTTTTCGGATCCCGGCAGATGAGCCGAGAAGAGAGCGCCCTCGCCGCTTGGGGGCGCAAACCAAAGAGGAAGTCGTGATTAGGTACTATAGGTTGGGCCGACAGAAGAATGGTGAAACGAAGGAACAGACGGAGCCCGGGGCCGGGGCCGAACCCGGGAAGTGCCCAGCCCATTGCGACGCAAATCAACGGCGTGGTGGGGTGCCAGCCAACGCTGCGTAGCAGCTCGGACGACGCGCGGCCATGGGGATCCAGTTCGCCGGGAGACGGAGGGCGCGCGACGCTGCCGACTGGTCCGGAAGAATAGAAGGTTAATTTATTCGTCAGCGGGCAAATCTGGGGTAAAATACCCAGGCGCCACGGAGCAATACACACACCTTCCGTCTGCTTCGCAGCCCTCGAGACGTTGCTTCGAGTCGTTCTTGGCTCAATATACACTTGGGCGACGCTTGACTTTTCAACTTGCAGGTCTGCAACTCTGTGCGTGCCACTCTCGCTCACCCTTGTTTGCTCACACGGCCGCTCCGATTCACGCAAGCAAACTATTGATGGAACGTCGGCGACGGCGCTCGTAGCTTGGGGTCCAAAAAGAGACCTTCAAAGTATGCAGAGTAATCAGTTACTAGTTCCATGCTTGCTGCCGTACTCATGCTGCTGACTTGTTGGCCTGATTTCTTGGCTGCTACTGGTCATGATGCCGCGGATATGTCCTTCACAGTAGTACGGACCAGTTTTGTGATCATCTCGGGTTTGTTATCGCCGAGCAGCGGGAAGGTTACTTGGCTATAACGCTAAAAACGCCACTGGCACCTCAAGCTGATGCATTCTGCTACCCTGACTGTGCAGCGTCAGGTCCAAGTCCACCATTTTAATCTATGCGAGATCCGGGAATGTCGACATGATTCGGCTGAGGAGCCGGTTATAGTGCATGCTTGCGCGTCCTCTGTCTAGGGATCTTCTTGGAAGACCGGGTATCCGGCCTGGATGTCATTTTCTTGATGAGCTTGTTGGGCAACCACCGCTACGTTCGGTGACATTGTTCTTTCGCCGCAACGTCATCATCGCCAGTTTTTGCTGTCAACCAAGCGCTGGACAAGACCATCGGAGTGGGGAGCGCCCACGGAGCGTTCAGCCATACATCCCTCGGGTCGTCGAAATGATCGACGACATGCTCCTCACCAGCCTCCTCAACCTCCAAGAACCCCTCATCAACATCTTACGCAACCATCAATATGCAGCGTATGATTTGGGTGGCAGAAAGGGCACGAAAAGGAGAAAGCCTATATATTCCCCCGACAACACGACGCACAAGGGACATATTATGTGTTGACACGGGGCATATTATGTGTTGACGTACGCAAACATGCAGGTAGTATGGATGGTTGTATGGCGGTGATGGCGAATAGAGTGAGTACTAGTGAGGGTCATAACGAGTAGACAGCAAAAGTTTACTGTGTACTCGTTGGCGGATGAGAGATCCGCCATGGCCTATCTGCCGAACCTGGTTCACGCCCGTTGTATCAGCCTGATGTGACGTGACGTCCATTTGGCTCGATTTGACTTGTTCGGGCAGACTACGACTGCAGCTGTTGGGCTACAAAGTAGTTTTTCTTTGCCGTTTACTTCTGCCGGGTGCAGATGTGAGGCTCGGCGGTCGGTTGACGGCGCGCGTTGGGAAGAACTGTTTACTTGTAGAGGCCTTATGAGCCGAAGCAGCAAACCCCTCAAAGTGATAAAGAGGATGATGTGATGACGCCAAAATCACATGCATCCTGGGGGGGCATTTGTCGTTGGGTCATCATGACTGGAATTATAGAACAATCTCCCTAGGAGGTCTAAAATGTAGCCACTTGCAGGTCGGAAATCCCGCCCAAATCAACAAGCCCCTTAAAACCCATGTCCTCCGTTGTTAGTCACAAATTGGCACATGATGCCTGGCAAACGGGCTCATACACCATGATGGTCTGGTGCTTCGCGCAAAGCGAACAACGACTTCCTTTCCCCACTATGCCATTGCCACCCAAGCCTGCTAGCCGGGGGCGCCGACACCCACCCAACACGCAACGACTCCGAGAGCCAGGAAGAACCCACGGCTCACGAGCGCCTCCCGCCGCCCTTCCCCTTGGAGGTCATCTTGCGGAAGGCCTCGAGCCCTGCGGAGCCAACGGGACGGAAATCGGAGGCAGAACGGTTTGGATCGAACGTGCTCTTCGGCGCGATGGTATAGGTGGCGGGGAGGCCAGCAGGCTGGGCACGGTTGGTCCTCTTGTTTTCTGGAGCAAGGGCACGCTCCCGCTCCAATTCGAAGCGCGTCTTGCCGCCGGCAGGCCGTTGCGTGAGCGTAATCTGCGACCCGCCCGCGACGGCGGCTGCCTCCTGGCGTTGGGCCATCTTCGCAGCGCTGTGGATATAAGAATGTAGGTTAGCAGAGGGTTTCGGAAAGCTGTGGAAGACATGCTAGCGGGGTTAACGCACACAATGTCGATCTCGCGTGTCTCGATTTGGCGCTTCCGATAATCATCGGTACGCTTCAGAATCGGGCGGCTCCATTCACCGATCAAGCGCTCGGCCAAACGCTTGATGCTTGGCTCTGGCTGCTTGCTCAGGGTGTAGAAGTATACCAGCTTGCCAATTCCGCTGCTCAACAGGACATCCTTGTTGATGGGCAGCTTGGTAAGGGCATTGAAGAGGTCGCGCTGAATGCTGTAGGCGGGGAGGCTGCCATCACTGAGTGGCTCGAGGAAGAACTTGACCGACTGAATAAAGTTGGTATCCGGGTCGAGAACGGCGTCTTGAATCGACGTGCGATTGAGGAGAGCGGTGACCTGCGGGAGGAGTTTGAGCTTGTGTGTGGCGGGCAAGCCCTTCTCACGGGCCTCGTTGTCTGCGCGACAAGCGTTCTCCATCGCAAGCTTGAGATTGGCGATCTGCTCGTCGACTTCGTCTTCCAGATCCTAGGAAAAGTTAGCCGACATATGCCCATCGGTGCTGCGGTCGAGAACACTGACAATCTCGTCCTTCTTGCGCCTGCGCTTCGTCTTATTCTTCAGAGCCTCATCCATGGCCCGCGAAATGGCTCTCCGCCGCCGCTCCTCAGGAGTCAGGTTCTCTTCATTCACTTCCTCCTCCTCCTCCTCGTCTGAATCCTTCTTCGCGCTCCGGCGTTCACCGGCAGAGCGGGCCTTGCGTGGACGGCGCTCCTCATCGCCACCCTCGGCGCCTTCTTCGTCGGCCGGCCGCGAGCGCTTCTTCGGCCTGCGGCCCTCCTTGGGCTTCTTCACTGTCTCTCCCTCGGTCCGCTTGCGCTTTGCGGCCTTGAGTTTCATCGCCACACTCTCATCGATCTCGACGGGACGCTCCTCGCGGGTAGGGTCGTAATCTTCGAACTGGTCCTCGTCGATTTCCGAGAGATCCGAGTCCCTGTCATGGTCCCTCTCATGATCGGACGCGTTGCCGGCTTCGTTCTCGTTATCTTCCTGTATCGGAGAGTCATGGCGATTGTTGTCGACCTTCTCGGCAGGCTCCGCGGAGCCGGCCCTTGAGCCAGCCGCAGAATTTGATTCTGACATGATGGCTGGAAAGGAAAGGATTGCGACCCAGCTTTCGAGGCACTGGGATAAAAATCGATTGTCGGTTTCGTCGTCGATGGTCGAATTGGATGGACGATTACTGGGGATCGCAGCGATAATGGCTCCTTGGATGTCGAGCAGATGGAAATCGATGGAGGGCCGGTCAGTGCTTTGAATTTGTTGGGTTGATGCTGAAATGCTTTTGAGGTGGGAAGAGCGCCTGGCAAAGCCGACAAGGCAAGGCGCGTCAGTTCTCGCTCGTGGCGCACCCGACCGCGGAACTAGCCGAGCTCCTGGCCTTGGCGTTCGAGCTGCGGGTGGGTTTTATTGTGGGTCCACCGCAGAAAGCGAAAAGCGGGTCCCCCCGTGCCAGCGTGCCAGGGATCGCCAAACCAGGCCCAATTGTTTACTTTCGGACAAAACTGTCCTGGTTGCTGCCACAACAACTCTCTTCGTCATCTTTGCTGCAGCTCCTTTCCGCCTCATTCTCCTATCCAGAAGACTACACCAACTCAACCCCGCTCTCCAGCGCATGACTGTTCGCATTTCCTCCCTCTCAAACTCAGAACCATCGCCAGTCTCCTTCGCATAGCCGGCATCATGGAGCGCCGAACGACCGAAGGCCCAATGGATTGGGAGTACCAGTCCAAACCTCCCATGGATGAATCCAGTCCCTTCACCAAGCTGGCCCAGAAGTCAAGTGAGTCGACTCCTCGCGCCGACTCGATTCACCACTCAATCCCGCTGACAGTTTCCAGCAATGTTCACCAACCCGCTGTTGAAGCCTCGCTCGACGAACCCAAATCCATTTGCGTTCGACAACAATACTCCAAAACTGTCTCCGGTCAAGCCGCAGGACCAGCCGCGCCCTCCGTTCTCTCCCCTCTTTAGCCCTCAGTTGTCCAACAAGCCCACGGGTCCCGCATTCCGGAACCCAGCGTTCATGACGCCCCAGCGACGCGTCGACTTTGACTCTGGCCCCGAGTCCAGCCCTGCGATGACCGATGCATCACCGATGCCCGTCGATACTCCGGACGCCGACGGCGATGCCGACATTAGCCGGCTCACCCTGACACCATCTCCCACCAAGTCGTCGCCCAGCAAGTCCCTTTTCGAAAAGACTATGCTACGTAACCATGCATCCGGCCGGGGCGACATCCTCATCCGAGCCAACCGGGACAAGGTCAGGAAACGGAAGCGGTTGCCCAGCGACAAAGACGTCGGTAGTGCTCGATCACGGGTCGCGCATGGTTCGGATGAATCGGACAGCGACTATGAAGAGCCTGGGTCGGGAAAGACCAAGAAGAACAAGCAGAAACGGGGGTGGTTCAGCAACTTCCTGGCCGTCATTAGCGACCATCCGAACGCCCCTGCGATCTTGTCCAAGTGGCTGCAGCTCTTTGTGAACATGATCCTCCTGGGCATCGCGCTTTTCGGCATCTTCGCCGTCCTGAGGCAGGTCCGGGCGGATATGTGGAACGCAAGCGAGAAGGCTAGGCAGGCCCTTGTCAATGAAATGTCGCTTTGCGCAGAGAACTACCGCAAGAATGGATGTTCGCCGCGGCATAACCGGCCGCCTGCGCTCGAGGCTTCGTGCAACCAGTGGGAGACCTGCATGAACCAGGATCCTAGCGCCGTCATGCAAATCCAAGTTTCTGCTCGGAACATTGCCGAGATTATGAACGAATTCGTGGGCGTTTTGACGTTCAAGACCTGGGTAAGTAGCATTCCACCGCTATTTTGGCCGTAGTTTATTTGCTAACAATATGCCCAGGCTTTCCTCATTTCTCTATTCTTGGGAGCAGTCATTGCTAGCAACCTTGGCTTCAGCTCCCTTCGCAGCGCTACGATCCCAGAGCCCGTGAAACCCGCAGTGCCTGTCCACTCGCCCGCCGCCATGCCTGTCCCCCCGATGTTGGGACAGCCCCCTCTCCCCAACCCCCAGCAGGCCTACATCTGGGCTCCGCTGGCCCAGACCCCTCGGCATGTGCGCAAGGCCTACTTTCCCAACGATGTTACTGACTCGGAGGCATCCCCGGACTTCAAAGCCATCATGCCGCCACAGACTCCTTCTCTCCGGAGGAGTCCGAGCAAGGGAGATAGGAACCGGAGTCCTTCTAAGGGTCAGAGGGGACGGAGTCCGTCAAAAGAGTATTGAGGAATGAGCTCGTCATTTTGTCTGTTGCAGGAGCATCATGCTGCCTGCACAGCAGCCTTGTACAAATTACTTTCTTTTGTGTGATGTCTTGTTGCACTCCTTTTGCTTCCTTTTGTCAGAGTTACTCGGAGGGTTGGGAATACAGGATGTCGGAATGGATTGGAGACTACAAAGGCATATTCATTGGCGGTGTCCTCGGGCGTTGTGGTGGATGGGACAAACATTCTCAGGTGCCCCGGTTGGCAATCTTATGTCAGCGTTCTTGGGCTTGATCCTGCTCGTCAGGAAAAGAATTTGATGTTCTGTTTGACATAATGACTGGGTGCCCACTTCCTTTAAAGCCCTTGACGTTCTGGTGTTGTGGTCATAGAAACCTACCTACCAGAGCCCGTCTTCCAATTGATAGGACCTGGAAGACGAGTCTATCCTTTCCACTCTTTCCTCATCCATACCGCGCACGTCCTAACACTTGAATGTCGCTTCTGGATATCACCTGCCGCGTCAGGGTCCATTATTCTTCGCCCGAAACCTGGGTCCTGTATGGTCTCGAGGATGTGACATGGCCAAGTCCTATTCCCTTCTCCCATCCATGATCTTCCCATAACTGCCCCTGATTACTGCTATTGACCTCTACATAATTATAATTTGTTCAGATGGTCTCTCGAGACGACAGCCGGCTGGAGCCCAGCCAACAGAGATCCTCCAGCGCAGCGCAGACCTCAAAGAAACCTACAAAACTCGAACCGCACAACCAGCCAACCCTCACTTTGCCCATTCAGCGTGATACAACACCAACGCTCACTCTATCCTCCGTACCCAAGCCCGCGACACATGAACCCGAGACCACGATGAGCTCGGGCTTCTCCACAAAGGGGAAATCCCCTCAGCAAATGCTCGCTTTGCCCACCGCGTCCGATCCTGCGTGGGGTGCGGGCGAGCGTACGACAGACGGGGGCTCTTCCGCTAGGGGAGAGTCCTCGAACCAACGAAATACCTCTTCCATATCTGCGGCATCTCCTGAAGTTGCTCCAAATGGGAGCAAGCCGGTAGAAACTCGGGGTCGTTCCCTGATCAGAGGTCCGCTGCGGCAACAGAACACATCTTCCTGGCAAGGGAGACCCAGTAATGCATGTTCAGCATGTGCTGAAAGACACCTCAAGGTCCGTGTATCTTCGTTTTGCCCTTTTCTTGTCCTGCCCTGCTATCCCAAGTCACGCCAAAACTGGAGCTTTTCTGACCCTTCCATAGTGCGATGGCCAACGTCCTTGTCGTCGCTGCCTTCGCGATGGCGTGGCGGACGAGTGCGAAATCAAGACTGCCATGAAGAGGAAGAGCAGATGGTTGCAACCGAAAAAGGAGTTACTTTCGGAGATCAGCCAGTTGAGTCAGAAGCTATATGACTTCGAAATGGTTCTCTCCAATGTCATTTGCGAGGGCAAGATGGCTGAGGCTGTCAGCAAGAGGCTGCGCGCCGGGCATCCTGTCGAGACCGTCGCGGAATGGATCATGAATCCCATTCCTGATCCAAATATCGATAATAGCCAGAAAGCTCCGGATATTCCGCAAATGCGAGGGCCTTGGACAACTGTAACCTCGGATATGGGCCTTGTCAACCACCTCCTGTCACTCTACTTTTGCTGGGAGCACCCCATCTTTGCGCCGTTCAGCAAAGAGCATTTTCTGGCCGACCTCTGGGCATTCCGGCTTCGTTACTGTTCTCCGATCCTCGTTAATGCCATCTTGGCCATGGGCTGCCGCTTTTCAACCAACCCAAGTACCCCGACAAATCTCCATGACCACGACAGGCGAGGGGATCATTTCTTTGCCGAGTGCCTGCGTCTGTATCAGGCAGAAAGGGACCACCACACCTTGACCACTGTTCAGGCGCTTGGTATCATCTCAATACGGCAGGCAAGCTGTGGGAGGTGTGTGGAGGGCTGGTTCTATGCCCAACACAGTATCAAGTTGGCGGTGGAGATGGGGCTGCACCGCTTGCCGGATGCTGGCGTTGAAGATGAGGAGAGAGAGGTGCGATCCGCGACATTTTAGGGGGCGTATGTTCTGCATCAGTAAGGCTTCACGTTCCTATGCCTGTCCTTCTCTGGACAGATGGCAGTTGTTTGAGGCTGACAAGGAGAAACCAGGGCATGGTGCTTGGCCACGGGATCACTTCCTCATTTCTCACCAACCGCTCAACTCCCGTCGAAGCCAGCCATTTTCCTGGGTCGCGAAATATCGCCATGGGTACCATACACAGACGCTGGTGAGGAAAATTTCCACGAGTTGGCGCATTTGATCTTTGAATGGATATTAACCCGATATCCAGGGGCACCAGTTCAGTACACGTATGGACTACCATGCAACCTCCGCACCGTTTTCCAATGCTTCTGCGAACTGAGTGAACTGGTCCACAAGATGCTGTATCTTTTGCATTCCCCTGATCAGCTGCTGACAAGCCAAGGTCTGCTCGACATGTATAATCAGTTTCTGCAGAGGTATGCCAGACTCCCCGTTGTGCTGCGGCTGGGATATCATCATACTCCCGCGGTTTTACTGATACAGTGAGTTCCCCTCCCCCCTTCCCATAGTTTTGCTCATCCATCTTGCGCAAGACTTGAGCTAACGCAGCATCAGCATGTACTATCACTTCGCTGTCCTGAGGCTCTTCCTGCCATTGCTCAAACTCCGGATCCTCGGCTCAGATGTCTTGCCACGACAGGTGTGCATGGAGGCAGCCAACTCCATCAGAAGCCTCGTCCAGTTATACTCGAGCTTCTACACGCTGCGCCACACGCCGTCGTTTCTCCCGTACTTTGTCCTCAATGCCGGCGTGGCGCATCTCGCCCTTGTCGCAACTGACAAGACCCTGGCTCAGGGTCAAGCACGGGCATCGTCTCCAAGGGACATAATCATGACCAACCATCCTGGCAACAGCGATCCTAGGGGAACCGACCTCTTGGGTGACTCTTCATCAACACCAGCTGAGATATTTGCTCGTGACATCACCTACCTATCCGAGATGGCTTCATGCCATCACTTCGCGGAACGGGCGGCGGATATCCTGAGGTCCTTGGCAGTCAAGTGGAAGGTTCACGTTGGGATGGAGACACCACCACCCGAGCCTACTGAAGTCGAGAAGACCGCTGATGATGTGCCGATGACGGAAGAAGAAATCGAAGAAATGGTGATGTTGCTCCAGCATGATCCTTCTCCTTCTCCGCCGCCATCATCATCCGACTGCATGAACTACGACTCCTCAGTGTCGGGCACAACAAACATGGACTTCTTTGCGACCGAACTACCCGACGAGGAGACGTGTCCCCTCTTGTGTCCGTTCCCGCTACAAGGCAGGCCGGTCCTCCTGATAGGAAAGAAAGCGTTAGAGGAGGCGGGATTTTCTCTTCTTTGACCTTTGGTTTATGGACTTCCCGGTTGAGGTGTTACGTGCTCAGGCTTTTAGAGATTAGTGGAGGTAGATACATCTGGGTAGGAATCGACGACGTCTGGTTCGTCAGCGAACTGCTTGGCCAACACCTTCCAGGTTGCTTGATCCTCAATATCAGTGACATCAAAGCTACAATAGTGTTTATGGTACCCTGGCTTAATCTATATACCTAGAAAATCCATTCATGTAGACATATTCCAGCATCATACACAAGAAACCTTGTGTCTTCATGACCAAGAACTTGCTCGCCCTGAGCCAAACACCCCCTCACACCAACCCCGTCGCAACCGCTCCAACATCGACAACAACCACCGAGACGTTTCCCCTCTTCAGGACCAAAATGGCAATAACGAAAGACAACGCGCCAGATCTTTCCACATCCTTCTACCACTCCATCTCACATCTCTTGTCTTCTCTCCCCCGCTCGCTCCTGTCCCTTGTCCGCCCCCTTCATCCTCCTGGCCACCTCTTGCCATACCATCATTTAACCCCGCCGCTCATTCACCACGAAGAAAACAACAAAACCAACAAATATTATGGCCAGGGGTCGAGAGCGGAGAAGGGAACAAGCAACCGAAGCAAGAGGAAGAGAAAGAGAGAAACATCGCTAGATAGGTAGGTAGGCAAGTGGAAAAGGCAACAAAAAAAGACCGAACACAAACAACACCCAAACACATGTATATCCCGACGCTACCAACACCAACAACGACCACATGACAACCCGACACCGCCCAGCTCACAACCTCCACCACCCAGACACGCCACTACCTAATTTCCAGGACCGTCCCACCCACTTCTTATCCCGTCGTTTCCCCCTTCATCCCTTCTTCCGCTTCCCAGTCAACTACTTCCACCTCTAGCTTAACTTCCAAAAACAGATCCTTCTCAGACACGAACCTCCACACATCAACACCCATCCAGAAGCACACATATACACATCATCGCACACACAGCCAGCCCAGAAGGGAGAGAATCCGTAAACACTCTTAGCGACCCGCAAGCAGGCGTGTGGACAGCTGGGGGACAAAGGCTCCCCCATCCTCCCACATTACCTACCCTCTCAGCCGCAAAGTGTTCGTTCGTTCGATGAACTCACCTTCACCGCTTCCTAGACTCGCAGGCCCATCCTTCTATACCCTCGCCTCTGCTCCCCACCTCGACCTTATCAATCTTGATCCCCTGCATACCGGGAGTATCGTCCAGCCACGGGTGGCTGGCCATGCCTCCGGCGTTGGCGCGGCGCTCGGGCAGCAGCTCCAGCATGGGGTGCAAGAAGTCCGAGATGCGCTTTGCCTCCTCTTCCTTAAAGTGGTACTTCTCGCGGAGGACGTCGGGCAGCGCCCAGTGACGGAGGCGGTGGATGTTACGCAGCTCGCCCTTGCGGTTGAAGATTTCCTGTGACCACTTGCCCGAGAGGCAGAGGGACTTGGGGAAGGGACCGAGGAGCTCGATGATCTGCGCGATGTGGTCATCGTCTTTGCCGTACTTGGTGCCGGACTGGGGGTCGAAGAGGTAGTCGCCAGTAATAAGCTCGAAGACCTGGTTGAAGTGTGTCAATAGAAAAGCGGAAGGTAAACAAAGGCCAGTTTGTACGAACCATTGCCGCCATGCTCCAGACGTCGGTACTCGCACCCCACTTTGCGCCGAGGATGACCTCAGGAGAGCGGTATTGCCGGGTCTGGATATCGTTGGTGAAGTGGTGATTGACCCAGCAGGCATTTCCAAGGTCGGCAATCTTGACGCTGATGATGTCGCACCCTGTCGCCTCATCGATCTTGCGCTTATCGCCCGTTGATTGTGGAGACGAGCCCTTCTCCAGAGAGATGCCCGAGACTTCCCTCGTAAGGAGGTCTGCCGTCTTTTCCCGCTGTTTTTGCTGCTCCTCCACATCCCCCTTAGGAGATGAACCCTTCTTATTGCCTAGAAGACAAGCAGTCAGAAAGGGAAGAATGGCCACAAGGAGACTCCGGTACCAGCTTACCTTCGTTCAATACCTCCCCCAAACTTTGCGCGCCGGATGATGAGAACATGTTGGAGTGACTGAAGCTTGCGTTGAGGGGCGATGGGAGTGGCTGGCTGCCCGTTATAAGAGTCCTGCGCCTGCGTCGCCCGTTCCTGTTCCCATCCTTTGGCTCCCCGTTGGCATCCGTCTTGACCACACGCTTCACGATTTGCTCAACGTCGCCGATCTCGATCAACACGTTCTCGGGCTTGAGATCGGTGTGGATGATACCACATTCACGGTGCAGGTAGTCAAGGCCCAGGAGGACTTGCTTCGTGATCTGCTTGACGAGGTGCATGGGAATACCCCGATGGTTCCATTTCTTGATCAGACCAAGCAAGTTCTCACCCAGAACCTCAAACACCATGCACACATGCGTTCCATTCGGGCCTTTATGTTCAAACGAGTCCAGGAGGCTGACGACATGTTTGCGACCAGGGTGATTCGGGTTCGCTTGGACAATCCGGTTGAGGAGCTTGATCTCATCGATGGCGGTCTCGGTGTAGTGCGCAGCTGAGCGGACGACTTTGAGTGCGACGTGCTTCCCGGTTTCGTTGTCTCTTGAGAGCCAAACTGTCGAGAAATGACCCCAGCCCAGCTTGCGCACAACAGTATACCTCCCATCCTTAAACTTCTCGCCGATGGTGACTGGGTGGTAGCCACCCTTGCAGTAATCCTCCGAATCCTCCTCATCGGCAGTGTTCTCGGCGGGGTCGTCAGTTGAAGATGGGGACGTCGGCGAATGCGTCATGACGGATGCGTAATGCGCGGCTCTGTGGAAGAAAGCGTGTAAGCAAATGCCCTGAAAAGCGCAAGTCGCAACAGCTAGACACGCGGTGAAGTGACAGGAAGGTCGAGATTGTCCAAAGTTCCAAAATGCCTAGAGGCGAACAGAATAGCGGCGGGGTTTTGGTCAGGCTCCGTTTCCACCGCACAGTGTGCCGAGCTTTCGGCAACTCGTGATAATGGAAACGGCGGGCAGCGCCAATAGGATGCGGGACTTAATCCAAGGCGGAAGTGGGACCTTGATTTCAACATGGCTTTCATCTTGGGATGATGACCATGCAATATAAAAGTTGCGATATGGTAGAGTGTATGGGCGAGGTCAACTTTGTGGTTGTTGTGATAGCGACCTGGGTTGATTTGGGTTGATGCGTCGCGCTGTTCCGGCGCGTAGAGGGGTCGAGTCTCGAAGGCCCGGGAAAGCGGTGAAACGAAAACGGGGCGTTGAGGGGGGTAAAACAACGACGGAAGAAACAACGACAAACGAAAAGAAACGAAAAGGCATGGGAAATAAAAGAGAAAAGGTAGCAAGGAAAATGAAAGCAAAACAAACGCGAAACACCCAAGTATATACCCGTGGGCTCACTTGAGCCAGGCTCTCCGCCCAAGCTAAACTGTCCCTCTCCAGACCCATGGGACCGGACCCATAGCTGACTGGTTGAACCCCGCCACCTCCATGGCTGCACCTGGGCAGATGATGTTGTTCGAGAAACAGCGCGACGAATAAACACGCCGCGCAAACGGTGGCACTTGTGGCGAAGATGGACCGAGGGAGAGGGAAAGACAGAAAACTTATCGCGAACTTGTTTCTTTTTCAACGAGATGCAGAAATGTTATGCACGTACCCAGGTCCTTCTGTGGTGATAATGGGCTTCAGACCGTCCTTCTTCCGCTTCTTCGCTGCCGAGTTTCCGTTGGATGAGGCCGCTGGCGAGGCCGGGCCCTGCGCAGGCGAGTCTTTTTGCGATCCGTTCATGGTGCTCATTCACGAAGGACTGTTGGCGGCGATGCGGCGATGGCGGGGTTTGTCGAAGCAGGACGCTGCGCGCGCAGCAGAAAGGAATCGATAACGAGTCGGATAGTGTTCGAGGTGGAGCGAAGGCGATGGGATTCCAAAGGACTGAGACTGCTGTCGATGGGGAAATGTTGAACGTCTGTTTTAACGGCGCAAAGTTAACTAGGCGTTTCGATGCCCAGGACGCCTGGTCAGGGCAGGATTTAATCGTCTGTAAAAGAAACTTGATTCGACGCCGTGCAGCGGGCCTGCCGGCAAGGGCAACGTCCCGGTGGCTAGGTTGCGGCGCGAATGCTCTCGGTCGCCTTGACCTGAGTGGTCTCTGGGCTGGGCGCAGCGATGCAAGCGCAAGACACTTGTCTGCCAATCTCCTTGGGACTTGGGGACTGGGTGGTTCGGCGAACCGGTTGGCGCATCCACGTACCGAAAGTCGGATCTAGCGTAAAACACAACAGCCGCACCGAGCAAGTCGAGCAAGCAACGGGGCGAGATGGCGGAGACAACTGTACGAAGGATAAGTTTCTGTATAAGCCAAGTGCCTAGTCCAAGGGAAGCAGAGGAGGGGCGCGGAGGTTGAAGCAGGCAGGCCAAGTCGCAGAGGCAGGGGGCTGAGCCGGAACCACACAGCACGGAGCGGCGCTGGGCTGGTTGAGATCCGGGATGGCTGAAAAGGAGGGGCAATAGTTACCAGCTCGTTGAAGATTCCGCGACGAGATGCCCGGTCGTGGCAAATCTGAAGAGATTCCGTACCTGAGGAATGAGTGGGTATGAAAAAAATTCACTTTTTGTCTGAAGAACAGGGACGTCATAGGCAAGGCAAGGTCAGGTATGCAAATGCTGAGCCAGAAAGAAGTCGATTCCACGACATACCTCGGGGTCCCGAAGGATGGAGGGGTTCTTTGGGTGGCGCGACGAGTGGAGCTGCAGGGCCAAGGCGAGAGCCAAGGGGGATCGACGATGCGCCCGTCCACAAAACAACAGACAACAAGGTTACGCGGTCCCCTAAACAACAATGCCGCTGGAATATGCCTTGAAGTGGAAAAGACAAGCAAAGGCAAAAAAAGCCCTATGTGAATACAGGAAGCACAAATGCGTCCACGCGTGAATGGAAGTCGGACGGTTGCAAAGTGTCGACAACAAACCGTCGGAGGACTCAAGAAACATCACCATGGGCGGACGTGGGATGCTAGCTGCGGGGCAGAGAGGTATGCTGTGGGTCTTGGTCTGCTGGACATTTCGTTCATTGGGTGGTCGCTTTGCTTGCGCGCGCAGCGCTGGGCTACTCTGGAAATTTTGGGAACAGTTGATGCGGCATCGTGATCGAAGCACCACATTCCGCAACTTGGGCATGTGGCCGCCCACTGTTCTTTGATGGGCCCTTCTGGCAGACCATCGAGGTTTCTTTAGCTTACTCGAACCTTTGTTTTCTCCGGCTGACCCTGTTTGTGTTTCCCCAAAGGCCCGAACAGATCTGTCGCTGGGGATGGACAAAGCTGATATCGTATTGTTATGAGTAGTGTTTAGGTATAATTCCATCTTCTAATATGTGGCTTGGATGAACAGAGAGCCAGAATATTCCATTCATTCCAGGCCCTAATCAAGCTGCGCTGGATGCAAGAATTCTTACCCAAGCTCGACAACGTTGGCCACCTGAGCTGGACAGACTCGGACAGACTCACATAGTACTCACACATAAGGTGTCTAGTAGATGAGATGACGAGGGGATACCTTGCCTCCATAGGTACCTGAGCTCCTCCGACGCATGTCGGGTACGGATCCCCTTGAACGATGTGATCGGATGGCGGAGTGTAGCAGACACTCCTCTGCCACGTCCCCCGTTGTGCTCTTGTGGGTTGGAGATGGAAAATCAACATGGTCATTGGGCCGCTGATTGGTGCGCCAAAATCCGTAACATTTGGTACAGGACCTGGCCCTGAGCTCTCTGACATATCCTGTCTTCATCAAGACACTGACATAAACTATTGGCTCTTGCTGTCAGGTGAAGTTCCCTTGTACAATAGATTATTACATATGAATCCCTTCCCGGGGCTATAGCACATGTCTTCGGAGCTAGAATTCCTAGGGATACGTTGGCATGTCAGGCTGGTCGCCTCCGTCATCCACGGAAAACGTGTTTGACAGCTGAGGGGTTGGAGCTTCTGAACGTCATCTCTGATGGCGAACATGCTGAAGCTAGTGACTGATAGCAAGACAACTTTGGTTTCCAGGTTGTCTAAAAGGACCCTTGGCTCGAGTAGTTCGCATGACTTTCTGATCGACTTGGTACCTCTAGCCGCATTGCTCCCATTCATTCAACAACAAAAACCATTCGAATGGGCAAAGCATCCAGATCGAGCCCGTTTGATTGGCGTTGCGCGCCGTCTCTTTGCTTCTCCACGCGGTCGCTCCGTGCTCCACAAAAGAACCGACGATATCGCCACCCATGCTTCCAGAAGCCCGGAAAGAATCCATGGCTTTGCGTGCATGTTTCACCTTATCTGATGGGATTCTTCACCTTTCTTTGTGGCCGTTTGTGCCACATCGTTCATGGCACAAGTGATAGACAATAGGTACAGTCCCTGAAGGCTAATGTTTGTTGGGCAACAAATCAAAAACACTTGTCCCTGGATGTTTTGCAGGCGTTGAAGACACAAGCCCAAGATAAAAATAACCCAAAAGACGTTTGCTTGCCACGTGAAGAGCGTCTATCAATGAAACCCTGGCGGTGGACCTGTTTCTTCGAAGGGGTCCCTTGTCGTGCTCCTTCCCAAACTTTTCTGGTTGTTGTGTACGGTTTTGTGTGCGTCTCAAAGGAAAGAGTTCAGGCCTCTAATGACTGGCCGCCAATCATCGAGGCCGTGGCTGCGCTGAGTTGGAAGTTGGAAAAAGACATCCCGCTCGGACCCTCACGGAACCGTCCAGTTTTGGGACTGGTGCCCGACGCCGTTCGACTCTTCACTGTCATGCGAAATTGACGATGACTCGCGTACCTATGTGCAACATCTGGCGGTCGCCTTCTTGGGCTTTTTTCCCTCACTTGTACATAGGTATGTTCACTTGCAGGTTACTTGCAGCTGTTCCGGATCAGCAGCATCCACGGACTGCCATCAATGATCGACGACAGACTGGCTGGCCAAGTGGCACAGCGAGAGCCGCTCGGTTGATGACGAGCAGGTCGGCAACGCGTCGAGAGCGAAAGCCACCTTGGGAATACAAGAGGGCAATGAATGATTGATCCTCAGAGCTGCATTCGCTGCAATCTCGCGGTGAAACGCCTGTCGTTCCGATCGTCTGGGATCCCGCCATGTCCAAGCCGCCCAGGCATCCAGATCTGGTCGCAACCTGGAAGGCCACCAACGGGACTTGGTGATGACTGCGGAAGCTCCCGAATTGGCCTCGACACAACACAACCTACGGAGTACTCGACCGTTGTTGTCCATGGAACGATGCTGCACCTGCACCATAGCCCTTCTCTGCCTCGTCTTGTTCCCTGGCGGCGGTTCTTCGCTTGGTTTGAAGGAGCGGGCTGTCCGTCAGCCGCTGCGGTCGGTTGGTTTGGCGAGCCACTAGCCCCGGCTTATGCACGCCGCCGCCGCCAACCATCCACAACCGCACCTCGTGCATCCCGCAGCGCGGTGGGCCTGACCTGACCCGTTGATCGGCCGAGATTTGCCAAATGCCAATGTCACCGGGGCCGGCCCCATCGCCTTGGAGTGCCCCAGATCCATCGCGGATGTATCTTGCTGGGTCGATCCTGGTGTCCGATCCCAACAGTGGTGCCCCTGTCTGGCTCCAACAAAAAGTCAACAACTCCCCTGGCGTCGCCTCTGCCCCAGAGTCCCGCTTGTGCTTGTGTTCATCGCTGATCTCCTCTGGCGCGGATATCGACCTGGCGTGGAACCTCCGCTGCCGAGGGAAGCTTGAGAAGGCTGATTGACCATCGCCCACACGACGCGACACCAACCATCGAGGCTGCCAGACACAACACTTGTACATACCCAGCAGACCATGATATGCCAAAGTCTGTTCTGATCCTCCTCCATCCCACCCGCCGTCGCTCTCCGGACCTCTCCCCGCCACTCCGCTACCATGGCTGTTTACGTGGACCTCTCTCGCAACCCGCGGGGCGTCACCATCATTGCCGTTCTTTGGTCCATGATTGTCGTGTCTCTCATCGTCTTGGTCCTCCGCCTCTACAGCAAGATTGCTCGAACGCGGCATGTTTGGTGGGATGACTACTTCATCATCGGTGCATGGGTAAGCCCCGGGTTCCCTCTAGCTACCTTGGTGGCCGGCTCTGCGAGGACACGCGTATCTGATATCTGATTCTAAGATTCTTCTCCTCGTGAGTTGTTCAACAACCACAGCCAATGTTCGCCTGGGCTTTGGGCTTCACCAGATGGAGGTGCCTTTCGAAAACTTTATACCCTTTGGCATCCAGAGCAACATTTCCGGCTTCACCTCCGTTATTGCTGTTGCTCTCAGCAAGACTTCCTTCGCCATCACCTTGCTCCGGCTCTCAGACGGCTGGATCAGGTGGTTCGTCATTGGTCTAATAGTCCTGCTCACCGTTACCCATTACACCAGCGCCATCTTTTTCTGGGTGTCGTGCAATCCCCCAGAGAAGACCTGGAACTTCCTGGCAGATGGCGAGTGTTGGCCAGTCTCGGTCACCGTAAACTACAGCATGTTTGTTGGAGGTAAGCTTAACACCACGTGTTCACTGAAGCGCCATATGAGTTGGGGTCTGACGAGTCCAGCCTGTTCCGCCTTTTCCGACTTTGCCCTTGCCCTGCTGCCATGGCGTTTGTTGCTCCGTTTCAACATGTACAATCGTGAGAAAATCGGCGTTGCCATCTGCATGAGCATGGGCATTCTGTACGTCTCCCGAGATCTTCCTTTCCATCGCTCAAAGGCAAGCTAACCGGTCCTCCAGCGCTGGCATCTCCTGCATTGTCAAGATGACCTACATCCCGCTACTGTACGACGGAGACTTCAGTTGTACGTCACTCTCCCCACCTCGAGCCGTAGAGATTATCTCCCTTCTGACCACCTCCCCCAGACAACTCCTTCCCTCTAGTTATCTCAGGCTTCATCGAGCCTGCCCTCACCATCATCGCCGCCTCCTTCCCCGTTATGCGCCACCTTGTCCGCTCTTTCCGCCGCGACGCCGACGGCACCCTTCCTCCCCTAACCCACTCCGCCGACCCGACCGCCACCAACCCCGCCGACGCGGAAAGCCGCACTGCCGCCGCCGCCTCCGGTGCTGGGTCAGGAGATGGTCCCTCCAGCACCGACAAAGACCAGTACCCAGAGAAGGTCGCAGAGAAGGCTGCTAGAGGGAATTACCAGCGATTAATCGCCGCCGCGGCCGCGGCCAACGCGGGGAATCCGGGGACGACGGAGACGACGTTAACGGAAGCTTCGTCGCCGAAGGATCGACCTTCTTCACCCCTGTTGCACCAGCAACAGCCGCATCATGGAGACGTCGACAGCCGGAGTGAGAGCAGCATAGGGGGCAAACAGGCTGCCGCAGGGTCCAGGATATAGGATTGGGCCGCATGTTCTGCTTGGTCCAAGAGTGTACGATTATGGAATGATGGGTATAAAAAAGGAGCCACTCGCCGTATGTGGTTATGCGCCGGCGCATATGGGGCGGCGTTTATGGGTATGACTGAGAGACCTTGCTTCTTACGTTGGGTTAGGGCTTGGGAAACCTACGAGGTGCGTTTTTATGGCATGGTATATTCATGCTGGATAGGGATCTGAACTTCTTACTCGAAAGGAACAGTTAGACATATATATAATGGTAATTCTTCTGGGGTTGGGATATGATCATGCTCTGGGACCTATAGCATGCCAGCATTTCCTTGGGTTGGGCCTGAAGCAAGTGATTTAGTCTATTGCTATTATTCAACAGCATCCCTGTAGTAGTTTGTTCACCATGGGACAGAGGTGTTCACATACGCAGGCACCGAAACTACTTCATGGCCAGCGGATTGGTTGAGGGAAGTTGAGCGATATCTTCACCACCTTTACCAGCCCAGCGGCTGGACAAGAACGTTGGCCAAATCTCAGAACCACCCCTATTGGTCTGAGTGGAAGCCGCTGACCTGTGACCGTGCGAGTCTTCTTCGTGGGTGGGCCAAATCGTGGGCACTTTTAAATGCTTTCAGAAGACCGAGTTCGTTTGCTTCCGCCACTGCCCTATCCCGTTCAACTCAACTGAATGCAATGCCTGGCTCTGGCACTGATTTTGAAGGTTGTAACATGTACATACCGAGATCCAAGCTCATAGAAGGTTTCATCCAACCTCCGAGTAGTATTAACTTCAGGGCCAAAGATCGAGGAGGCAAGCACGTTGGACTGGGCAGAACGACGAAAACAGAACTAGTTCACACATCAATCTATTGACTCTCCCACCACGCCATGTTTGCCAACCTGTCTAACTCAAGAAGAAAGCGCCTTAATCTCCCCATCCTTCAGCTTGCCCGCAGCGAGTAGCCTCTCGATCTCGCCCTTCCACACGCCCTTGATCTCATCCGCAACCTTGAGACCGGCCAGCTTAGTAGCCAGCGCGGCGATCTCGTCGGCGTCGATGCGGCCCTGGATCAACTCGACGTCGCCAAGAACGGCATCGATTGTGGCCGGAGACGGGTCGCCCTCTACGAAGTAGTTGGCATCCTTGACAGACCCGCGCAGGACGCGCTTGTTCTTCTTGACAGCGTTCTTGGCCGCCTCTTTGGCCTTCTTCGCGGCCTCGCGTTCCGCCTTGGCCTTCTCCTCGGCCTCCTTGGCCGCACGCTCCTCCTCTTCCTTCTTGCGACGCGCCTCCTCAGCAGCGGCGCGCTCGGCCGCCTCGCGCTCGAGCCGCTTCCGCTGCTTGGCGGCGTTGGCTTCCTGCCGGAAGCGCTTGATGCGCTCGTCGCCCGCGGCGGCGTCGTCGATAAGCTTGCGCAGGCGGGCGTTGTCCTCGGCCTTCTTCTTCTTGCGGGCGTTGGCGTTCTTGCGCTCCATGTGACGCTTCTGGTCGCGGTTCTCGTTGTCGTCGGGCACCTCCTCGTCGAGGTACTCGAAGGAGCGCCAGCTGTCGAAGTTGTACCAGAAGTTGTAGAAGGCCTCGACCTCCTCCTTGGTCGAGTTCTCGTCGCCAAAGGACGGCACCGGGTGGATCTTGCTGAAGCGGGCTTCAGCCTTGAAGACGTTGCCCCACAGCTTGTAGTAGTTGCCCTTGGCCAGCTGCTTCTTGGTAGGCGGCGGGACGTCGGCCTCCTCGTCAACAGAGTCGAACTGGCGGCGCTTGACGGGGTCGAGGAGAATCTCGGTGGCCTTCTGGATGCACTTGAAGAAGTTGTCGTCGTCGGCCCGGCCCTGGGCGGCCTTCTTGTCCGGGTGGTGCTTCAGCACCTTCTTGCGGTGGGCACGCTTGATCTGCTCCTCGGTGGCACGCCAGCGGTACTTGGACAGACCAAGAACCTTGTAGTGATCCTGGGTCTTCCAGTCCTTGGCATCCCGCTGGAGCAGGATCGGGTCCTCGGGCTCGCTGATGTCGCTCTCTTCGTTCTCCTCGACCTTCTTGGCCTGTTCCTGAGCGCGAATCCGGTCATCCTCGGAGAAGGTGCGCTTATGCAGGGTACGGCGGGCATGGGCGAGGAAGTAGGGGCCAACAGGCTCAAGAGCGCGGGCGGTCGCACTGCTCTTCGCGATGCCGCTGATAGGGCGGAAGTCCTTCTCGGCCTCCCAACCCTCAGGAAGGGCAGGGAGGGGAAGATCAATGACTGTGGTTGTCATGGTGTTTGCGTGTATGGTCGGTGATTTCGATGGTTGACGAAGTGTTGACTTCGGCTTGCCCGCCCGGCCTCAGATCTGCGTCGTCGTCCGAAGTTGAGGCATGAAACAGCACTGTCTTGGAGGGGCAGGCGTTTTTCTTGAAGTTCCAGGTTTTTGTTGGGTTTCGGCCTTGCCAAGAACTTTTTTTCAGGTTCGGCCCCACTGCGGGCCGGGGCCCACTCCGGCTTCGGTCAACCAATCACGGCCGGCTCGAGACATTTGATGCCGGTTACGTGGCCCCGT
>NW_027191431.1:960161-973204 GCF_041956435.1 Mycothermus thermophilus
ACGGGGCCACGTAGCCGGTCTGAAGAACGTCCTGTCGCCCCCGAGCGGCGAAGTGTTCCGAAGAGCCCATGAAACATAAAACCTCCCAGAACAACCGCCAACATATTGAAGCCTCGGACTGATTTCTCGACAGTGAATATATTTTCCGTGCTATCCTCGCCGACAGCTTGGCCTCCCTCTTTATCCTCCGAGCAACCACACAGCCATGGCAGCAATTCAAGCATACCGCAATCTCCTGCGTGCGGCCAGGATAGCCTTCCAAGGTCAGTTCTCTCCCAATACCCTTCCTCTGTAGTAACTTGCCTTGAAGCATCCTTGCGCTTGGGAGTCTATTCTCGTCCAGACGATCCTAACGCGCTTCCGTTCAGGCGACGAACCCGTCCTCGCTGCCGCCAAACAGTCGATCCGGCAAGGGTTCCGAGACAAGGCAGGGCTCCTGCCAAACGACCCTTCCATCGCGCCCGCAATCCAGCACGCCGAGGAAGTGGCAAGCTTCCTGAAGGCAAACATTGTCCAAGGGAAGAAGGAGGGCGACGTCTACAAGCTTCGCATCCATGAACACACCGAGCGGGGGGACAACGAGAGCATCAAGCAGGCGGGCAGGAAGAAGACAGACCTCAGCGGAGTGAAGTGCTGCTCAGCGAGGTAGCAGCAGCGCAAGGAAAGCCCAATTGATTACACAACCATCAGGGGACGACGGGGTGCGACCTGATGCGACAGCCAGGTATCTGCTGGCAGACACCCTGCTTGTGTATTGTATATAGTAGGAGTCGTGTATGTACGAAGCCAGCCGTCTATGATAGATACCCCTCAGTGTAACACAAGACGCATACCATGCCCATGCCAAAGAAAACCCGGCCCGTGCTGCAACAAGAGATATCATTTTACTTCCCGCAACCCAGTGAACCCTGACAAGCCCATAGCCCCAAACGCCGAAATGTAGACTGCACAACACATCAACAACCTAGACAAGAGATAGGATCCTCTAGTTGCCAGCCAGGCTGGCGTACTGCACATCGGCCGCGCCCGGCGGAGCAGCCACGGGCACTGCTGAGAGGTCGTCGGCTGACTTTTGTTGCTGAGCAGAGCCATCCCCTTGAGAACCCGCACCGCCGTTGCCCGCAGTCTTTTGGGCCCTGCGGTTTGCCTCGGGAAACGCGGACCTGCCGTCGAGCAGCATTTCCCGGCGCTCCTCCTTGTTCATAGTTCCGATAGCTTTGGGCACGCTCCAGCGGATGCGCAAGGGGCAGCCGGCGATGACGGCGCGGCCCTTGCACTCGGCGGCGGCCTTCTCGGCACCCTCGCGCGTCTCGTAGTTGACAAACGCGCAGTGCGTCATGTGCGACACCACGAGGGATTTGATCTTGCCGAAAGTCTTGAAGAAGTCGCGGATCTTGTACTCGGGGAGGTCGTCCTCGATGCCGGTAACGAAGAGGGACATGATGTTTGGGTCGCTCGGAGGCAACCAGTCCTTGGGGGTTGGCGGGCCAGCCGCAGCCGCGGGGATGGGGCCGCGTCGCCCACCAACCTTCGCACCCGCTGCCGCCGCAGCTCGCGTGTCGCGCGTCCGTATGGGGCCGGGCCCGCCGACTCCCGCGCCGACAGCGGGGTTCCCGCCGGTTGCGCTTCCTGTTGAGCCGCCACTGCTCTTTTCCACCCGGTTTCCATTCTCATCCAGCTCCCACCCTTTCCGGAAGTACGGCTTGCTCTGGGCCAAGCGGCGCAGGAGCTCACGGGCCTTCTCGTCTGCCTTCTCGTATTGCTCGACGCCGGCGCGTCCTTCCTCGATGGCCTTCTCGTTGTTTTGGGCAAAGTACTCGCGGTTGATCTCGCTCTGGGGACCCGGGGCGATGAGCTCAAGAGCCTTGTCGCGGATGACGATGGGCAAGCCAAACTGCAGATCCATGATGCAGCACTGGCAAGCGTTCTTGAGACGGGCGCAGGTCAGGCAAATATTGGTGCGTCGCTTGCGGCCGTGGGCGCGGCCATCGCCAGCCCAGCTGAAGACAGTGAATGGCCGCGTGCACAGCTTGCATTCCTCGCCATAATCCTCCTTGAGCATGCGGACGTAGGGGTTCTCGGGCAGACAGTTCTCGCACACCGAAGGGAAGTCGGTCGACTCCCACCCAGAGCGGTTGAGATCCTGCTTGATTTGGGGCGGCATCGTGGATTCGTTGTGTTGGTACCGGGGGTCGATGAATTATGATAAGTGAGAAAAATCCCGCCGTCGCGATGGCTATGTGACGGCGTTGATGTTTTTGATGGACGTGGGGTGATTGACGTCGCAATGTGAAGTCGGCGAGAACTTGCCTTGCAGTCGACGGCAACGTCGCACGGAGCCGTGGCTGGTGATGGATCGATAATCTTATCGCTCGCCACCGCCACCTCACACTTGGTGTCAAAAGCACCAAGACTGTGGCTGGGTTCCACGTCCGGCTTCGCATTTTCTTATCTTATCTCTTATTCGTATTCGCATTCTTGTCCGCACCGCCAGTTCCGCTTTCCACCAGATCTCAAAATTGTGGACATCATGAACTTGAAAGACCTCGGTTGGAGGCTGTCAAGTCAGGAGAATTCATAGATGTTAAATACTCAAAGTGTCCACTCTGCTTGAGGCTCTACTACATAGCTACGCCGAGTACGAGCCCGAGTTCTTGTTCGCAAATTGTAAGGTTGCTCCTCTGGTCGTCTCTAGCCCCGGGAATCACAAGGACCCCGATTGTTTGTTGTGCTATCCCCACATTGCCACGACAGCGCTCACACAGTCCAAACATCAGCCAGAGGTGGTCGAAGCCAAGTCACATGCATTTCAGTCACCGTCGCCAAAACACCACATCTGCTCTGCCCAAAACAGAACTCCTCTCATCAATCAAAACTTGGAGTAAACTCTGGATTTGGGGGAGGACAAATTTACCTGAAAAAAAAAAAACAGTAGATATTTTGCTGAACAGCACTACTGCTGTCGTGCACCCGTCCCCCAGCAATCTCCCCCGTACCATGGCTCAGAACCGCGAAGAGCTCTGCGGGGGCGGCTGCGATGCAATCACAGAGTGGAACACTGTCCAATTATTGCCTTTTCAGGAACAGCTCCGGCTTGAGAGGGACCCCTGCTTTCCGCCAGTCCCAATAACCTGGAAGTGACTTGGCAGCCAATTCCCGCGATCCCCTGCCCCTTTCCCAGAAATTCAAATACACCCATACCGCCTGTAATAGGGGTCCCCTCCAAACTTTTTCCTCTGTCAATTGGCATCTCGACGTCTTCCATTCATCGCGGACCCGACTTTGCTTCGTTTCTTCTAACTTAGTCACTTATCTTTTCGCTTTCTTCGTCTTCAACAATGGCGTCCAAGAAGCCCTACATCCCCCTCGAGAAGGAGGACCACAAGCGCGATGCCGAGTTCATGAAGGCGATGCATGGCAAGTCCACCGAGGCAAAGGGTGGCTTCGCTGCCATGCTCGCGAAGGACAAGGAGGCCAAGAAGGTCGCCGTGAATGAGTACTTCAAGCACTTCGACAACAAGCGCCCCGAGGAGGAGACGGATGCCGACCGCGAGGCCCGGACGAAGGAATATGCCACTCTGACCAGGCAGTATGTTGTTCTTCACCGACCCTCTGCCATGTGATCGGCCAGCCCCTGACCCGTTTTCCAGCTACTACAACCTGGCCACCGACCTGTACGAGTACGGATGGGGCCAATCCTTCCACTTCTGCCGGTATTCGATCGGCGAGTCGTTCTACCAAGCCATTGCCCGCCACGAGCATTACCTGGCGATGAAGATCGGCATCCAGCCCGGCATGAAGGTCCTCGACGTCGGCTGCGGTGTCGGCGGTCCTGCCAGGGAGATTGCCAAGTTCACCGATTGCCACATCACTGGCCTCAACAACAACGACTACCAGATCGAGCGCGCCAGGCGGTACGCCGTGAGGGAGGGGCTCGATGGTCAGCTCAAGTTTGTCAAGGGCGATTTCATGGTATGACTGATACAAACCAAACTCTTGATTATCTCCCGGGCCTTTTCGCTGACAAAGCCCGCCTCTTTTAGCAAATGTCGTTCCCTGACAACTCGTTCGACGCCGTCTATGCCATCGAGGCCACCGTCCATGCCCCCAAGCTCGAGGGCGTCTATGGCGAGATCTACCGGGTGCTCAAGCCTGGCGGTGTGTTTGGCGTCTACGAGTGGCTGATGACCGACAAGTACGACAAGAACAACGTGGAGCACCGTGCCATCCGTCTTGCGATCGAGGAGGGCAACGGCATCTCCAACATGGTGACCGTCTCGGAGGGCCTTGCTGCCATGAAGAATGTCGGCTTCGAGCTGCTGCACCACGAGGACCTCTCGAAGCGCGGCGACCCCATCCCCTGGTACTGGGGTATCGCCGGCGAGATGAAGTACATGCAGTCATATTGGGACCTGTTCACGTGCCTGCGCATGACGCATGCCGGTCGCCGTATTGTGCACGTCTTTACCGGCTTCCTGGAGCTCGTCGGCCTTGCTCCTGCGGGCACCAAGAAGACGGCCGACGCGCTCGCCAAAGGCGCCGACGGCCTCGTTGCCGGTGCCAAGCAGGATCTCTTCACGCCCATGTACCTCATGGTTGGCCGCAAGCCGGCGAACTAAGGGGTCGGGTTTTGGACGGTGTTGCGTGACGTATGACTTTGCATGACCGGGAGGTTATGGGAAGGCGGTTGGGTAGAGGTAAACGGCAAGGATGGGGCAACGGATACGCATACGCATATTAATGCCTGCTGTTGCGACGACATGTGTGAGTGTCGAACAGCAAGTCTAATGTTTCTACGTACATATAAGTAATAGATTTATGTCGTTGGTTCAAAGTGTGTGTCTGAGTAAGCGACCATCTTTCCTGGTTGGGTGTTGGAGGCCGGCTCAGCTCCGGTTGCACAAACCGTGAATGGACGGGCCTCCGTGGAGAAAAGCGACACCGGACTTGGGGAGCTGAGCTGAGGAAACTCCACCATCTCAGCAAGTAAATAGGGTCTTGTGGCACCTTTACTCTGGGTTGGCTCTGACACAAACTCTCAACGACCTCTCCACCGCTCTTCAGCACAGTGGGGTTGTGTTCATCTGTCAACATTATCGTAACTTTACTTGAGCTATCTGGACTCCCGCGAAGCTGCTCCCGCGCCCTCCAGGGGATCGGATATCGCAAGGATCCAGCTCGCTAAGCCAATCCCGGACTAGCGCATTTTGATTCGTTGGGGTTCAACGTCAAGAAAAGTCCGGATTGCTTGGTTCGTCCAAGCTTCCGCTTCACGTCTTGAGGCTGCTGCCAAAAAGAAAAATTCCCGCCTCTGCGCCATAATCAGCCTTCCGCTCTCACCATCATCCACGACGGTGGTGGTTTCGTTGTTCCTTTCCTTCGTCGGCCGCATTTTGTGATTGTTTTTCGTTCTGCCGTCTCGCATTTGCAGGCGTTTCCATTGAGCGGACTCAGTCATTAGGCGTCCCACCCCTCCTTGACCACATAATTTCCATCCCGCCAACAGGTCCTTGACCTTGATACTTCTCTTTTTCTAGCTCTCCAACCCCGTTTTATACCCTATTCTTCTGTTCTTTACGCACCCTCGACCATGTCGCGCTTCCTCCGACCGGCGGCCAGGCTCGCTGCCACGGCTCGCGCAGCCACCATCGCCCGTCCCGCCATCTCCTCCCCCTTCGTCGCCAGATCCGCCCCCGCCGTCCTTCCCGGGGTACAACACCGGACATATGCCGAGACTTCGGGCGTCAAGGAGTACACGGTCCGCGAGGCCCTCAACGAGGCGCTCGCCGAGGAGCTCGAGCTCAACCCTAAGGTGTTCATCTTGGGTGAGGAGGTGGCCCAGTACAACGGAGCATACAAGGTCACCAAGGGCCTCCTAGACCGCTTCGGCGATAAGCGTGTTATCGACACACCCATCACCGAGATGGGCTTTGCCGGCCTGGCCGTCGGTGCTGCCCTCAGCGGCTTGCACCCTGTGGTATGTTGCAGCACGAGTTTGGTGATTGGGAGTGAGGGGGTTGCGGAATGCTGACCGATATGTCGACAGTGCGAGTTCATGACCTTCAACTTCGCCATGCAGGCCATCGACCACATCGTTAACTCGGCGGCCAAGACTCTCTACATGTCGGGCGGTATCCAGCCCTGCAACATTACCTTCCGCGGCCCTAACGGCTTCGCCGCTGGCGTCGCTGCCCAACACTCGCAAGATTACACCGCGTGGTACGGCAGCATTCCTGGCCTCAAGGTCGTCTCTCCGTGGTCGGCCGAGGACGCCAAGGGTCTGCTGAAGGCCGCCATCCGCGACCCGAACCCCGTCGTGGTTCTCGAGAACGAGCTTCTCTACGGCCAGTCCTTCCCCATGTCGGAGGCCGCGCAGAAGGACGACTTTGTCCTGCCCTTCGGCAAGGCCAAGATTGAGCGCGTCGGCAAGGACCTGACCATCGTCTCGCTCTCGCGGTGCGTTGGCCAGTCGCTCGTCGCCGCCGAGAACCTCAAGAAGAAGTACGGCGTCGAGGCCGAGGTCATCAATCTCCGCAGCATCAAGCCCCTCGATGTTGACACCATTGTCAAGTCGGTCAAGAAAACCCACCGCCTGCTCGCTGTCGAGTCCGGCTTCCCCGCTTTCGGCGTCGGTGCCGAGATCCTCGCGCTCACCATGGAGTACGCCTTCGACTACCTCGACACCCCGGCCCAGCGCATCACGGGCGCTGATGTCCCGACCCCCTATGCCCAGAAGCTCGAGGAGATGAGCTTCCCGACTGAGCCTCTCATTGAGGACTTCGCCGCCAAGATGCTTCGGGTTAAGTGAAAGAATTTGTTGAGTGGGGTGAATTGGGAGGAACGGTAGCATTGGACGGGGTTTTCACAGGAGAATGAAGGAGGGACACGGAAATGAGCCACCGTCTTTGCCTTGCCAGTCACATCATTTTATTTTACTCATATTCTCCTTATGGGCCGGATTTTAGGTGAAGCAGGTTGGTAATGGTCGTGCGAAATAGACAGGTTGTGCGGTTGGGATGTTCCTTTAGTGTACTTGTATCCACGGTCTTCTCTCTTGCCCAAGGCGTCCGTCTTATTCGGGTGAGCATGCGGCGATTTCAGGTTGACTGAGGGTACCTTATGGAGATCAGGGTCCGGGGTTTTGAAGCAGGATGATCAGGGAATGAACAACTGGCCAGGCTGGCCTTCAAATGGAGCCAATGATTCATCTCAATCCTTACTACCTACCTTGCCTACCGAAGTACCTCCCAAGACCTATCTTCCTAAGATATACCTTTGATCATCCAGGCCCGTCGACTAGCCATCTATTAGCCTGCAACGCCATCCAGCACCAATGCCCAGAGTCTCGGTTACTTAAACACAATCTCGCAAAGGTCTTCACAATCCTGCCATCTACTCCGTAAAAGCAATGATACTAATAGCAACATCCATCCCGTCATCATCCTCTCTTCCTCCGACTCAGAGAACGCAACTCGGAGTCGTCCTCTCCTGAATCCCATCACCTATCGTGAGAAGAGAGAAAATCACATAAGCCAAAGAGAAGAAGAGAAAGCAAGACCCTCAAAGTAGCAAGGAAACAAAACATCACCAGCATGGCCCGCGCGCCCTTGAACAAGGCGGCACGCCCCTCAGGAGGAGGGAAACCCATTTAGTGATGGATGACTGACCCCCTCTTTCGTCGAGAACAAAGAGAAAACCAGACGGGAGAGGTGGGAGAGGGCGGGAAGCATGTTCACCATTCACTGAATGATCATCTCCAAAGAGCACGGCCCCATCCCCGCCACGCCGGCATACTTTTTCGCATCCCCCTTAGCCTCGTCCCCGTGCAACTGTGTAAAGTACGTCGCATCTGCAAACCCCCTCGGACACAGCAGCCCGTGATCGTCGTCCGTCTCGCCTTCTTTCTTCCCCTTGCCGGCCGAGACCACGATGATCTTGGTACATGGCGTGAAGGCGGACGTGGCGTTGTAGAGCCAACCCGCGCAGCCCGAGGGCTCTTCGACACTCCTTCTTCGAATGTTTTTGCTGTTGTTATCATCATCCCGGAGACAGGCGCGGCAGCAGGCTTCGGCAGAGGAAGCTTGGGCGAATTCGCCCTTGTATTTGCCCACGTCGGTGCCGACCCAGGTGATGTCGGTGAGGAAGGTTTTGGGGGAGGAGCAGTCGATGGTTGGGGCGGTGTTGGATGGGGTGGGCTGTGTGTTTGGTGAGTAGTGGTTGGATGCAGAAAGTAGATGGGGAGGGAAAGAGGGGTTGGACTCACTGAGGATGTAGTGGTGCGCGCAGATGTTGAAGAGAGAAGATTTGAGGGGGTGGCGGATATGGGGAGAGCCATGGTGGAGGAAGAGGAGGTCTCGTTGCTATTGTTGTTGGTCATGGCTGGGACGTCGGTGGTGCTGCTGTGAATCGGCATGTCAGTCGTTGTGGATTTATCCTCTCTCCAACGGAATCTCGAGACGGTAGTTACCTACCTTTCTCCCGAAAGCTTATTCATGGCGCCCAAAATTGCCAACACAACGCCCGTGATGCCGATGGTGCAGACAATAATGGCTAACCACCGTCGACGTGAAATGTTTTTGTACCACGGCTCCTCGGGCGGCTCGACCCAGACCAACTCGTCGCGCACAAGGATCGACTCCTTGCCCATGCCCGTGTCGTTGTGGGAGGATATCGAGTGGGAATCGTGAGCTGTGGTTGTTGCCGTGAGCGAACCTATGGTAGTAGTGTTGGCGGCGGCGGCGACGGCGGCAGATCCGGAGGCGTCACAGCTCACTCCGGCATCAACACCAACAGCCGCTGCATCTGACGCGGCCGCTACCACAGGGATGGAACTGGGACCGGAGCAGACCGCTTCGGGAAATGGGTTGTGCAAAGTCTCTGCGTAGCGATAGTCCTGGCCATATGCCTTGAAAGCTTGGTGGGAGGGAGGAGGTGATGAGATATGCGGAGCCGTCCGCCGCTGCGGATCGTCGATTGGGGACTCCATGTCAGGCCGCTGCTGGTGATGGAGGCGACCTAGGCTCTGGATGTGTTCGCACCTTCGTTGAGCGGTGGTTGACTGAAAAAGTTAGGTTAGGATCAGAACCCAAGTCCTCTGCCGACTTACAGGTAGGAAATCATAGCCCAGGCAAAGTTTGGGAATGAAAATGTATGTTCGGGGAACAAAGGTTTACCAGGGCACTTACAAGACATCCACGACTGGCTACCAGTGGGTGACTCGCCGGAGTGCAATGTAAGCACCTCTCCAACAAGATGCCAAACAAAAGCGCGGCGATGGGACCGAACAAACCTACGACGGCCTGAGGATACCCTTTTCCGACTTCAGATACCAGACGAAACGGGCTCCACGTCCGGGTTGGCCCAAGTTTGCAGGTATCCGCGTTCCAGGTTCAGAGGCTGTTGACAAGAAACAAGCCTCGGGCGGCTGCAGATTCGACCACAGACAACTGCCGGTCTCGAGCTCTGACATGACCTCCCGGGGAACCCAAAGGGGCCTCATTGCCTTGTTGGATGAGACGAAGGGCCGCCTTCCAATTCCGTGATGGACCATATTTCTTTCAGTCCGTTTCATGAAGACCACTCTACTCTGCTGGACTGAATCAGTGTCTTAGGTGTGGCACACGCAGAAGACATGAGGGGTCACGACCAGCCTAGGACAGCATGGGGAACCATTCACCGCTATGGAATGTAAACGGCATTGCCGAGATATATTGCCAACGCAAGCATGGCATTGTGTTGTCCCCCGGGAAGCTGTCGTGGAGCCTCAGGGCATCATGAATGTGTGGGTGGTCGATGTGGTAAGACTGGGGAGACAGTCCACAGCAAGCTTGTCCAAGTCGAGCAGTCGCTGAACAGGAGATCCCTCTAAGTATTACTCCATCTAAACTGAATTCTTGAAATGGCTCAAGGACCGCCAGCAGCGCATGGTCCTGTGATGCATTAACGAATGCATACCGGCTGAGCGGAGCCGAGGAATTACAGCCTACAGAAACATTCCAATGTTGCCCGTGGCAGCTAAGGGAGAGCGCCGTATATTCCACTCGACAACGACGACACTCATGAGTTTCAACTTGGTCACAACATAGAATCGAGTCGAGAACATCATTGGCTTGGCCTGATGCCCTCTGAACAATCCATACCTGCCGTGAACATCGGGGAGTCAGGGATTTGTCCCTCACAAACTCCGGTGCAAGAAATACGAACACTTCCTAGACTCAAGGAAGGGTATAAGACTGCTCTCTAATCCGATATTCAGAAATTGACTTGATCGCTAGGGATACATGAACTAGATATGTACGACCCTTGGTCTGCGGTCGGGTTCCTGGGTTGTACCGCTCCTAACCCAGAAACAGGCTACAACCAAGGGGCGATTGGAGATCCAGCAGCCGCCCGAACTCCAGGGACCATTGATATCTTGAGCTATGACCCTGAAGCCATGCAGCATCAAACCCACCCTCGCCTCTCACCCCTCTACGCCTCACCCTCACGAACCCCCACTAACCCCTTCTTCTTCGCCTCCCTGAGCGCCTTCCACTTGGCCGTGCCCACACCCACAACACCATGTTCTTGATTCTCACCAAGCCATGGCTTCTTAGAGTCGCCCAAGATGCTGCCCGTCACGAAGTAGACGATCTGGCCGACAATGATGAGCACAAAGGCGATGGGGTACATCCAATGCACCGTGTAACCAAACACGCGGGTGCCGATGATGACGCCCCAGAAGTTGCCCGTCAGGAGGTTGACGTCGAACACGGCGGCGCTGCCCATGCGGAAAACGAGCGGCGCAATGGAATAAAACAGGCTCAAGCACGCCATGTACCCGACCAGATACCCAGCGACCTGGCCGTTCCACGTCGCGCCCTGGAACGAGTGCCTGTCAAAGATGGCGGCCTGCACCCCGTTGATTAAGACGCCAAAGATGGCCAGGAAGCTGAGCACTTCGTACATGGGCCGCTTGCTGACGAACCACTCCTCATAGACGTTGCTGAGTCCGTAGAAGGTCGCGCCCAGCAGGGCGAACAGATCGCCCTTGATCATGTCGCTGGCCTCCGGGCCGGTGTTTCCTTGCAGGTGGTCGCTCGCGAGCAGCACGCCCATGCCGCCGCAGCAGAGCAGGATGCCGGCGATCTGCAGGATGCGGTAGCGCACGCGCAGGAAGAGGAAGCTCAGCGTCACGACGCAGACGATGGCCCAGAAGTTGATGAGCTGCGCCGACAGGATGTTTGTATAGTTGTACGCCAACACGGTGAAGTAGTTGCCCTCAACGTCAAAGAAACTGAGGATCAGGTAACGCCACCAATCCTTGCGGACGATGCGCGCCCATTTCTTTACGCCCTGCTTGCGCAGCGTGATCGGCAGCCAGATCAACGTCAGCAGCACGTAGTTGAGCAGCGTCTGGAACGCGGGAATGTTGGTGTTGACCTTGACGAGGAGGGTTGTGAAGGTGTTGGTCGCCGTGATGCACAACGCCAGAGTCTGGCCCAGCGCGACGACGATCCAAAAGTCGCGCGTGGCAAGGTATGAATACCAGTGCTTGTCGCGGGCTTGGAGGTGGGAGAGGCCCGCGGCCACGGCTGCGGCTTCGGCGTCGGAGGAGGAGAGGGACTCGGTGTCTCCTGTCGTCGTTCCAGCTCCTCCTGCGGAGGCCTTGGTGTTCGGGCCCTTGGCGTCCGGGAGCGGCTCCACGACCGTCGTGCTGCCGTAGTTGATCTTAACGTCGCCGGCAGCGGTCGGAGTCACGGGCTTAGGCGCCATGTTGTAGAATTCCGCCTCGCTGTCGCAGTATCAAGCGGGTGTGGTTGAGTTGGTGGCCGCAGTGAAAGAACCACGGCAGCGGACAGTCCAGGACACGGAGTGTCGGGCTCGTCGCTAATGGCACAGGCTCGAGCCCGTGATACGGATTGGAAATAGTAATTTAATGTAGACAATAATATGCCCCCGAGTAAGTCTTTCTTACGTCCCCTCAGGCAAGCGCAAAGACTTCAAGTCGCTTGCCGTCCAGTTACTGGCTTCGGGCTCGGCACATGTAAATGTGCGCCGAGAAAGTACGAGTAAGAGTGAAGATACTCGACGTCTCGCAGCACATAGGGAGAAAGATGTGGTGAGGATGGTAGCCCTGATGTCGTGAATCGAGCGTCCCCCGGAGGTGACTTCGAACACGGCAACGGTGGGTGTGGATGTCAGCCTCGCGCTACCGGGAGGTCGGGAAGAAGCCGGAGTCAGGAGAGGTGTAGTTTGTCTTTAAAACTGAACAATAACAAGAATACGTAGATTGATCTGAAGGACTGAATAAGATGGCTTGGGAGACGAGACGAGGAACAGGAGCTCAGTCAAGACAGGGCAGAAGTGAGCTTTTCATATCAGCTCGTGAAGCTGGAAAAGTCTTTTCATGCCACGCCGGGGTTGTGAATGGAAGCGCGGGGGCCCGGGGGCCCATGTCCGACCCATGGATCCGGAGGTTGGTCGGGTGGGAACGCTCTTGGCACGGGAGGATCCAGGTCATTGGGACGCGGAGGCCACCGGGCTGATGTTGGGTCGGGAAACCTCAGTGGCTGTCGGGGTTGCCAAACGCGGGGTTACGACTCCATGATCTGCGCTATTGTCCTGTACATGAACCTACTAAGGATGCATTATTTCCTTTTCTGATAAACGCGTGGGAGGGAAGAGCAGTGCAGCCCGATGAACGCCGACATCGTCTAGTTTTCTGTTGAAATGTCTTTGCTTGTTTGATACGGAGTAGTCGAGAAGGCATTATAGAGCACCCACGGAATCAAGATCAGGTCCAAACCAGTGAGAGGGATACGTATACCTATCTTCTCATTCTTCTTCTCTGTCCTTTTCCGTCCTTTTCTCTTTTCAAGAAAGTAAATGTCAATGATGGACGGGCTTGTTTCGTTGTCAAATCCTCCCAACCTATTATGGGGCATCCGAACTCGAGTGTTCGGACTCGGTATATAATTTACAGCCCTCACTGGCTTTGCTCTGCTAGCAGCCGAACGGCCGGTATAGTTAGTTTTTTTTTTTTTTTTTTTTTTTTTTTTTTT